>NC_060276.1:82546814-82578379 GCF_021613505.1 Equus quagga
TACTGTATCGATGTAAATTTATACAGTTGTTAACTGTACTGTGATTATATAAGACAATTTCTCTGAAGAAATAAACTCTGAAGTACTAAGGGTAAAGGACCAGGACATATGTAAGCAAATGGCATAAAATGTTAACAGTAGGTGAAATCTAGGTAAAGGGTACATGTGTGTTCTTTGCACTATTTTTTTATTTTTGCAACTTTTTGTAAATTTGAAATTATTTCCAAATGAAATATAAAAAACAAATTACGGCCTTGTATCATCAGATCATAATAAGCAACTACAATCCAATAGGGAATTATTTCTTAGGCTCTCAAGTCGTCCACCTCTGCTCTTCAGAGAGTTTGCTACAGTTTCCATTTTAACTTCACCCAAAGTTTTACAACTCCCTATATGTGCAATTGAGACTCAGAATTGGAAAAGAAGTAGGTTCTTGGCAGGAGAGAGGTGAGACCCTAACCCCCAGGGTGAAACTCTCTATTTGCCGTATGTCAAGGTTCAAAGCACTGTTTTCAGATCTAAGCTCAGGGGGACCTTTATCTGTCCTTTCCCATAATTCTTTCACCAAGAAATAAGAAAATAGAGATGAAAGTCCTATTGACACAAAAATCATTTAGGTAAACATGAATATAGACCTTATCTCCTTGTCTACTGGCTTAGGACCAGCTCTTACATATCAAAAGTCCCTCCCATGCTAGAATGATAAAGGAGAGGGAAAGAAAAACACTCAGAGAAGATTAACTAATTAAAACAGATCAACTGTTTTGGCAGGCCAGGACCTCACTGTGGCGAATGTTGAGGAGAAGACAGATTGGCTGACATGGAGGCCTAGTAATACTGACAGGAAGAAGCAAATCATCATACAGGGAATTCCCAAAATTCAGACAGAAAAGAGCCCTCTACTCTCAAACAGATGAGCTCAGACATCTGCAGAAATGTCCAACCCTAGGAATGGCTTAGATACATTGTAATGATGGAACTGTCTCTGGAAAGCACCGAAGACCATTCAAGGTGACCAAAGTGAACCTTCAGAACTTGAATGCAAAAGGGAAATGAGCTTTCTGAGATTCTGGAAAGTTAGAGACAGATACTGCTCAAGGATACCTTGCTTTCCCCATTCCCACCCTGGATGAGGATGTGACCCAACAGAAGTTGAATTCAATTAAAATACCAGGAGGGTCCTGGATATCTGCATGTATTTCCTATTGGTTTATTTGTGTTTGTTCTTTATAAAGGGTGATATAAACTTCATTTAAAAAAGGACTGAAACATAGCAAGAAAGTTTCTCATATGCTCTGAGACCTTGCTTTGCACAGTGTCACCACACTCCCATCAGGGACTTTGGGGGCCAAGGGAAGCTACAGTAAGATGGGTGGCATCCACTCCTGATTTATGTGACTACCTTATGTCAGCCAAGTTTCTAGATCTATGGCTAAATAAGTCAGGAAATGAATCAAATTTTATAGGTCTGTGTGGGAGGGGTCTCTTTCAACCAATCTATGGTAAATCTGACATTATGTGGAAAGCTGTAACCTAGTCATACATGTTGTAATCTGCGTGGGGAAGAGACTGTGTTAGCACAAAGGTGGTCGCATAGCATCAGAAGACCTGAGATCCAAAGGAGAGAACTTTGTCAATGCTTATCCAATCCTGTCCAAGGGGGTAAAATATTATCTAGTAGATGCAAGTATTCTGGTAGCCACAGAAGGACACTACTATGGAGGGCAAGAATAGTTCACCAGGGTTCTCTGTATCCTAGATGAAGCAGACTTCAAAACCAACATTGGGTAAGTCCTCATCTATAAAGTGGAGATAATTATAGTATCTACTTTATAGGATTATAGGAGGAGTAAGTGAATTGATATAGGAAAAAGTGTTTAGAATAGAGCCTGGCACATGGTAAGCACTCAGTAGACATCATTTATTATTATTTTCTAAGACCAAAGATTACCTGTGGCCTGATTCTACACTATATTCAATTAATATCATTCTAACTATTAATTCTGATTTTTGCTTATACCTTAATAATACCAGAAAGGAGATAACTTGGAAGTGAACTCAAGAATTCTGATCAAGGGGCTGGCCCCATGGCCGAGTGGTTAAGTTCGCGCATTCCGCTTCAGCGGCCCAGGGTTCGGATGCTGGGTGCGGACATGGCACCGCTCATTAGGCCACGTTGAGGTGGCGTCCCACATGCCACAACTAGAAGGACCCACAACTAGAATATACAACTATGTACTGGGGGAATTTGGGGAGAAAAAAGCAGGAAAAAAGAAAAAAAAAGAAGAAGATTGGCAACAGTTGTTAGCTCAGGTGCCAATATTTAAAAAAAAAAAGAATTATGATCAAAATTGAGCTTCTAGACCCCCATAATTGAGGACTAGATCGTGAAGCTGAAGTCCTCAATGGTTCTGAACATCAGGGGGCACTATGGCTGGGATGCTGCTAAAACTTAAGGCCTGGGGGAGAGGGATGTTGGCTGAGGTCAGTCCTACACAATAGAAAAACTTCCCTGCCCCAAATGCCCATAGTGCTTAAACTGATAAACACTGCCCTAGACTACAATGAATCTATCAAAGTACTTACCTCCAAGGCCTAGGCAGCCCGCTGAGCCACCTCTGGACTTTATCTAAATGCAAGATCCCATAGTCTTCATATTTATCTACAATTTCATATCTGATAATCACTCTGCTGCTTCTAGAAAACTCTACCAATTAATCCAGATGGTATGTGCCAGCAAAAAAGCCCCTGCAGTTTCTGAAATTGGGTCATTGATTCCAAATAAAGTCAGCCGTCAACATTCCAGAGGGTCAGGGTCTGGTAAACTGGAAAGGCCCCTTAAGGAAGAGGTTGTCTAAACCTTATGCAACATCATGGCAGAGGATTGGACTAGCATACTCACGTTGGTGAGATCTTCAAAAGCTGATCTCTTTTTGAATGGTCCCTGAGGTGAAGATGGAGATATCTTTGCTTGGTAATTCTCCCCTCTCTAAAAAAGGAAAAGAGGTAAATGAGCATATCCAATTGTGAACAGCCTTTTCAGGGACTTCAGGTCATCTTTGGGGTTCAGGGGGAAACTCCAGAATCTCCAAGCATATACTGGGGGATGCATATAATAAACCCCAATAAACTACAACAAAAGGAAATTTCAGCACTCACTGCTGCTTAGAGAGTCCCTGAAGAAGAATCACTGATGTTGGGGACAAGTCTATGAGGAGACAAGATGACCTCCAGTGTAACTCTCAGAATGAGTTAAACAGCTTGGTGAAGCTAATTTTCCCTCTTACTCCTCCCATATTTATGGTTATCCTATCCACGATTAACCATCAGCACCACCCCCTGCCACTCCTGGTCATCCCTTTAATATGGATGCTGGCGGGTAAATTAACTTAATCATTTAACAAATATTTAAGTGTCTCTTATGTTAAGTAGTTGATTTAAGACATTCCCAGTAAGGACAATAACACACACTCCTAGATACTAGTCCAAGGTCAGCTCTTCACTAGCTGTTGACTTTGGATAAGTCACTTAAACTCTGAGCCACAATTTTCTTATCAGTAAAATTGGAATGATAAGCTACCTTATCTGAGGACCAAATAAGAGAATACAAGCAAAAAAATGTCTGTATAAACTGTAAATGGACAGAAATAGTATTTTAAAAGTATATAGTCCAATAGGATTTTAAATTTCACAGGGAAAAATTTTAAGAAAGGAATTTGTTAATTCATAGTAATCCATAATTGTTAGTGTATACAAGGGAGGGATGGGGGAAGGGAGGAAGGGTGAATATTTTGGAGCAAAGGGGGTTTGCTTTCTAGGTATTGTATATCTGTACATGCCTGATCCCACTCCCAAACAAGTAAGACCATCTCTACGGGGTTAAGTGTTCAGGTCAATCACATTGCAGGGTTCTTCTACTCCCTAACAGTTCTTTATTTGGTAAAACTTTCCTTAGTATCAGATTTCCTTTATGAAATGAGAACAAACTCTGCCCTACCTATATCAGAGAGTTGCTATGTGAAGCAGAACTTCAGGGTCAGATCATTTATTTGCTCTGCTCTCCATCTATACCATGAAGAGTTAGTACACGACACAGTAAGTGATCAGAAATTTAGAGACTTGGATTCCTAATACAATAGACCAATCCAGAAGAGTAGAGCAATCCTGAAAGAGCTGAGAAAAATTACTTCTGTTCTCTAAATGATTAAGCTAAGAAATAAGTAAACTACTAGTCTTTTATCTAGTTCATGATAAATAATCCTAGTGGAAATAATTAGCAAAAGATATTATTTTCTTACAAATTAGCTAAGAAATAAACTATCGGTTTGTTATCCAATTCCTACTTAATATTACTGGTAGAAACAATCAGCCCCAAATAAAATTCACAGGTGAAACTGAATTCAATAAAATTTAGATTTGCAAAATGTGCCCCAAGAAAGTTGGATTTGGAAAAATAATGCCACCAAAGAAAACTTACAATGGCAGAACTCTAATCAGAAAATTTGATATGGACAAATATCTGATCAACGTATCAAATCTTTCTTGCCAAATTTACATAGAAAAAAAACATTTGGCCCATCCATGAAAATTATTTTAGCAAAATGAAAATGATTAGAAAATGTTTATCTGTGCTAAGAGAAAGCCAATCAAGGAAATTAAATGGACCTAATGATGTTTGTTCCATGAAATACTCTCTTAACGACAATTCATCAGTGTTAGTAAAATTCTGATTAAAATATGTATGATGGGGGCTGGCCCCGTGGCCGAGTGGTTAAGTTCGCGCGCTCCGCTGCAGGCGGCCCAGTGTTTCGTTGGTTCGAATCCTGGGCGCGGACATGGCACTGCTCATCAAACCACGCTGAGGCAGCGTCCCACATGCCACAACTAGGACCCACAACGAAGAATATACAACTATGTACTGGGGGGCTTTGGGGAGAAAAAGGAAAAATAAAATCTTTAAAAAAAAAAAAAAAAAAAAAAATATGTATGATGATGAACATAGAACATCCCTGGGTCGGAATGACAATGTCTGACTATCCACAAGGTCAAAACAGCAGAGTCAAAATGTACCCATTCTTCAAATTTAATAGCTGTAAAAAGCATGAAATTACGTTTGTTGACCTAATCTTCATACTCTCCCCAGGATGTATCAAGCACCCTCCTGGCAAGGTTCTTTGAGCATCTCAGAGAAAGTAAGAGTAGAGACATGATCCTTAATGAAATCTAAGTGTTGTTTGCTTTTGAAGGTTGGAGAGGGTGGCCTTCATTTCAGCCACGCATTTATGGGGAAGAAGAGTTCACACTTTCTCTCCAAGTTCTAATTTTCTGGTCTTCTCCAACTACAAGAGCTGCCACTCCTTCCCATTTTCTCAGATTAAACCACACATATTCTGAAAGATGTAGGGGTGAGTATAGGGACTAAGCAAACACATGAGGAGGCTACTCAGGACACTGTTGGAAGAGACAGCTTGCTCTAACCTTTTCAGGTCGGCCATGACCACTGGGCACAATTTTGCTGGACTGAGATTTCTTAGTCTCAGGTTCAGAGCTTCGGGGTGGTAGTGACAGTGGCATCTCTTACAGATTCAGCAGCGTCTATCCAATGCAGGGCTACAATGAAAAAGCAACTCTTTAAAACACCATTCACCAGAAACATCACAGAATTCTCTGGAAATTCTTCAGAAAACCCAGTCTCTCTATAGCATCCCTAGGAGGAAACAGACTTTGAGTTAGGCACATCTGGGTTCAAACCTGGGTCCTACCAGACTTAACCTGGGGCAAGTGGCTTAAAGTCCTTGGGCTTCAGTTATCTCATCTGTAAACGAGGGATAAGTATACCTAACTCTTAAAGGGCACTGCTCAAATTAAATGAGATACTCTATGTAAAAGCCCAATACAGTGCCTGCCATCCTCTGTGGGCAGTGGGACTTTGGCCTAGTCCCTAGTTTAGGCCTAGGAACACTGAGGACAAATTACATGAAAGTTTTACATTGAAAACAATCAAGAACATGACAGATAACACAGTATGAAGGCTAGCTGGTAGGGTTAATGTTCTTTAAAAGGCATGGGGTCCTGGCCATGGCAATTATAATGATGCTACAGAGAAGATAAAAGGATGCATTGCACACACACATGTATGCATGATATGCCAGAGAGTATTTGAAGGCTGCATTCAGTCAGAAGAAACTGTAATCCAGTTCCAGACACCTGCTAGAGAAAAAAAAAATTAAAAAGATGAGATAGCAGAAAGAACTAATTTATTGAAAACATTTGACATAAAAATTTAACAGTTATTACAGCCCTTGGGAGAGTCCTATCTTCACCCCATCTCAGTGTGGGACCTCATTTTATATTCCTTAAGGTTCTTTTAGCTTGTGATTCCTCAATAGTTAGGATACACTTAATGTGTCTTACAAGCAAATACATTATTAGGAGGATATTTGGATACACCAGAGACCCTGCCCACTTACATACAACTGCCCTTCCAGCTACACCCACATTCAATCCCCAAATTAACTAAATTTGACAAAACACACGCTTCCCTAAGAGAGATCCTAAAGGCAATGCAACAAACTTACCACCATGTACCAGATACTTCAGGCAATGGAGATACAAACACAAATAAATCACGGATCTTATCCTAGAAGTAGTCACACGCACAGCTCTAACAGTAACAGAAAAACGTGACAAATGATTTAATAAAGGTAGATACAAAGTACTATAGAAACATAATAGAAAGTGAGCAATCTTGTGGGAGACAGGGAGTGGAGGAAGGCTTCACAGAGGATGTTCTATTTGATTTGATCTGGACTCAAACGACAAACAAGTTCCCAAGTAGACTCGGGAGTTTTCCAGGCAAAGAAAACCTGAGCCCAGGCAGAGGCTTGAACATGTAAAGCACGGCAGGTTCAGGGATGTCCCAGTTGTCTGGAATGTGGAGTATAAAGAATGTGTTGGGGAGGAGTTAGAAGGGGGCTGAAGGCTAGGCTGGGACCACGCTGGTAGGTAAGAAAAAGAAGCAGAGAAAACTGCACCTTCAGGGGAAGGTTTAAGAAAGGAGAAAGGCTGATTTGGGTTTTCCTTTGGATGGAGAAGTATTAAACATTTTGTCGGTGAGGAAAGGTCAGCACAAGTACATGCCTCCACATTTATTACCTCAGTTGATCTTCACAATAAAACAGAGGGTAAGCAGGGCAGGTACAATTCTTTCCATTTCATAGTCCCAGATGAGTTAAGTGACTTACTACCCAGGACAAACTATTAAGCAACATAGATCGCCCAGTTCTTCCCAGGGCTCTTTCTATAATACCACAAAGTCTCTCTCATCACACTCAAAAACATTTCAAAAAAGTCCACGGTCCACAGAGAAAGGCCATAGTGTGGTTGTGTGAGGAGGTAGAATGAGCACAGGCTTTTTAAAGAAGCAACTGGGCTTCTAAACCAGCCAACTTAGCATCTCTGAACCTCTTTTGCAAAAGAGATATACCAGCACTTACTTGCAGAGGTATCATGTGGCTCAAATTTAAATTTGTATGTGCGAAGCCTAACACACGGTAGGCACTCAGAATAAATGGTGTGTCTTACTCTCCTCCTCTTCCCCCAAATCCAAACCTATTTTCCCTCTCACCCCTCAAAACTCAGCCAAGCAGCAACAAAGCTAAATTGGATGCACCCACCCTTAACTGCACTGTATGAAAACCACTTACTCCACTATTATTATTCACACCCCATGCGATTTTTTTAATGGATGACCAACGACTCACGTTCTGAAACCTTTATCTTTCAAGGAAAAAGAAAAAATCAGGCTGGAGTCAACAGGCTAGAAAACTGTCAGCTGATAACATCACAGGTTAACTAAAACCTCAGAGAAAATAAGGTTATTCAGATGATGGTCAATACCACCTTCATTATCCTGAACACTAATCACTTGCTTTGGGGGACACACACTGCTTTAAGTAACTGATTTCCCTGCCACTAGGAGAGGGCTGGAGCTGGGGTCTGAGATGGTCCCTGGGCTCTTCGCACCCCAACCGCTCTCTATGTGGCCCCCTCCTAGCCCACATTTGGTGGATTGACACCACCAAAAACACACTTTCATAAAAGGACACTCTGCAGAGCACTCCCAACTTCTACCACCGACAGAACCCTGAGCCTCACTTGGACAAGAAAATTAGAATCCTTTCCACTTTCCATGTCCCCTACATACACACTGATAAGTGTCGGAGACCCCATTGTGCCTCCCAGGCATGGTGCTGAAACCCACACAGGGGCAAGTTGGCTTGTTTAGAAGCCCAACTGCTCAGACTCCAAAACTGTCGAGACAGTCTACAGGGAAGAGTGGCGACTTCATTTTATAGATAAAGGCTGGTTACAGACACCAAGACACTGGGGAGAGAGAGCAGCACGGTGTGAGTCAAAGCAGCGCTGGGCTTGTAAAGATGCCTGAAGTCGAGTTCTGACCCTGCCCCCAGCTGTCTGGGTGTCACTGAGCAAGTCCCTGTTCCCTCTCTAGGCCTCATCTCCCCACCTAATAAAATGAGGTAATGGGACCAGAGCCTCTTCACTACTCAAACCATGGTCAATGGACCAGCAATATTATCACCACCTGGGAGCTTGTTAGCGCTTTAGCCCTACTAAATCACAAAGTGAAAATTAACAATATCCCCAGGTGACTTGTATGCACTTTAAAGTTTAAGAAGCACTGTTCTAGGATCCCTTAGACCTCTGACATTCTAGGTGGACCATAGCTGAGAGCAGTGGGAAAGCCCGAGGTGAGGGCATTGGAGGCGGGGATAGAAGAGAGCCAGTGGAGATAATGGGGATAACAGGGGAGAGGGGACACGTGTTTTCATCCTCCTTCGTATCATATCCTTCAACCTGTAGTTCACAAGACATCCCTCAAGTAGCATTCTCTGACTTAAATACGCCTTGTTTATTAAATTGACCCTGCACACTTTCACTTGTGAAAAGACGTTTTGTAAACGTACTCCGATTCAGGCACGTGTACTGGTCTCTCCATCTAAAAGCTGGGACCCAGTCTTTGCCATCTCACCCTCTAATACACACTCCCTGCCCAACCTCCTACAGGGCTCATTCCACAGACTGCTGACCGACAGCAGAACGAAACAAAAGTTTCTAGCAGGGACGCCGTGCAACGCCGCAAGTGAAGGCAGCGTGTAACAAGGGGCTGGAGCGACGCTCGGAGACCGACCCACGTGCAACAGAGCTGGGCATTTTTGCGAGCAGTACAAGCCCAAAAGCGCCTACCTCACATCGAGATTGAGAGCAGAACAGGAAAGACCATGAACGCACTCCTAGACCAGGAGAGGCCCAGGAAATAAACACAGCTCCGTGTCGTAGCGACCGGTGTCCGTCTCAACCTAGCCTGTGCTCCCCGCAATCGGCCCAGCGGCGAATTTTGAAAATTACAACCCCAACAGGAAGCACAGTGGTGATTGGCCAGCAGGAGCCAATCAGCGTGCAGAGTTGCGACGTGCGCTGCTTAGCAAGGAGGGGCGGGACTGGGTGTTTTTAAACGGAATTCTGCGGCTAATAGACTCCGCAGTGGGCGTGGTTTCGAGTACAATTGGTTGGGTCCGGGTGGGCTGACAGGCGGGAGTACTGGGTCTCTTTAAAGATGCGTTTTCATTTAAATAATCTTGATGGAGGAGAGGGGAGATCGGCTGTATAATGTAAATTAAAACATTAATTTTAATAACCCTTTGTAGAGTCAAACATTAACTTCTGCAGCTTCACAAATGGCTTTGTGAGGGAAGCAGGACAGAAATTATTGCCCCTATTTTATGGATAAGCACCTGAAGTGCTGACAGCTAATAGTAGCTAACATTAATTCAGCACTAATTCTGTGCTAATTGCTATAAATTTTTTATTGTCTTAAATCCTGTCCAGAAAGATAGGTGCTTTTATTACTGCCATTTTACAGATAACAAAATTATAACTTGCTAGCTGCCCAATATCGCAAATCTTCATTGTAACAAAGCAGGTACTCTAACCCAGATATTCTCATTCAACAAATATTTACTGAGCACCTGCTTTGTTCCAAGAACTAGAAAAAATACATATGAGTAATTGACAAAAAACTTGAAAAATTTATAGCCCTGCCCTGTGCTCTGAGGAGGCAAAGAGAAAATGGAGATGCTAGAAAGAAAATCTAGGACTTCTTGCATATACAGCAGATACTCTACTACTAAACTACATCCCTACCTTTATTATTAGCCCATTCTCCTTTTAGTATCTCATTGCTTCTACATTAAAGGTAAAATATTCACATCATCCCAGGCCCTCTTCTCTTTGTAATCTCCCTAGGTTATTTCATCCAGATTCATGACTTTAAATATCTCTAAAAGCTGGCCCTGAACTCCAGATTCATAAATCCAACTGGCTACTCCACTTCTCCATTTGGATGTCTAATAGACACCTCAGACTCAACATGTTCACAACCCTCACCAAACCTGATCCTTCCTCCAATGTTACCCATTTCAGAAAGTGGTACTACATCAAGCCTGTTAGCCAGCCGTGGTGGTCTAGTGGTTAAGAGTCTGCCTCTCGTCACCATGGCCCAGGGTTGTTTCTCAGTCAGGGAACCATACCACCCATCTGTCAGTTTTCATACTGTGGTGGCTGCATGTTGCTGTGATGCTGAAAGCTATGCCACCGGTATCTCAAATACCAGCAGGGTCAGCCGTGGTGGACAGGTTTCAGTAGAGCTTCCGGACTAAGACAGACTAGGAAGAAGGATCTGGCCACTCACTTCCGAAAAAATTGTCCATGAAAACCCTATGAATAGCAGTGGAGTATTGTCTGTTAGAGGAGTGGAAGATGGGAGGATGGCACAAAAAGACCAGGCAGGGTTCCACCCTGCTGTACACATGGTTACTAGGAGTCAGAATTGATTCAATGGCACTAACAATAAGCAGCCTGTTAATCAAGTCAGAAACCCGGTATCATCCTTGATTCAAACTCTTTTCCATCACCTTTCCCTCCCATATCCAATCCTTCAGCAAATCCTGTTGATTCTACCTCAAAAATATATCTTATTTCCATCTAGTTTTGTCTATCTCCACTGCCACCACAGTCTCTCATTTGAACCATTGTCAAGAGCCTCCAAGCTGCTCTCCCCCTTTCTAATCTTGCCCTTCTCTAATGCAAATACAACACAACAGCAAGAGCAATCTTTTTTAAAAAAAAGAAAAATTCTATCATGTCCCTCTCCTGCTTTAGTGGTTTACTACAGAACTTAAAATAAAATCCAAACTCCTTACTCTGGTCTGCAAGTCCTCCCTATCTCATCAACCTCGTCTCATAACACTCTCTTTCTCATTCACTCCATTCCAGCCATAATCGTCTTCTTTCAAAGCTTTGACTGTACCAGAATCTCTCGCCTTACGGGAACTTTGCACGTGGTGTTCCCGCTATCTGAAACAATCTTCCCACCATTCTTGGTTTTTTTCCTCATGCTTCAAGTCTCAGCTTAAATGTCTCCTCTTCAGAGAGGCCTTCCCTGACCATGTTATCTAAAGTAGGATTCTCCACCCACTCCATTATACTCTATCTCAGCCCCTTACATTTCTTTTAGAGTAATTATTGCTATTTGTAATTTTGTAACCTACCTCCCCATTCAAGAATACAAGGTCCATAACTACAAGGACCATATCTATTGTGTCCTAACTCCAATGATTAGCATTAATAATAGTTTACATTTATTGATTGCTTACTATATGTTTGACACTGTTCTGACACTCACAACAATATAATGACGTGCTAATATCCCCATTTTGCAGAAGTAGATCTTGAAGCACAGGGAAGTTTAGTCATTTGCCCTAGATCACACAGCTGGTAAGCTGTCAGACTGGGATTTAAACCCAAGCAGTCTGATTCCAAAGACCAAACACGTAAGCATTAGCCCATACCTGCCTCCTTGACAGATGATTGAAAAATATCTGTTAACTAAGTAAATGAGGATCTTCCTTTAAGGTCATCACTGTAGACAAGTGTCCTGCTGGGATGCAATATAAAGGAAATATAGTATTAACACAAATTACTGTAAGTCTTCTTTAGTCATGAGAGGAAAAGGTCCATCCACCAAAACAACAGCAATGCAAAAATCACAAAACAAGCAATTTCATTTTTCCTATTTCTTCCCAGCTTTTCACAAAAACAAAAAAGTCATTGGGTAAAGTTACTATTTTTCCAAAATTTTTTTTTTTTTTTTTTTTTAAAGATTTTATTTTTTCCTTTTTCTCCCCAAAGCCCCCCCGGTACATAGTTGTATATTCTTGGTTGTGGGTCCTTCTAGTTGTGGTATGTGGGACGCCGCCTCAGCGTGGTTTGATGAGCAGTGTCATGTCCGCGCCCAGGATTCGAACCAACGAAACACTGGGCCGCCTGCAGCAGAGCGCGCGAACTTAACCACTCGGCCACGGAGCCAGCCCCTTTCCAAAATTTTTTAAATTTGTTTTTCTCTCAACTTTCACACCTCCAGTTGACTTAATCTTTCCTTTGGGTAGCACTTAGAGAGAACACTGAGAAAAGAGGAGACAGCCCTTTGTCTCTACCATTTTCCAGTATTTCCCTCCTCCCAGGCATACAACATTCTCATAAACTCTCATTTTTCCTCCCCTCTACATCCCTGTATTAAAACCTAATAGAGAGCCAGTCCTGATGGCCTAATGGTTAAAGTTCAGCATGCTCCACTTTGGCGGCCCAGGTGGGGTTCCCAGGCAGAGAACCACACCATTTGTCTCTCAGTGGCCATGCTGTGGCAGCAGCTCACATAGAAGAACTAAAGAGACTTACAACTAGAATATACAACTATGTACCGGGGCTTTGGGGAGGAAACAAAAAAAGAGGAAGATTGGCAAAGGATGTTAGCTCAGGGCGAATCTTTAAAAAAATAAATCCTAATGGAAAAGATCTGCTGTTATCTACCTCACTTTCACATGAAAATATATTTCAGGTAGATCCAAGATTTAACTGAGAAATTGAAACCATGGAAATACTAGACAAAATATAAAAGAATATTTTTATAATCTTGCAGATGGAAAAACCTTTCTAAACAAGACAAAAAAAATCTAGAGAAGGCAAAAGACTCAATTTTAGTAGCTAAAAATTTAAAATTTCTTTTCGGCAAAACAAACAAAAAACAAGGTTAAAAAATCTAACAACAACCTGCAAAAACATTGGCAACACAAATGACAAAGGAATAATTTCCAAAATGTACAAAAATTACTTCACAACCAACAAGAAAAAGATGAACCATCCCTTGAGAAAATTGGCAAGAAAATGAAAAATGGGAGAAGAAATACAAGTGGCAAATAAACATTAAAATATGCTCAATTTCACTAAAAGTAAATGCAGATTAAAACAGCAATTCATTGTTTTTATTTGGGACATTGGCAAAGGTTTAATAGATTAATAATAACTTCTGTTGGTAAAGCGGTGGGTAAACAGGCACTTTTACTCACTGTTAATAGGAGTAAAAACTGCCATAAACTTTGGGAGGATTATTTGAAAATACCTATTGAATTTTAAATGTTTAAACTCTTTTACCCAGAGATTCTACTTCTGGTAATCTTTCTACAAAAATATTCATTCCAAGAAATAAGGCTGAAAATTTCCCAAATTTGAGAAAGACATAAACTCGCAGCTTCAAGAAGCTAAACGAATTCCAAACAGGATAAACCCAAAGAAATTCAAACAAAGACACATCATAACTAAACTTCTGAAAACTAAACACAAAGGAAAAAACCTTGAAATCAGCAAAATAGAAAAGACACCTTTCTAATAGGGGCAGATTTTTTTTGGAATGGCAATGGATTTCTCATCAGAAACCATGCAGGCCAGAGGAGGTGACACAATATTTTCAAAGCACTAAAAGAAAAGAACTGTCAACTCAGAATTCTCTATGCAAGGAAAATATCCTTCAGGAGTGAAAGGGAAATCAAGTCATTCTCACATGCCCACCTTAAAAGAATAGAAAGTTCACAAAGTAGAAAAAGTGGTAATAGGAGGAATCTTGCAACATCAGGAAGAAAGAACAGTGGAAAGAGCAAAAATACAGGTAGATACAATAGATCTTCCTTCTGGTGCTTTTTTCTTAATTTTGTTTGACAGTTATAGCAAAAATTATAACTGTTTGATGTGGTTCTCAATGTATGTAGAGGAAATGTTTAAAACAATAATATAGATGGAGGAGGGTAAAGTAAAGGTTTCTACACTTCCCTCAAACAGGTAACATGTCAACTCCAGTAGGCTGTGATAAGTTGTATATAATGTAAAACCTCAAGTATTCACTAAAAAAGCTACACAAAGAGATACACTCAAAAATACTATAGATACACCAAAATGGAATTCAAAAGAATGTTCAAGTAACTGGAAGGCAGGAAAAAGAAAACATATAAATGAGAAACAGAGGGAAAAATAAGAAAATAAAAAGATAAAATGGTGGCCTGAAGCCCTAACAGATCAATAATCACATGAAATGTAAATCATTTAAGTAGAGGAATTACAAGACAGAGATTGGCAGAGTGGATTAAAAAAATATGATCCAATGATATATTGCCAAAAAGAAACCCACTTCAAATATAATGATATAAGTAGGTTGAAAATTAAAAAGTGGAAAAAAGATATATCACACATACATTAATTTTTAAAAAGCAGGAGCAGCTATATTAATATCAGATAAGGTAAACTTCAGAGCAAAGTAAACTACCAGGGACAGAGAAGAATATTATATAATGGTAAAAGCATCAATCCTCCAAGAAGACACAGAAATCCTAAAGGTGTATGCACCAACCAACAGAGCTGCAAAATACATGAAGCAAAATCTGAGAGAACTCAAGGAAGAAATAGACTAATCCACATTTATAGTTGGAGACTTCAAAACCTCATCTCGATAATTGATAGAACAACTAGATTAAAAAATTGGCAAGAATATAAAAGAACTTAACAAAACCATCAATATGAGAATCTAATCAACCCTTATAGAGCACCCCACCCAATAACAGCAGAATACACATTCCTTTCAAGCTCCCATGGAACACTCACCAAAATAGACCATACCCTCAATCAGAAAGCAAACCTCAGCAAATTTAAAATCATAACTGAGTGTGTTCTCTGACCACAATGGAATCAATAACAAAAATAACAGGAAATCCCCAAACACTAAGAAAGTAAACAACACACCTCATCAATCAAAGAGGAAGTCTTAAGGCAAATCAAGAAATACATTGAACTGAATGAGAATGAAAATATAATGTATCAAAATTTGTGGGACACAGCTAAAGCAGTACTGAAAGGAAAATTTATAGCACTAACTGCTTACATTAGAAAAGAAGAAAAGTCTTAAAAGTCAATAATCTAAGCTCCATTTCAAGACTATAAAAAGAAGAGGAAAATAAATCCAAAGAAGCATAAGGTAGAAAGTAAGATAAAAGCAGAAATTTATGAAATTTAAAAGAGAAAAACCAATAGTGAAAATCGATGAAACAAAAAACTGGTTCTTTGAAAAGATCAATAAAATTGACAAACCTCTAGCAAGACTGACAAAGAAGAAAGACAAATTAATAATATCAGAAATGAAACAAAGGACATCACTTCAGACCCTACTGACATCCAAAGGATATTAAGGGAATACTATGAGCTATCCACACATAAATTTGCCAATTTAGTTGAAATGGACAAATTCCTTGGAAATTACAAACTTCCACAATACACTCAATATAAAATACATCAATTGAATATTGAGTAGCTCCATACTTTTAAAGAAATTCAATTTGTAATTTTAAAATAAAAAAAAGAACTCTCCAGATCCAGATGATTTCACTGGAGAAATAAACAAAACATTTAAAGAATAATTAACACCAGGCCAGCCCCAGCGGCCTAGTGGTTAATTTCGGTGTGCTCAGCTTCGGCAGCCCGGGTTCAAGTCTGGGTGCGGACCTACACTACTTATCAGTGGCCATGCTATAGCGGCAGCTCACACACAGAAAAACAGAGGAAGACTGGCAACAGGCATTAGCTCAGGGCCAATCTTCCTCACAAAAAAAAGGAAAAAGGAAAACAATTCCACTTACAATGGCATCAAAAAGAATAAAATACTTAGAAATAAATTTAACAAATGAGGTAAAGACGTACACTGAAAGCCACAAAACATCACTGAGAGAAATTAGACCTAAATAAATGTAAAGACATCCCATGTTCATCAATTGAAATACTTAATATTGTTAAGATGGCAATCCTCCTCAAATTGACCTACAGAGTCAATGCAATCCCTATCAAAATCTGTGTAGAAAAGAGTTAGCATAGCATGCCTGAGAATGCTATTATTTGAAAATCCTACTGACAATGTTGGCCCTTGGCTAGGATCTGCAGAAGTTGGATTTGGGGAGTTGGACCACCTGACCACCACCCTAACTAATAAGAGTAGCTCACTATACCTTGACTGTGCAAACAACATGGTTTATGGTGACACCAGCTTTCCTCCTGAGACTTCAGAGTTTTGGTATGTGCTAGGTAGAGGGTGCCTGCCTGACCAGCCCCCAATAAAAAGGCTTGGCACTGAGTCTCTAATCAGCTTCCCTCATAAACAACATTTTACACATGTTGTCACAACTCTCTACTGGGAAAAGTTATGCTAAGTGAAAGAAGTCAGTCACAAAAGACCATATTGTGTGATTCCACTTATATTAAATGTCCAGAATAGGCAAATCTATAGAGACAAAGAAGATTAGTGGTTGCCTAAAGCTGGGGAGGTATAGGGTTGGGGGAGTTGGGCTGTGACAGCTAAAGGGTATGAGCGTTCTTAATAGTGATGAAAATGTTCTAAAATTGATTGTGGTGATGGTTGCACAACTCTATGAATATACTAAAAATCACTGAATTGTACACTTTAAATGGGCGACTTATATGGTATTTGGATTGTATTTCAATAAAGCTGTTGTAAAAAACTAGCTATGGCTGATAAAATATATTGGTTCTTTTTTAAAAAATCTGTTGAAGAATGGCAAGAAAAGACTCAGTGGAACCAGTTAGGAAGTTACTGCAGTAAGCCAGGCAGTTTGGACCAAGGAAGTCCAATGTTCTTGGCGGAGGCCACGCACTTTCTATATGGCTCTGGGAACAGCAGTTGAACAACCATTACCACTAACTTTCTTTCTTTCTTTTTTAAATTGAGATATAATTGACATATTATATTAGTTTCAGGTGTACACACTAATTTTCAATTATGTAAATATCCTTAAGCACTTACTAATATATATGAGCCTAGTGATATCCCTTGCAGGGTAAATGAGTAAAACACAGTCATTCTCCCCAAGCATTTCCGCATTTGGAAAGATAAAGCTCATAATGAAATAATTACAAGACAGAATGTGCTAAGCGCCAAAGTAAGGTGAATATAAAACTGCTAAGGATTTCAGAGCACACATGTGGTTGAACATGTTATTCTTGTCAACACAACCAGTATTGTCATAATCTCACCAAGAGTACTTACTGGGTGGCTAAGTACATGAGCCACTGTTCGGTTCTATACAGAGTTGGATAGTCACTGCTTTCCTTGAAATTAGGCACACCTTTATGATGGGGCTATTAAAGAAATGCATCAATAAATATAACATACACAAATATGCTACTTTTAGGATGCAGAGTGACCCTAACAGGGAGGAATCACCAATTTCCCTTTTAATTTGAGGAATGCCTTGGCAAAATAGGCTTTTGCATTGGGCAATCTTGTACTGTGTGGAAGCACATTTTCCAAGCAGCTGTGACATCCTAGCAGCCACATGAACTTAATACCCTCATTTACCATCTGGATTTGAGAGCAACAGGCACAGAAGGTCTAAGCCTGACATCTCCATGGGGGCAACTACAGGACAAAGCTGAAGACTAGGCCAGTCTTCATCCCATTTTAACGTCCCTAAAACTAAGGGGATCCTTAAGGATGTGTGTTTTGGGGAGGATGCCTACAAGTGCCAGGAGGAAATCTGAAAGGCTTCATGCTTCCAGATCCCCTTCCTCTCCATCATGGTCCTTCTTTGAAACATTAATTCACTGATAAAGATACTATCTAGAGGGAAGGAAGGATAAAAGTTTTGTCACCAATTAATACTATGTTTAAGTATGTTTTTTGTTAGATGTTTGAGACAAGTTTCTTGGTTTAACAGGAAAAAAAAATTCTGATTAACAAGTTCCCTCAGCCACATCTCCAGCTCTGACACAGGATATATTCATATATTTGTATGTGTAAGGCAAAGGCTCTTTTAATACCTAGAAAATAAGTTGAACCTTTAACAAGCCATAGATGGATTGGGACAAAAGCTACGCATTGGAAAGGAGCTCCCCACCAGTCGGAAACGGAAATAAAACAAAACAAAACACGGAGAAGAGCAGACGGAAACGGTACTAACCGCCTCCGGGTAACCGCCTCCACACAAAACCGCCTCCACACAAAACCGCCTCAGAAAAACGATCTCAGAGGCGGCGGGACCGACCCCACCATTCTCACCAGCAGGGGGAGACAACAGCTCAACACTTTGTTCAGTCAGACTCCAAACCACCAGATGGGGCCAAAAGATCAGAGAAGGTATCCTTTATACTTTTCTTTTTCTCAGAGAATTTCTCTTCCGCGTCTTCGGACCCTAGAAGAAAGAAAAGGCAGCCTAATCACTTCGCACACACACATACCCCCCCCCCCCCACACACACCAAGATGATGGAAGCGGCTAGCGCCTGATCTATTCATACCACCACACAAATAGCCTCTCTGTGCTCCAGCTCCCCATTAATAAAATTGGGATTAAAATAGTACGCATTTCATAAGGCTGTGTGAGAATTAAATGAGATAATGCATGCAAAAAACAGTACCTGGCAAATTTTCGGGCCCCACTGCATGATGAGGATTTTAGGCTGGTTAATTTTAAAACTGTAGATGAGAAGCAGGCTCCCAGGAGCGAGTTTGCTTGCCCTTTGTTGGGAAACATTTACATTTGTAAAGGAAACCTCCATCTGTAAAGATACCTCCCTCTCTGTGCCAGGAAGCAGAGAAATGACCTTATCTCTAGAAACTCTTAATCAATGCCAAAGGCAAGAACTTAAGTTGGTTACTGTCTGGCAACCTCATGTAACTGACCCCCTCCCCCAAAATCCTCTTTTGTCTTTGGCTGAGGATAATATTTAAGCAGTGACTTCTGCCATTTACTCAATCCAGTTTGATTCTTATCTAAAAGTGATAGGACCACCCAATAACCAGACCCTACCGGCACTGATGTCATTTTAACAACTCTTTTTACATATTCTTCCCTTTGTCTTGTAAAGAGATAACTCACATACCTATGCCTTAAATTTAGCCTTACTCTCCACTTATGTTTGCAGCAGCAGCCCTGGCGGCAGCAGCTCCCCATGCCAGCAGCAGCTCTGACTGCCCATGGGTCCTGTCCCCATGCTATTCCACACTAGTCTCTAAATAAAAGAGCACTACTGCCAGATCTTGAGAGTCCAAGAAATCTTTCTTTCGACTCCTCAGCTCACTGACCCCACATCACTGCAGACCCAGGGAATTAGAAACTCTGGGATGGGGCCCAACTATCTGTTTTAATAAGCCCTCTAGGTGATTCTGAGGCACACTAAAGTGTGACAATTATTGATCCCAGAAGGCTGCACACTCAAATAGCTAAGCAAGTTTTTTGTCATTATTACAGAGTCCATGATTCTGTGGCTTCTGAATTATATTTCCTGCCTGAAATTCCAAAACCATCATTTGTTTCTTGAGCTCAGCTGTGTGCCCAGTATCGTGGCAGATACAAAGAAAAGGAGAGAGAACCTGCCCTCCAGGCTTTCAACGTAGGTGACCCAGGAACAGGAAAAGTTAATTAACCCTGCAAGACCACATCTAGTAAATGTCAGATGAATTATACAGACAGTAAGCAAATATTCTAGGAAATCAGAAGAGGGGAATTTCATAATTATAAGAGGGCGGAGCCTGCCCCTGCCAAGCTAAGCCCACTCCTCAAAAATAGCTGTAAGTCATTTGCTACAGCAAGGCAATAGAACAGACCTTAGCTGCCTAATTAGCCGCTGCCTAAAAGGAAACTGCAACATATCTGAGTCCACTTTCCTTCAACAGCTGCCCTTTGAAATAAAAAAAAAAAAGAGAGAATGTTTATAGCTTTTAAAAGTCTTTTATTTTCTCCCTCCACTGCTTCAATCACTCACAGGAAAGGACAGACAGATATGCACAATACAGACATAACATAAATACTTGACAGAAGTAACTATGCAGCACCATTGCAGAGATGTTCAGAATAGCTATCTAATTTTTCTCTTTAGTATGGTTGCATAAAGCTGCTCTAAATGATATTGTTCATTCTCTTGGCTGGAAAGCAATTCACAAGAAAAAGAAATGGAATTCTCATATGTATTGGTCCATAGTAAATAATGTCCAATAATCATTGGTATCACTGCCCATTTTCTAAATGGTCATAGTTATTGCTTAAACTAAATTAGGTAGGCTATATCAGAGGCTGGAAGATACTTATTGGGACTAACAGACAGACAGTGATTTGATGAAGGCCAATAGTTCAGTTCATTTAAATTTCATTTTGCCATTATTCATAACAATTGCATTACACAGGTTCCATTTTTGTTATCTTAACTGCCCTTTCAAACCAAATGCAAACTGAAAGTGTATTTAAAATGTTGATTTGTACAATTATTCACAAGTTTGTGTGAAAGAGAAGATGTTTGGGTAGGATAAACAAGGTTAGAAAGTGGATGATGATGCTGCTTAGAAAAAAAAACAATGACCAAAGTTTCTGTGTTTAACATCTCTATATTTGGCTCTTAAAGGCTAACCTAATTGCATAGTGCTTCACACATATTCACACACTAACGTAGCATATTTCTTCTTTTGACTCTTTGAATGTCCCTTCCCCATCTATCCCCGCCTCTAGTCAGTATTCTCTTTAGCTGAAGATAGTATTTAGGGTGGTGGCTTCTGGCCTTTACTTAATCCGATTTGATTCCTATCTAAAAGTGGTGGGACCACCCAATGGCCAGACCCCACCTGCAGTGATACCGCTTTAACTTTTTTGCATGTTCTTTCCTTTGTCTTGTGGAGAGATGGCTCACATACCTGTGCCTTACGTTTGGCCTTACTCTCCACCCATGTTGGTAGCAGTAGTGGGGGCAGCAGCAGTGGCTCCTCCTGCCCGTGGGCCCTGTCCCCACGCAGCAGCCTGACTGCCCATGGGTCCTGTCCCCATGCCAGCAGCAGCAGCTCTGACTGCCCATGGGTCCTGTCCCCATGCTATTCCACACTATTCTCTAAATAAAAGAGCACTACTGCCAGATCTTGAGAGCCCAAGAAATCTTTCTTTCGACTCCTCTGCTCACCGACCCCGCATCATTTCTGGTGGCCCGTATGGGAAACTTGCTTCATCAGCTTGTGAGCTCAAGTTCTGGTAAGTGCCCTTTTTCCTTGTGCCTTTCTCTTTTTCGAGGATGGATCTAAATTCATTTCTCCATCGGGAACTTTCTTGGACGGCTGTATGAATCCATGTTTGCTGCCCATGGCTACTCCATGGGGCAAATCATGGCATTCAGCTTGAAGAGAATCAGTACCTTAAGCCTCAGGGTGATGTAGAATGAATTAATCCATTCCTTCCTGACTCTATCTCTAATATATAAATTTTACTTGGGCACGGGTCAACCACTTAAGTCATTAGGACGGTTGCCAATCTCCAAGACTCCCGTGGAAGGTTTCTTTTCCTAAGGCTGGATTGGGATCCCTCCCTATGGCACCTGACCATGCTCTGAACTGCAGGAAAGTCCCAATTGGGACTCCAGTTCAGGGAAAGTACCAAACTCTAACCTTCGGTTGAGTATGGGTACCCCTTCTTGGGAGAATGGCTCCAGGATGCAATTGGGTAGAATGTCCCCCAGACTGGCGGAAAATTCCTCACTGTTTTTCTCTATCCTTTTATCCTGGGGACCATTCACCAGGCACCTATTACTGCCAGGCAGAATAGGGAAGATGTTCAAGGGATGCCCCCATCATCCTTTGCTACAGGAACCCCAATGGGGGGATTTTCAAGGTAATGGCTCCTTTTCTTTCATCTCTCTTAAAGTTCTCCTTTTCTCTCGGGGACCATTCACCAGGCACCTGTTACTGCCAGGCATAACAGGGAAGGTATACAAGGGATGCAATGCCGGGGGATGCCCCCATCACCCCTTGCTATAGGAACCCCACAATAGGAACAATGGCAGAATGCTGCCCTAGGTTCAGGGGGGATTTTTCAAGGTAATGGACCCGTTTCTTTCATCTCTCTTAGAGTTACAATGGCCATTTTCGTCTCCTTTTGAGCTTTGCAACTGAGAAACAAAGAAATCTTTATAGAGTAAAAGGCTCCACCCCTGGGAGCCCCAACTTTGGGTTTCTGGGCCTGATCACCCCAGCAACCCTAAGTGGGGTGCCCTCTCTTGACGGTTGACTCATTGAGTACTTTAGTCACCTACTGAGTCAGTTATGAGGGTAGGACACCTGTGATTTATTCTATGAACTGTTGTGCTAGGATAGTGTGCCCCAGCACGGGAACTGCTGTGTGACTCTTATCTTGATAACCCTCTGGAAGAGGCCAGGAGGGCGAGGTCTGATCTTTTCTTTTCCTTTCTTTGTCTTGTTCATCACCTTCTCTGCTGTCACCAAGTCGAGGTTAAGTTCAGGCTGGATCTGAGCAGAACCTAGACCGTCTGTAAAATTGAAAACTTGAAACGCTTTTGCCAGGGACTTAACTCTCAGCGCTGGCGCTGGGAGCCCCAGCCTCCAGCCAGTTCCAGGCCTTTGTCTCCTGCTTCCCTGCCTGAACTGTGCTGGCTCGGAGACAAAGTGCCCAGGCTGAGCGGGACTTGACTAAATCTTATAACTATGTCAACACCCACACTCGGCCTCTGAACCCTTTCTCCAGGCTGCAGTCAGTCAGACACCAGCTTTACTGCCATGGGGAATGCCCTAAGCATCCCCGGAGACTCACTGCTGGGGTACATTTTAACCAATTGGAAACACTTGCAATTGGATGGGTTATGCCCCAGAAACTCCATCTTGGAGAAAATTTGAGGGGTTTCTCTGTGCCTTTGTGATGCAGTCAGACAGGTAGATCAACCTATGATGTCATTTGAGTTACAACCCAGTTTCTGAGAAATCAAGAGCTCTGTTTAATTGGCTTAAAGTAAGTGCTTACATAAATTCTAAATGTAGCAGAAATTAACCCAGTGTCTTTCACAGTTAACGTGAAGTGAATTAATCTTTGGTAAATGAAAGCTTGTTCAAGTTTGTTGGTTTGATTGAAAATAGTCTTGTTGTCAGAGTTGTCGGCATTTGCACATGATGCAGGCATGCAGCCTGTGTTTACTAGTCAAATAAGTTCACGTTGTCTGCTAAATTCGACAGCAAAATAATAGCTTTAAATGATGACCAGTTTTGTCTAATGTCTCATGAGATTTTCGTGGGTAATCTGAACATAATTGTTGGAAACAAACGGTTTAAATAGGTAAAAGTGGGTACAATAACTTTTATGGTCTGTATACTTGGAGAAAAACAGCTTCCAAATTCTTTTTGGTAACTTCAAACTTTAGAGTTTTGCCAAGTTAAGTTAAATGATAAAAATCTGAGTATCTGGGTCATTTTTGGATTGACTAGAACACAAACATTATTGCTAAACATATTGAAGTTATTTACTTTTGGCTTCTTATTGTAAAGATGCTAAAAGCATTTGGGACTATTAAAAAGCATGCCTTGTGTTTTATTGTGAAGTGGCATGTTTCTAGAAATTGTGAAGTGTTTAAAATGCTGATATAAAAGACAATTCGTAATTGCTTACCTTTTAGTGTTTACTATGGCCTGTTAAGGGTTAAAAGTTCTAATTAACATATCTAATTAAAACTACTGGAAATTAATAAGGAAAACGGCTCTGTATTCAAGGAAAGTTGAAATGTATGTTTTCAGTAAAGAGGGTATAAAGAATGGAAGCATTTTTGTTGGGTTAAGAAAGATAAATTTGTCCTAATGTACTAGAAAGGAAAAAAGAAAGACTTTGGGACAAATTCTGAAGGCAAAAAGAAAGTTGTAGAAGGTTTGTGAAGGAGAAATTCTGAAAGGAGTTTTATGCCTGGTCAAGTAGACTAAACTAAATCCAATTAAGTGAATGAGTTTTAATGTTAAAAATAAGCTGGTGCAGAAATTAAAATTTGGTTTTCTCTCAAAGGATAACTTTCTTGAACTTTTGGCCTGCTCTAACTCTACCTTAAAGACAGAAAATCTATGTTTTGTTAATTTCCTATGTTCAGAGAGAAAGAGGTCTGTTCTAAAAATTTTTTGACTGTTGTTTGCTCTTGACTGTTTCTGTTGTCACTTTGAATGGATACCTGAGCATTCTCTCACAGTAAGCGTTGTTTGAACAAGTGTTTTAAAGTCTTTTGGTATTTTTGACAAGCTTCTTGTCAAAAATATTCAAGTCCTGAATAGAAGGGTTTCTTTTGAAGGATACTAAACTAATTAGGCTTATTTGGTCTATTAAACTACATGGGAAGCATTGTCAAATAAGCGATGATAAACTTTCTTATGTGGTATTATGTGGGTAAATGCTATTGATATAAATGTCTTAAAATTATATAGCATTCCTAACATTTTGATCTGTCCTGGTTATCAGTCATAACTCCAGTTATTATCTTAAAGTGTTATATGTCACAGAAGTAGCCAAGTTTCTTTGTCAATTGCCCTTTTGAGTCTTTTGTCCATTTGCAGATAGTTGCTGTTTTTACTGTGATGCCTTTTGCTTTTGCGAATATGTTTCATCTTCAGAGAAATTCCTGGAAAGGATTATGACATGAGATTCTAAACTACAGGTTTCTGATAAATTTTCAGATTGTAAAACTGAGCTGGGTAAGAAATTACAGAATTCTAACAGAAACTAAGCTCATAGATCTGCTAACAGAAGATTAAACTCAATAATCAATTATACAGGACTGTATGAACTGATGAGGATGATTATAATTTTTTATGACTTTGAAATATTGTTTTTGATGTGTTTTGTTTTCTCAGATTTAAGGAAATCTTTTCTCTTATGCTAACTATGACTTATAGCAATTCGGTGAAATTATACCTTTATGAGCAAAACTGAAACATTTATCTTTTTCTCCCTACCTGATCCCTCCAGAATTTGGAAACTCTTTGTGAGTGAGTATGGTTATGTTGTGGCAATATTTGCATAAGTTCAATAAGAATCTGTTCTCCGTATAACAGGACACATTGGTTATATTACCAAGGCTTTGACTGGAATGTCATATTTGAGAGAAACATACAGGCTCGGATATGACAATACTGCCTTTCAGGAACAAAGATTGGACTTTCTGGTAATAAAGCCACTTGGAAATATGGGCCTGGTATGTTGTTTACAGAGATTCTGGCAAACTTACCCGGTAAGTAAGGAAGCTTGCTTGTCTGGCAGGTTCAAGGAACCTCAGAATATTTTGGGGACCTCAAGAAGAGAGGAGTCCACCCAAACCTGTAGGTACTGCAGGCAAAATCTGATGGCAAGTCCTTGGCTTGGCTTTTCTGGCCTCAAGAGGCCTTTACAGTTCAATCTGAGATTCCTCAAAAATTCCCGCAAAGCAGATTTAAAAGAGCCTGTATAATCAATTGCTATACTTGCTGCACTTATGTAAATAATTGAACCAAGTTTTATTGAAACTACACTTATTTTGCAAACCAGTTAATCTTAATTTGGCTATCTTGTAAAAATGAGGGTGATTTTAGAGAGAAAAATTATGTTTCAGTAGAAGCTTAGTATGCATTCATGGATATTAGATTCTATCTCTTTTCTTCTACAAGATTCATCTATTACTAATCATAATGTCTCCTTGTGGCCATCCATCTCTGATATCAGGGAGTTCCCTAGCCACAATCAAACCTTTTCCTTCAATACTACTGCCCAAATACTAACTAGATTTGCCTTGTCACAGGTGGATCATAAACAACAAGTTCCAAAGGTAAAGTCCCCAACTTATCGATACACACAGGATGGACTATATCAAATTTGGGACGAATATATTTGGCTCACTCCTACTAGTGGTCAACTCAGTCAAAAGGCCACTCTATGTTGGGAACAAACCAATCACACCTGTGATACATGGCCTAATAGCACCCGACCTATGGGAAAAATTCCCAGTTATATGTGTTCTCATACCATAGCCTTAAGAAATACTGATTGGTTTGGGACTGACTGAGATAGATGGCCCAGCGTACATTGGTTAGCCCCTAATGGCACTCAGTGGTTATGTGGCTCCAGCTTATGGCCCTGGCTGCCACCTGGATGGATTGGACGATGCACCCTAGGCTTCATCTGGATGCAAGGTAGAACTACATTTACTATATCTCCTCCTGCTAACCTGCCAAACCTGCAACAGCGGTGGACACGCTCTGTCTTCCACTGGTATGACCATGTTGCCTCAATTTTCCTTCCCCAGTTAGGAATCGAAAGTGTCATCTGGCACATGGAAGCTCTAAACAAATTTACTATGAAAGCATTAAATGACACACAACATAGCCTTTTGCTGCTTGATTTAGAAGTATCCCAAATGCGTAAGGCAGCCATCCAAAACCGAATGGCACTGGATGTCTTGACAGCAGCACAGGGGGGCACTTGTGCCATTATAAAAACTGAACGTTGTGTTTATATTCCTGACTACCATCAAAATATCTCTGGCTTCCTCTCTGATATGAACCACCAAATTAAGCCCATGTCTGACTCTACCCTATCTCTAAATGATTGGTTGAACTCTTGGTCAGTCCAGGTTTCTGGACTACTATCAAAACCTTATTCATTGGGTTATTTCTTATTATAATTTGTTGTCTATTTCATTGTTTATCTTCTGCATGTCAACAAAGTTTCATCTCCTGGACCACCTCTCATCAAATGATTCTCTCATCTCCAGAGGATCTGTACACCTTGTCAGCCTTGGACTCTACAGGCGCAACCTTCTGGTCCGCTGAACCTCCTACCTGTACCTACGGCCCCATTTAGGGACAGCTCTACGACCTTGCACAGCCGGAAGTAGTTACAGAAGACTGACCATCGTCCATATCCCCAAAAGATTTCAGGGCCAAATGGGTTCAGGGCGGGTTTATGATGAGGATTTTAGGCTGGTTAATTTTAAAACTGTAGATGAGAAGCAGGCTCCCCGGAGCGGAGTTTGCTTGCCCTTTGTTGGGAAATATTTACATTTGTAAGGGAAACCTCCATCTGTAAAGATGCCTCCCTCTCTGTGCCAGGAAGAAGGCAGGATGGTATTATCTCTGGAAACTCTTAATGGGGAAGGCAAGGACTTAAGTTGGTTACTATCTGGCAACCTCATGTAACTGACCCCCCCCCCCAACATCCTCCTTTGTCTTTAGCTGAAGATAGTATTTAGGGTGGTGGCTTCTGGCCTTTACTTAATCCGATTTGATTCTTATCTAAAAGTTGTGGGACCACCTAATGGCCAGACCCCACCTGCACTGATACCATTTTAACTTTTTTGCATGTTCTTTCCTTTGTCTTGTGGAGAGATGGCTCACATACCTGTGCCTTAGGTTTGGCCTTACTCTCCACCCATGTTGGTAGCAGTAGTGGGGGCAGCAGCAGTGGCTCCTCCTGCCCATGGGCCCTGTCCCCATGCAGCAGCCTGACTGCCCATGGGTCCTGTCCCCATGCCAGCAGCAGCAGCTCTGACTGCCCATGGGTCCTGTCCCCATGCTATTCCACACTATTCTCTAAATAAAAGAGCACTACTGCCAGATCTTGAGAGTCCAAGAAATCTTTCTTTTGACTCCTCCGCTCACCGACCCCACATCAAGTACAGGCCAGTTTGAGAGCCTCAGCCTCTTGAGAGAAAGAAGAGGCAGTGGATATACTATTACCTATGACTGCGCCTCCTTACATTTTTGTTAATTGGTTTCCCATGCAAATGTTGCTCTTGTTTGCTCCTGGTTAGCCTCCAGGATGACAGGATTGGGGTGCCATGGGACAGGGCTCTAATCATCCGTAATAGTTCTCTTTGTCATTTAGGGGATTTGGTAAGACATTTTCCAGGCCCAGATCATGGTTGTTCCCTTCTGGGCTGGGAGAACATAGAGGATTTTTTGGTTTTTTAATTTTAGGGATATACATTCTTGTGCTTGGAGAATAAATAAACATTTCTTTGCTTTGCTTCTTATTCCACAGATATGAGCCAGATATAGGAGGTCCAACTTTTTCTTTAATCATCTAAATTTTCCCTTGATAAAAGGGTGATATAGGAAAACCAGGTTCTGTACTGTGGATTTTAGCTTATCACCACTGACAGACTGCCTCCTTGACCAAAATTTATTTTTTAGTAAAAATTATATATATTTAAGTTACACAGCATGATGATTTGACATAGTCAGGCTCCTCTGAGACCTCTTCCCAACCAGGCCTCAACCTTGGCCTATAAGAATGGCAACTTTCAGCACAAACAATTTTATCCTCTCCCTACATTAAGAGACTTGAAGAAACACTAGCATAGTTTCTATCAGCTCTAGGGCATGTCCCTAGGATGATGACCCTAGCCTCCCTAAAGTAAAACCTGAGTAGAAGCCCCTGACCTCCCTTTTCTTAGAACATTTACTTTAGAAAACTTGCGATTGTAAATCCTTTGTCTGTCCCTTTGAGATGTATCTTCTACAACTCAAGAGTGTCTGTCACAAGGACTTGGGAGCCATCCCTTTGAAATGTATAATCATCAAGAAAGATAGGGCCCTCTTCTCCCAGTCTCTATTCAAGGGTAGGAGCCTAATTTTGATAAGTAACAGTTAGTAAATACAGATAGCCTAATCACCTTGATCAACCTCCCCCCACACACAAATTTCCCTCAACACTTTTCCTTTAGCACACCTCTGCATTTATAAAGCCTCCTGCCTTTTGTGTCAGTGGAGATGAGCTCTATTCTTCTGAAGTCTCTCTCCCCTACTGTAGTAGCCTGAGTAGAATCTGTCTTGCCACCTTTTAATAAATGTCCAGCTCTCTTTCTCTTTGATGCCATGAACAAACAAGATCAAAATTGTACAGCAGGGCTAAGACAAACAATCTCAGGGGTAACAAGGAAAAGAAGAATGGAGGTAGAACCAAGAATATGAAACTTTATTATTTAGGGGGTCATCTCAACTCATTTTTAATTCAGCTGCATTTATTCACATGCATGAGGATAAAGTGGAGGCATGTGGAGAAAGGACAAGGAGAAGACAAGATGAACCTGGGCACAGTGAGAACCATTTTGTTGTGGGCTAATGTTTCCAAACTGGGGCTAAACTGAAGGCATCTCCAAGTGTAATGCATAATCCTCTAAAGAACACTGTGGCCAGCAAGCCAGCACTGGCCATAATGAAGAAGAAGTGGGGCTGAAGATCTTTCATGGCTTGAGGAGTCTATGAAAGGCTGACCCTGTCCCAAGAGGACTGGCTTTTTTCTGGGCTAATTATATCTCCTGATGAAGGTTAGAGCTTGCTGGACCACTTAGACACTCAGAATCCTAAAATGGAGCCCCCAATTTTGTGCTGTCACTGTTCTCTATAGAAACAGCAATGCCATGAAGTAGAAGTTCTGGTACCAACTGGTGGTCAGGCTTTAGGAAAGTATGGAGGGTTGAGGAAAAGAAGCAACATCTTGGGTCAGATTGGAAGGGTCATCACAGCATCCAAATTGACAAGAAAAAGTTATTCCAAGGTCCTACGAAATAGCCTACTCTGATAACTACAAAGGTAGGGGCATCTTCTGATTTCGTTTTGACTAGCTAAGGGGGTGTCTTGATTATGAGGTGAAACCACAGAAGCTGCTAAGGCAGCCTCCAACTCTGTATTTTCATAATTTTATTCAGGATGCCTAGAAAGGACTTTGACATACATTTCTCTGTTTCTACACAGAAATCTAAGGATCTCTTGCTACGTAACTCTGAATCCCAAGTGCCAAATCCAAAGAGAAATAAGCTAAGATGTGAAAATTAATACTGTTTCATTCACAAAGGCTGGTGGTAATTCTGTACATGAAAATTACAGACCTCCACTAAACTGGTAACTAATATGATTAGATTGTTCTGAAAGTCTAGGAAGAAGAGGGAAGAGAAAGGAGGTCTCAAGGGGTTGTGAGCTGGACAAAATGTGAAAGAAATATGTGTACTCTCCTAGACAGAACAGAAAAAGTTTGCCACACGGCAGACAGCCTGATGTGCTTTTGACGTGAGGGGCTACTGATGTGCCAGCCTGCCACGCCTTTGCTGAGGTTGCTATGGTTTCAGGCATTGTGACCCAATAAACTCTGCTGTCACACCCCAGGGTTAAAGACAGCAGGGAAAAGCCTGGCCCATCAGTCTCGTCCAACAGCTGACGGGGGTGGCAGCCAGCTCCAAGTGCCCAAGAACGTGGCACAGCCCAGTTCCATCTAAAGGGGCACATCTCCCTTCTGGGTGGACGCTTTCAGCCAAAAGTCTAAAACAACTTCATCATCAAGGTAATAAGTTCATATATTTTTTTTTTACAGTTCTTTAGGATTTTGACTGAGACTATATCCAAATCACATGAGGGACTTCTGTGCCTCCCCCTCTTTTTTTCTAGACTAGTGGTCTCTAGCTCTTGAAAAAAAGAAACTCCCTCTTCTGAGGGTGTGGGAAGCCTTTTCCTAAATCTTTTTCAGGGATTTGCAGAGATTCTTGCCGGGAGAACTCAAGAAGATCTTGGGAGAATGGTAAAGTATAGGGATGTAGTATTATTTCTCATGTGAAAGGATAGCCTCAGAGGATAGCTGTTATAAAAATGTTGAGAGAGAGAGACATGGAAAGAGGGAGGGAGAGAGTGGGAGGGAGAATGGAGGAATGAGAGAGGGAGGAAGGGAGAAAAAAAGGGAGGGAAGAGAGAGGGAGAGGGAGGAAGGGAGGGAAGGAGGAAGGGAGGAAGTGAGAGAGGGAGGAGGAGGAAAGGAGGGAGGGAAGGAGGCAGGGAGGAGAAGAGAAGGGGGAAGGAGGGGGAGGGAGGGAGCTAGAGATTAAAGAGGTCTAAATTTCGAAGGAAGTTGCGCACCCCAGCAGTTCCTAGCCTAAACCTATATGAAACACGAAGACGGGTTTCAGGAAGCCCGCCAGAGATTCTTATCCAAACTGAGCCAGTTTCTAGAAACCATACATAAGTCTTTCAGATTTCTTTTCTTTCTCTTTCAGATGTCTGATCATATTGACTGGTTACACAGCCATAGGGACGTGTGCAAGGTAGATCTCTACAGCCAAACGGGACAGCAAGATCAGAGCCGCCGGAAAGTGGTATGATATAAAATGATTCCTACTAAGGAGTAGAAAGGATTGGGGTATGGGTATAGATATCCCGGAGCCCAGGATAGACTAACGGAGGGTGATACTGTGACTTCTGCAGGAAACCAAGCTCAGTAAGGTCTGTGGGGGACCAGCGGGTTTATACATCACAATGGGACAAATCAAAGGGGCAGGATGGGGAGTGAT
>NC_060276.1:82578779-82595723 GCF_021613505.1 Equus quagga
CCTGAGGGGAGGGAGGAGTGGTGGTTGCTGAGCTACCAGGCCCTATTACCTAACACCTCTGAAGTCATAATAATGTTGCCTAGCTACCGGTAAGTTACACTAAAGTGGGGCTCCCTTAGGAGGGCAAAATACTTCATGCTGTTTCCCAAATTTCAAGTGATTTGCCTAGTATTTCACACTTTTATCATGTTCAATGCCACTTATACTATTATTTACTCAATATGTATTTCTGCAATGTCTTTAAAATTGACTTACATTTAAAAATTGCCGTCACCCTAAGCAATATTATCCATAATATCACAGGTTTGATGTTCTAATATGTATTTTTCCTAATACACAACAAAAAATGCACCTATTAAACACAGAAATGCTTATCCATGTACCACCTAAAATCTTCTATAGCATCAATAGTAAAATACCACATTTGGGGAACACTAGTGTAGTTGAAAATGTTCTAAACTGGGAGCCAGGAGAATCAAGTTCTAATACATTTCACTTTTGAGTTTGTGTCAGCCTTCTCAATAAATGTAGACATTGTGTTTTGAGCCTCTCCCTAACAGGTAGGTATCCTCATTTAGGAAACGTAGTAATGCAAAGATTCTGTCTGCCTAATGATAATCATTATATTAACGTTGATTGAGTGCTTGCTATGTATAGACGCTCTGCTAAAAGCTTCACATGTACTATCTCACTCAATCCTCAGGAGAACACTGTAAGGTAGGTGCTATTATCTTCTCCCAGAAATGGAAATTACAGCCTTTTCTCTAGAGTTTTTCTAAATTCACCCCCCTAATTCGATGCAGATATGCTTTGTCGATGTGTCTACCTTGACAGCAGAAGATAAAGATTCCAAGGTGGGTATTCTCTGCTCCTCTCAGAATTGGGATGGGTGGGAAACCGCTGAGAAGGCTTATCAGTGACAGCATGAGGAAAGGGAAAGGTTGTGGCAGAGGATAGAAAGATGGAGGGGACTCAGGTGGAAAGCCATCATTCTCATGAGCCCAGGATCCCTGGTTCAGAATTTACTGTCACTCTAGATACGAAATCTCATTTTAAACTCTGTTTAAGTTGCTGGTAGGGCTGAAAGAATGCAAGATAGCATGTCAGAAAAGTGAAAAAAAAAACCCTGTTCAAAAGGTTGATGATTAATGGATATGGTTCCTAAGACTGATGGCTTTGTGAATACCTCCCAGGGGTGGGGGGAGTAGTAATTTATGGGAGGAACTTTATCTCATTCTTCAGAGATTAGCTAGCACTACAAGCCTACTTCTCCTTCAGAAAGAAAAGTGACAATAAGAGACATGACACTTATGCTTTGAAGTAGTAGCCTACGGGGCAGCTTGGGGATGTCTCAAAAAGCAACTGTTCATAAGAATCTCACCCCTTAATTCCATAGGATGCTGGTGGTTCCAATTCAGACGGTGGCTTAAACCTGGAGAATCTGAAAGAAAAAGAGATTATTGTGATCAAGGATACTGAAAAGCAAGACCAGTCTAAGGTATACTTAGCCTCTGAGTCCACCGTTTCTAATTCTCAGAGCCCAATGCTGAGTCTGAGGACTCTGGTACAGAGATAGTAAGAGAACTACTGTCAAACAGGCCCATAAATTTGAATATTATGACATTCTAGAGAACACAAGCTTAAGTTCAGAGTCACGGTAAGTTCAATGCCCAGGTATCTAACAACGGCACTAATCACAGAGGCTCGGATGCCTTTCTTGATTTCAGGTACCTACTTCAAACAGAATCTTGCTATTCTCATCCTAACAAACATATGGGCTTATAAGCAAGATCCTGTGCAATGTTCTTTGCTGGCTTGTAGTCGATTTCTGTGCCCTACATTGCCCAGCGTTCGACAATGAAGAACGAAGATATGGAGCAGAGAGGATCCACGATGACCAAGAGCTGTGGTTGCCTGGTCCCCACCCTGTTGTCTAAGAGATTACCCAGGCTGTCGGGTAGCATAAAGTTAGAAGCAATTAGACTTGCACACCACTGTCACATACAGAATCTTTTTGCTTTTGTGTAAATATCCTAAATTATATCTGTTAGGCCTCTAGTTTGGGGTGGGCATTAGAGCACATGTCAAGTCACCCTCACAGCCCTATAAGCCTAGAGTGGCCGGTATTGGAACAGTATATTCAGCTTTAGCACAAAGGAGTCAACTATTTCTTGTTCTGTGTCCCTAGGCTCACGTTATAACCAGAAACATCATTTCTGGCCCCAGACACCTTTGGAGTGATGAGAGCGGCCTCTGAGGAAGGAAAAACCAGTTACAAAATATTCTCCAAAGGGTTTTGGGTTCAGTTGGGGGTAGCCAACTCCATTTTGGAGTCTTAAGAAAGGGATAAATTACACCTTGTGTTTATTTTTAAAGAGCAGCCCATATTTCCTACACACAATGCAGATCTCCTTGATTGTAACTTAAGCCCATTTGCAAAAAGTTGACTTTATCATGACCTCACATTTCCAGGAATTCAGCGAAAAGAGAAGAGATGAAGCAATGGAAGGGGCAAAGAGGGCAATGGTACTTAGCACTGAGTGGAAGATGTGGAAGATGTGCACGACACAAATACGCATATCTAGACATGGGCATACACAGTCACAAGCATGTATATTCTCTCTATATATGATATATATACATATATATTATATACAATGTATATGTATGTATGTATATGTACACATATGTACATATGTACATATACATTATATATACATATATAATATGTGTGTGTACACACACATATAAATTTACACAAAGTGACACACACATTGATATATACATTTATATACGTTAAAAAAATGATTTATGGGGCTGGCCCCATGGCTGAGTGGTTAAGTTTGCACGCTCCGCCTTCAGCGGCCTGGAGTTTCACCGGTTTGGATCCTGGGTGTGGACATGGCACCACTCATCAAGCCACGTTGAGGCGGTGTCCCACATGCCACAACTAGAAGGACCCACAACTGAAATATACAACTACGTACTGGGGGGATAGGGGGAGAAAAAGCAGGGGGGAAAAAAAAGATTGGCAACAGTTGTTAGCTCAGGTGCCAATCTTTAAAAACAAAATGACTTATACAAGCAATGACACACACAGGCCTGGCTACATGTGACACTGACAAATACATACAAGCATGGATATAACAAACATATATATTGACCTATTCATAAATAATGACTTACACATGTATACAAAGATATACAGTTATACAGAGTCAGATGCATTGACATGCCCACATGTGACACACATAAACGTGGATATATAAATCCATGCACACCATGTATAAACATAATCTCACACATGTTAACACACACAAGCCTTAATCAAAACATAGTGACCATACAGACTCAGGTTTTGGAATACACATTTATAAATATACCTCATGTCGATAACACGCATACAAACTCAAAGTGACAGATATTCATTAACTCATGTTTGTATGCATTGATACACACAATGAGATAAATGCAATGACATCCCCTCTCATGTATTCACACACATACTCAAATGTCAGCGTGTGTGCAACACTGACACACATTCTCAAGCAGTGACATAGCATCTTATAAATATAGCATAAATTGATACCCTATCTATTGACATACACAGTCTTTATACAATCACCTATTTGTACATGTTCATATTTTAACATACACACTTATAAATATATTATACATTATACATTAATTAGACATTAATATATTAATAAGTATGTATGTTAATTTATGCTTTAACATATATAAATATATTTATAGCTGCATGATACGTGATATTGGATTTATATCATAAACATATATGCAGATCACTCAAATCAATACTTGCTCATTTATATATTCAGAGACACACTGACATACACACTCAGTTTTACATTCACATGTGTATAAAATATACACACTAACATGCATGTTGGCCTGTACAGTAGACATATACAATGGGTATTGATGTCAACACATTATTACACGGGCTTCCACATAGTCAGTCACACATGTGCATTGACATACATATATGCATGCACATACACACAGGCACATTTTCACATACTAACAATACAGACTGACATTCTCACAACTATTGAGATGTTCACACTCATGAATTGCTATATTGGTGTGCATATACACACACAACAGACTCTGACACATTTTTGACACATATTGAGATAAGCACAAATACTCAGATAAAACTGACAAATATATTGATAACACGTGTGTAAAGTGTACAAATATATATATTCTGAGCTTTTGTTGCTGCCACTTGTGCTTGAAAGTGTATTAATGGGTATAATTGTGTGTTATGTTCCCATGAAAATCCTAAAGGTCAAATCCCTAATCTGTGCTATTTAGAAGATGTATCTTCTAAATAAAATAAGGAAAAGAAGTAGCCTACCCAGACTCTTATGGATAGGTGTTCTTCTTTTTCTAGACGGAGGGATCTGTGTGCCTTTTCAAACAAACTCCCTCTGATCACATATGTGTCTTCAACTGTCTTCTCAATGATCTCCAGAAGTATGCTTTGGGTTTCCAACATGCACTGAGCCCCTCAGCCTCTAGCTGTAAGCATAAAGTAGGAGAAACAGAGGGTAAATTCCATAAATTACCCTCTGGGAACTGCTACAGAGTCTATGCTGATCAGCTGAACATGGATTATGTGACCAACGGACCTCAAAGCCGACATCTAGAAATGACAGCAGCCAAAAACACCAACAATAACCAGAGCCCTTCCACTCCCTCACCCAAATCTCCTAACACTCAGAGGGCAGTTATCTCTCCTGGTGGCGAATGTTCCATGGACGACCTTTCATTCTATATCAACCGACTATCTTCTTTGGTAATCCAGATGGCCAGTAAAGAAATCAAGGAGAAGTTGGAACGTAGAAACAAATGCTTTCATTATTCAATCTATCCACCTCCTGGGGACAAAGGGAAGAACAGCCCCCACAGTGCTTTGAGCAAGATCGCTTCTGAAATGGCCCATGATGCTGTAGAAGTGACCTCTGCAGAAATGCGGGGCACTGGGGAGGACAGCAGAGATGGCGGGCGGAAAACCTTTATGTATAGTGAGTTATCCAACAAGAGCAAGAGCGGAGACAAACAGATGTTCCAAAGAGATAGCAAGGAATTCGTAGACTCCATTAGCAAAGGACTCATGGTTTACGCAAATCAAGTGGCTTCTGACATGATGTTCTCCGTTATGAAGACCTTGAAAGTGCATAGCTCTGGGAAGCCGATCCCAGCCTGTGTGGTGCTGAAGAGAGTGTTGTTAAAACACACCAAGGAAATTGTGTCCGATTTGATTGATTCCTGCATGAAGAACCTACATAACATCACTGGGGTCCTGATGACTGACTCAGACTTTGTCTCAGCTGTCAAGAGAAATCTTTTCAACCACGGGAAACAAAATGCGGCAGATATCATGGAGGCCATGCTGAAGCGCCTGGTCGGTGCCCTACTTGGCGAGAAGAAGGAGACTAAATCACAGAGTGTCTCGTATGCATCCTTGAAAGCTGGGTCCCAAGATCCCAAGTGCAAGAACCAAAGTCTCGAATTCTCAGCCATGAAAGCTGAAATGAAGGGGAAGGACCAGGGCAAAATGAGACCAGAGCAGTGCAAGTCCTTGACCAGTGCTGAGAAAGTCGGTGAACACATCCTTAAGGAGAGCCTGACCATGTGGAATCAAAAGCAGGGAAACCAAGGCAAGATGACTGGCAAAGCATGTGCCAATAGAGAGGAAAAAAGAGAAAAGATCAGCCCTTCCACAGATTCACTCGCGAAGGACTTGATTGTCTCCGCTCTTATGCTGATCCAGTACCATTTGACCCAGCAGGCCAAGGGCAAAGATCTATATGAAGAAGACTGTCCTGGTTCTTCCACAAGCTACACAGCTCAGAGTGCCCAATACGAAAAGTGTGGAAGTGGCCAAACTGCCAAGGCTCTTTCAATGAAACATCTAGAGTCTCGTGGAGCTCCTGGACCCTCCACCTCTCTAAAGGAGAATCAACATGTGAACTGCCAGAAGCTGGATATGTCAAACATTGTTCTGACGCTGATTCAGAAACTGCTTGGTGAGAGCTCGTTCAACTGTGATGATATATCTGAAGGTGAGAACAAGCATTCTGAGCCCAGTACAAACAAAGGAACTTCCATGTTCAAGAGGCCTGACAGAGGGGAAGAACAATGCCAGGAGAATCAAGAACTTGACTTTGCCAGTGGGCTGAAGCAAGTGAACCGGCAATTTATAGATCAACTTGTGGAATCGGTGATGAAGCTGTGCCTTATCATGGCTAAGTACGGCAACAATGGGGCAGCCCTTGCTGAGTTGGAAGAACAAGCAGCCTCGGTGAACAACGCCAATTACCAGGCCAGTGGCTCCAGACGTAGTCAGAGTGGTGTGATGCCACAGAACTATCAAGACTCTTCTGGGCCCCAAGTCATCATCAATAATCATTGCTCAACAAGTAGCTTGCAGAAGCAGCTCCAGGCGGTCCTTCAGTGGATTGCGGCCTCCCAATTTAACATCCCTACGCTCTACTTCATGGGAGATGATGATGGACAACTGGAGAAGGTAAGCAATGCCACAAGACATAAGAAGAAAGAGGGTTGGAATGGGGAGGGACAGTGAGGCAGAATTGTACTTAGAGCCCAAGAGCAGTCCACACACACACATACACACACACACAACCCACAGCTGCATTTCCTACATTAGATGAATTCCAGAGAAATAAATAAATAAAATACTGAACCAAACTATTTTCAGTTCAGGACCTGAGCCAGGCAATCCTCCCTACTTCCAGTCTCATAGTTTTTTAGGGAGACAGGAGAACAGCAACCCCTAACCTTGACCTAGTAATCGGCACAGACTAACTGAAGGATCCAGCACCTGGTGAGAAGTACTTAGTGAACACAATTGATTCCAGAGTTTGTTTTTTGAAGCTCAAAAAGAAAGTAACTTTGGCATTTTGATCTATGTCATTAGAGGAGGGTCAAGGAAAAAGGAAAGCCATGTCAGCAGTCTCCAGTCCTGGATCTGCGGCAGGCTTTACTCTAATCCTAGAATCATGGATAGGAAGGTGGGTGAGGGGTAGTTCACTTTATCCATCTGGGTCCCTTCTCTAAAAGCATCATGTGACTCAAGCTATTTCTGCTCTCTCCACAGCTTCCCAAAGTTTCGGCTAAGGCAGCAGAGAAGGGCTACAGCGTGGGAAATCTTCTTCAGGAGGTCATGAAGTTTGCCAAGGAACAACAACTGGATGAAGCCGTGGGAAACGTGGCCAGAAAACAACTGCTAGACTGGCTGCTCACTAACCTGTGAGCTAACAACTCCTTCCACTCCTCTTAATTTACTACCCCCAGCAGCATTCCCTCCCAGCCGGAGCACCCCTACCATGAGGCCAGTGAACTGCGTGCTACACGACTGTGTTTCCCAATACATCTGAGCAGTTGGGCTGTGCAAATACAGGGTGTCCAATGAGCTGGGCAAAAGCATGAATAAAAAAATGAAAAAAAATGTGACTGTTTTCTTGATCAGACATATCTGAGTCAAAGGAGAGGAACTTGTCCAATTCCAAGGACAGGTGATACAATGTCAGACTTGTGTTCAGATCTTACCCTGGGTTTTTGCTGAGTACCCAAGAGACAGGGATATAACCCATGTCCAGGTCCCTAAATAACCTGATTTGCCCAAATAATCTCAGTTCACAATCTATTTCGAGTTTTGCCACCAGTGGCCTCCCTGTTTCTCCCAGAATTGCCCACCTAACTTGATAATCCCTCTTCTAATCCCAAGGATGCCGCTTTCTTGGTCTCTGTTAAGAGTTTTCAGGGGCCCGGCCCTGTGGCTGAGTGGTTAAGTGCGCGCGCTCCGCTGCAGCAGCCCAGGGTTTCGCCGGTTGGGATCCTGGGTGCGAACATGGCACCGCTCGTCAGGCCACGTTGAGGCGGTGTCCCACATGCCACAACCAGAAGGACCCACAACTAAAATATACAACTATGTACTGGGGGGATTGGGGGAGAAAAAGAAAAAAAAAGATTGGCAACAGTTGTTAGCTCAGGTGCCAATCTTTAAAAGAAAAAAAAGAGTTTTCAGATGGGCTGGCTTAGAGGAAAAACAAACTGAAGAAAGTATGCTATCCGTGGACATTGCCCCCTCTTGCCACATACACACCCCTAGTGTTCACTGCACATGGCTAAATAGTATCCAGAACTACAGTGGGATCTGATCCTCCCCCATGTGTGAATAAAACTTCCTTAAAAGTCATTTGCGGGGCCAGCCAGGTGGCACAGAGGTTAAGTTCACACGTTCTGCTTCGGTGGCCTGGGGTTCGCGATTCGGATCCCAGGTGCGGACATGGTACCGCTTGGCAAGCCATGCTGTGGCAGGCGTCCCACATATAAAGTAGAGGAAGATGCGCACGGATGTTAGCTCAGGGCCAGTCTTCCTCAGCAAAAAGAGGAGGACTGGCAGCAGTTAGCTCAGGGATAATCTTCCTCAAAAAAAAAAAAAAAGTCATTTCCTTCAATTGATATTTCCTTGTCTTCCATCAGTCTGAGACAAAAATTTTCCAAGAATGGTAAATTCCTCATGGTTGCTGTATATGAATCCCAATGTCTCCTTTAAGACTTTCACTAAGTTCTGAGATTTGTTATATGCTTCTCAAAAGTCAATCACAATGCTAGAATTCATTGCCAATCAGATCAAGGTAGTGGTTTCAACCATGTGGTTCTCTTTTAGTTAGTTTGCTGTGGCGTACCCTAGCACCTTTGAGGTGCCCATGGCTTGGTAGAACAAGCACAGGATGTGGCATTCTTCCGGACTCAAAAGTCAAAACTTCTGCCTCTTACTAGTTGCATGGCCTTATGAAGTCACCTAGACTCTGAGCCAGTTTCTTTATCTGTAAAATGTAGCCAAAAATTACTTTTACTGTTTAGAGGTTAGAGGAATGGATGCCACAATGCTTTGCACAAGGTGAATCTTGTTACAAATGTAAATATGTGAAAGAAGTTGTACTTCTCAAAGCCCATCCTAATACAGTTGCAAGTGTTCTTGATACATTTCCAAACTGAAAGCAAGATTCTCTGAGTATGGGACCCAGAGAGGCACTTTTGGCAGGAGGTAAGAGGTGCAGAGGCAAACTTTGCCAACTTCTCCACAATGCCTGGACCAGTCAGAAGGCAGGGCTCTTCAAAGCAGGGCCTTTAAAACTCCCAGCCCAGAGGAAAGCTAATCAAACCTTTTCCAGTCACACCCCACCCCAAGAAAATCTTTGGAGCTGAGCCACCACAGATCCTTCTTTTTGTCCTTGAAGAAAATCCTTAATAAACAAATCCTGGGACCAGGGCTGCATTTCTGATGACTCACTCCTCTCTGAGCACAGCTGGGTCCCATAGTAGTTTACTTCCTTGATTAAATTGGCTCTTGACTTGCTCCTGATTTTTATTATGAGGCCGCCTTGGGGATTCCTTGGAATGTGGAAATAGAGCAAAGGAAGTTATATGTTGTGTTAAATGAAGGGGTTGGGGCAAAATGGTCTCTAAGAGCCTTTCCAGTTCTGACATTTGAGTCTAAGAAAGAGTTTCTTTTCCATAATTTCTCAGGCAAACTTGTGTGGATGAGGTAAGCTCAGGGTGAGGAAACTTGATTTTTGCCAGAGCTAACTGACAGACTCCAGCAGAGAAAGGAATGCTTTGGGCCACGAAGGGCCCTGACAAGGATCTGGAGGAGCTCCACAGTCCTTGGGGTTTATTCCTGGAGGGTGAGACCCTGGCCTTTCATCTCTCTAAATGAAGAAGTGATCCCAGGCATCCTATTAGCAATGTGGCCATGCTCAGTGCCAGCAGCTGGAAATGGACAAGGACTTTTGCTGAGCTTAGAGCCCTATATGTAGTAGGAAAGGGATGACAGGAGTAGAAGGAGAAGGAAAACATGATTATCTCCTGGCAGACGATATAATTGGTTTGATGTCTCTGAGAGTTTTAGTCTCTCTGAACTTTAGGCCTCCATTTCAAAAGAAAGCTGTGAGCAGAACTCCTCTGGCAGATTACTGCAGGACCAGGGCTAGGCTGAGGCGAGAGGCACTTGCCTCAGGGGCAAAATTTAAGGGGGCACCAAAAAACTCAGTAACCAAGGTAAATAGTATTTTAATGCACTATTGAAAAAACCCCGAATATTAATACCAAAAAATCCATGATGAACAAAATATCAAAGATTCTATTACAAATGATCAGTAACAGTGCCATGCCAAACCATAATGGAGTGTGAGGCAAAGGAAAAATTGGTAAGACTGGTTTTACGGGAGTAACACTTTATGGGGGATTGCCAAGGCAGCATTTAGAGAATGTATTGCCCTGAAAGCCTATATCAGGACAAAAAAATAACAGTGAATTAAGTCCCTGCCTAAAGAACTTAGGAAGGGAACAAATCACCAATCAAACAAGTTTAAGAAAGGGGAAATCAAATTTGGAACAAGGAAAAAAAACCAGAAAATGAAATTTCACTTAAACTTAAAAAAAATCAGGGCTGAGGAGAGGGATGTTTCAACATTTTCTCTCTCAACATAAGAGTACATCTTTCCAAACAAAAGCTCATATTAGGCTAATTCTGGCTAAAAACAGGAACAACACAGGATTGCCCCTGTTAAAATTCTTCTTTAAAATAGTTCCAATAATGAAAGAAGAGAAGGAAGTAAAAAGTAGAAATATAGAAGTAGAAATAAAAATGCCACTTTTGCAAATGATATATTTGTACATCCATGAAAGTCAAATCCCCAAATACCAGAGGTGATGAATGAGTTTTGCAACGGTATAGAAGATACTTATGAGCTGTAAGAATTTGCCATCAACTAAAACAGTTCCAGCTCCTTTCTCTCCAGTGACTCAAAGACACGTAAAAAGCCCAGCAGTTCCCCTGCACTAAAATCTCTGTGGTGTCAGAACATGAAGTAAAATCTAAGAGAATCTGTTGAATTTCTATATCCCAGAGCCACCCAGCCAGAAAGAGGAGAGTCTAATTATCATCGTGACAATAATATTTAACACTTGGGTATTAAGGAAGGCAAGAAATGACATTTATAGAGCACTTACTGAGTGCCAGAAACTACTAGGTACTTTAATTCTTTCAAAAACCTCATGAGATGGTTTGTTATTAGCTGTTTTTACAGATGAGAAATTAGAGGCTCGGGTATACAGAACTTTTCAAGGTCATAAGATCAGTAAGTGGGACAGTTGGGATTCAAATCCAGGTTTGCCTCACGTCAAATACGATGCTCTTTCCATTCTATCACAGTGTCTTCTTATTAATTGAGAATCTGTGTTTATTAAAAAAAAAACTATAAAACATGAATAGAAAAATAAAGGAAAACATAAATAGAAAAATAGACCATGCTCCTGACTAATAAAACTATATAAAATAACTAATTCAACATGTAGGTCTCATCTAACGCCAATTTAAATCTTTATGGGATAGTCTCAAAGTATCTCCCCCAAGATATTTATTAAATGCAAAGAGAAAAATAGTAACTTTACAATGGATAAGCCCATCAGTCACACCTTAATTATGTCATCAGGGTTATCATCAGTATAGACATATTGGTGTCATGTACCTCCTGATGTGATGTCAAGAGAAGGGCACATCACCTCTGTGGCATTCTTGCCAAAAATCCATAATCCCAGTCTAATCATGAGAAACTATTAGATAAACCTAAACTGACAGACATTGCACAAAATACCTGACCAAAGTTCTAAGGGAACATTTTAGAGTTATGAAATGTTGACTGTGTATCTTGATAGGGGAGGCATTTAATATATGTGTAGACATTTCTCAAGACTCATCAAACTGTACACTTCTGATTAGCGAATATTATTCTATCTAAATTATATCTCAATAAAGTTCATCTTAAAATATATTTAAACTTAATACCTGTAGGAAAAAAAATTCCCCTCCCACTGTTGACAAGTTTCTTTGCTATTCTGCCTCTTTCCAGAAAATCTCCAATTTAGCAAGTCTTTCTGATTTCGGGCTCTGAGCCACCCTTAACTTGTGGCCCTCCCTCCTGCTCCTTCTACTTGTCTGGAGTGGCCCAGGACAGGCCCTGGGAAGCTCCCTCTTTATGAGAACTTCCCTCCCAGATCCCAGCTACAAATCCAAAGTGAGGTTTCCAGCTCAACTCCTTCTTGTCATGAAAGTCTCCTCCTCAGGAAAGCCTTCCTTCCCTATCCTATCTCCTACAGTTACTTTTCATTACACCACCCTGTTTTATTTTCATCACACGGATATAGCATTTTTATTATTATTTACTTGCTTATTGACTGTCTCCTCCCACTAGAATGGTAACTCCAGGAGCACAGGGACCTGTCTTGTTCCCTACTGTATCTTGGTGCCCAGCACAGCGCCTGTGCATAGTAGCCATTAAATAAATGTTTATCTAATGAATAACGATTCACCTATTTCAGTGTTCCCTGGTGGGGAAAAATAACATTAAATGGGGAAACAGAAAATTCATCACTAACCACGGCCACTCAATATAGCCAACTGTCAGTTTCCTCACCTCAAAAAGCTAATCAAGACCTTTCATATCTACCTCTCTGGAGGTGCTATGCAGATCAAAGAGGCAAGCAAGGTGAAAATGTTTGAAATGTGCCTAAATGTGCCCATTAAAGCTTCAATGCAAAATAATAATAATAATAATAAAGTCTAACATTTACTGAGCTTTTACTATGTGCCAGGCATTCTTCTAATGCTTTCTACTATTAGGTCCTTAATCCTCCCAACAACCCTATGAGGCAGGTACTATTATCATCCCATTTTGCAGATGAGGCAACTGAGGCCCACGGGTGCTGAGTAACTTGCTCAAGTTCATATAGTTAGGAAGTGGTAAAGTTGGGATTCAAACACAGTCCTGGCTCCAAAGTTTCATACTGTACTGCTTCATAGAATATAAGGACCTTGTCCATAATGTCATATGTCAGGATGAGTCCTGGCACAGTGCGGGTAATACTGACAGAAGGAAGTAGGCACATATAAGATGTGACAGGAACCTTGGGAGTGGGGTGGATAGTTGACTGGGAGGAATCCTGGCTGGTGGATAGGCAGAGATTTCCAAAGGGTATTGCAGGCATAGGCCAAGGGCCGGAAGAGCCGAAAGCTGCCCCAAGCAGCAGGCATCTCAATAAGCAAGCAGAGACAGCTCCTGGGATTCACGGAGCAGGCAATATCCCCAAGTGCAAGCATAATTGATGGTCAAAAGGCATCCTAGAAGAACAAACTGGTAATTTGCATTTGCTCACAGTGCCCAGGGCCACTACTGCTGGGGGGTGCCAGGCAATCAGAGAGAAAGAACAATGTCAGACAAGCTGGCACATGTGCTCCCTGGTAGGGAATAAGGGCGGTCCATGATGGTGTCCAGTTAGTGCTCCTGAGAGCCAGACTGCATGAGGCAGGGGGAGAAAAGAGTTATGAGACACTTGGGGTGCTCAGGGCATTTACCAATCACTATGAAAGTATTTGGATATTTTAACAGCCAGTAGGGCTATACCAGTGTCTAAAGCTGGAATGCCAGCCCTAGGTTGGAAATTCGTTACTTTCTCCCATGTTCCTCAAGCCTCAGGGTCTGGCTAAAACCTGAATTCGAGGTAACATCTGAGGTGAATCCAGCTGAGGGAAGGGTGGGAGGGAGGGAACCCATAAGTTGCTCCTTCTGACTCACACAACTCTATCCTAGCTTTGATCACACTGTATTATAATGTCCTGTTTACATGTCTGTCTTTCCTGTGGACTATAAGTAGCATGGAATAAATGGATATGAAGGGCCTCCCACCTACTGGGCAGCCCATCAATCAATGTTTGCTGAATAACAGCTAACATGTATAGTGTGCTGACTTTGTGCCAGGCCTCTCATCCGGTCCTCACAGCACGCCTGTTGGTAGCCCCATTTTGCAACTGAAGAAATGAAGGCAGAGAGGATCAGAAACTCGCCAATATCTGGGATTAAGCCTTGGCAACCTGATTCTGGAGTCTGTACTCTTAACTACTATGCTTGATCTGGTGGCTGGGGGTGCTCATACATGTACAAAAGTTCAGAGATGAATAAAGCATGGCCTGTTTAAGAACTGGAGAGACATACAATAGCTGGAGTGTAGAGAGTGTGAAGGGGAAGTAATGGGTGGCAAAGCTAGAAAAGTCAGCTGCCATCAGATTGTGAAGGACCTTGTATATCATAGTTAAAATTTTGGACTCACTTCTAAGGTCAGTGAAAAACCATTTGAGCCCAGCAGTTTCAGGGTGAGATTTGTGTTCTGGAACGCTCACTCGGTCTGCTGTGGGAAGGATGGACTGGAGGCAGCGTTGTGCCGCTCAACTGTTATTTACTTCCTTTGTTTATTTTTGTTCCTTTCCTTCCCTTCATTTTTCATTTTTAAAATGCCAGTCTCACTGGACTTTACTGAAGGTTAAGAGGATTTATCCACATCTGGGCCAACACATCTCTTGAGGGGCAGGTGGGGGAGGTAAAGGGTGCCCCTTATGACTGGCTGGAAATCCCCAGGAGCCAACTGGTGAAGGGGAGAGTAGTAGGTTTTCCCCTTCCTTTCCTGACGCTGCACTTTGTCTCACAGCCTGTATTTGGCACTCTCACTCCCACCAGATGCTAGGAGTAGTAGACTTCAGATCCTGTGCTCCCCCCACCCCCAAATGACAAATAGGTATATTTTCTCTGACCCTGAAGTGGTTTCACACGACAGCTCCCAGAAACTATAAATCCTGTCCCAGAACTTGGCAGGAGGGAGAAGCAAAGGCAAACACCCAGACCTGCTAAACTGCCTCTTGGGAGTCTGATAGCATCTGTCTCCTAGAGACCTTGCTTTTGGAAAAGAAATTTCTCCTGTCTGAGATTTCAGGTGCCTTTGTCACTCAGCCCTGTGGTACAGACTGTCGGCTGAAGGGAAGAAGAGGCTTACCAGGAAAATCTCTTCTGGCACCAAATGGTCCACTTTCAAACTGACATGGTAACTTGGTTCTCCTCATCCTGATGCAACCTCTAGACCGAGCACACCTAGAATGACTTTTGTCATGTATCTCTATCCTCCTTCAAATATACTCTTGAGGTTTCCATCCTACTTCCCTGGCCCTTCCTTCTCATTCTGTAACAAAATCCCCTTTCTCTGCCCACGTGACAAATTTTAGAGTACCCCAGGATCTAGCCTCAGCTCACTGCTCTTCTCACCACCCCCACTCCCTAGCTGCACCTGCTTTGCAAAGGGTTGGAGGAAGGCCCAGCTGAAACATTGCCAAAGAGAACTAGTGCCAGAGTTTGGGTCCTGAAGGAAACAAAGAACCAGAGGAGGCAGAGCTGGGTCTGAGATGAAGTTCTCACAGTGGTGCTTCTTCACTGAAGGTCCTGGAACTTTTTACATTGCAGATTACCAGGCCCTACCTAAGGAAAGTCTGCATTCCTTAGTTTTGGGCTGCAGCACAGGCACATGTATTTCGAAAAATCTTCTCCAAGTGATATTCTATTACCCCTTTATATTTTGAAAAAATTAAAACCTACATAAAATTGTAAGATTAGTACAATGAATATCCATATACCCTTTATGAAGTCTCACCAGTTATTAATACTCTGCCATCTACCTTTATCTATCCATCTAGTACACAACTGACTAAAATTTTGTATATATAATAATTATTAAAATAATAATTATTTTGCTAAACCATTTGAAAAGTAATTGCAAACATCATGATATTTAACCCTAAATACCTCAGTGTGTATCTCCTAGGAACAAGGACATTCTTCCACATACAATTCATATTCATTTTTTCTTAAATATCCCAATAATGGCCTCTATAGCCATTCCTCCCTACCCCATCCAAAATTCATATATTGCATTTAGTTATCCTTTAGTCTTCTGTGATCTAGAATAGTTCCCCAGCCTTTCTGCTGGTCTTTCATGACACCGACATTTTTTGAGCCCAGGCCAGCAGTTTTGCAGAATACCTGAGAGATTTTGATCCATAGCCAAGGCTGGGAACAGCTTAAAGAGTACTTTACTTTGGAGAGATCATAACCAGTCAATGAACTAAAAGGCAGGCCTAAGGCCAAAATGGAGGGTTAGGAACTGCATGAAAACTAGAAGGAGGTCAGGAGTGAAGTGAGGAAGGGTGGTGGCTGGGCAGGTTGGATGGCTGAAAAATATAAGGTCACAACAGCTATTCTTCCTATGGTTACAAATACTCAAATACACCCAGCAGTGATTCCACGGTGATTTCTTCTGTCTTCTCACCTGTCTCCTGCGCCCCAGGTGCTTATTTTGAACTGTCTTTGGGACACGAACATTTATTGAACATATGCTATGTGTCAGGCACTGTTCTAAGTACATTACATGTATTACCTAATTTAACCTTTACCACAACAAACTCTCCAGGAGGCAGGAATTATGATTGTCCCTGTTTGATGGGTGAGCAAAGTGAAGTACAGAGAGGTGGTAACTTGCTCAGGGTCACACAGCTAGTAAGAGGGGTACCAGAATTTGAACCCAGGCAGTTCTAGCTCCAGAGCTCTCAGTCTTTTTTTATTTTTTAAATTATTATTCAATAAAATTGACTTTTTTTCTTTTGGTTTACAGTTCTATGAATTTTGACACATGTATAGACTCATGCAACCACCGCCACACTCAGGATACAGAACAATTCCATCACTCCAATAAACTTCCTTCCTGCTATCCCTTTAAGAGGCAGCACCCCGCCCCCGCCCCCGCCCACCGACACCCCTCCCCGCCCCCGCCCCCACCACCAGTGGAGAATGTTGCTATTTTTGTTTCGTTCCTTCTGCAGGCCATTCCCAAAGTCAGTTTGTCATTTGGGTTCTTTAAGTTTTGCAGTTAACTGTTTTTTCCCTTGTATTTGCCAACCAGTAGTCAGTTGGATCCTCGGGGAGGACCGTTTAGTTCAGTTCTCAGTCT
>NC_060276.1:82595733-82693056 GCF_021613505.1 Equus quagga
GTTCTCAGTCTCCGTTATGCTAGTTGGGATCAGTTTAACGCACGCAGAGGTCTAGGGTAAACCGAAGAGTTCATAAACAGTTTTACCGGGCTGCTTTCCTGAGGTCCTCACTCTCCATTATCTTTCCAGTATTTTCTGGTTCCCTGGACTGCCATTTTGGGTCCTCTAGGCTAGAAGTAAACCATGTCCGGGTTGCGCTGTGACTAGGGCCAAGTGGAAGGGGACAAGGAGAGGGGAGACAGAGACAAAAAGAAAGCAATGGGTTTTGGCCCCTTTCCCTTAGAGCTGCAGGTCCATTGAACAGAGAGGAAGGTTCCCCTTAGGAGTTTTGGCTGCTGCCAATTTCCGTTCCAGGCTGCTCTTTGCCACTGCTGTGACCTCTACTGTTGGACGACCTGGTGACTGAGGCACGAGGGAATGAAAAAAGAGGGGGAAAAAAAGCACCTGGCTATTTCCTCCACTCTCTCTGGGCTTTAGGATTTGGGCTTTGGGATTTCCCTCTGCTGCCAGAATAGAGGCTTTCTCCTAGATCTCTGTCTGCACCACAGTGCTCACTTCCGGTTTTCAGAATTTGAGTTCATGCTCAGAGATGCTGGACGAACAAAGATGTTAAACTTACCACCAGTTTGGTGGTACTTTTAATTCTCATGTTCTCTGATCTACCTGCTGATATTTACTTTTCAGAGTTCTCAAATAGTTACTCATGCATTCTGTACAAGTTTTATAGTCAAGCTCAGTGAGAGAGAAAGAGAGGTGTGTTTACTCCATCATACCCAGAATCAAAAAATCAACCCTCACTTTTAAATCCCATGCCCTAGTGCCTCTCCACATAAATGTTCCATAGACATCATGAGATCATCATGTGCCAATCGGATTTCCTTACCTATTCACTAGTCTTACTTCTTCCAGTTATCCCTTCTCAACCAACCTCACCATCGTTCACCCAGTTGTGCAAGCCAGAATCCTGGGCGTGTCTGACTCGCCCCTCTCCATGATGTCCACATCCAATCACTCATTGATCTTTGCTTCTCCCTATTTCCACTATGTTAAATTATTCAGGCCTTTATTCTTTACCATCTGGATTATTGCTACAGTGAGCTAATTGGTATAATTGGCTATTTTTTTAACTTTCTACTTTTTAAACTTTATATTGGATATATAGAGAAAAGCACACAAGTTTATAAACTTGATATATTATCAGAAATTATCACAAACCGAACCTGCCCATGATCAAGGAGCAGAACATCACCAGAATTCAAAATCCCCTCTTGTGCTCCCTCTCAAACACTACCCATTTCCTTCTCTCTATAGGTGACCACTATACTGCTTTTCAACACCACAGCTTGGTTCTGCCATTTTAAAAACTTTATGTATAAATAGAACCATACTGTATGATTTTTTTGTGCCTAGTTTCCTTAGCTTAATATTATGTTTGTGAGATTCAATTATGTTGTTGCTGGTTGTTTTATTCTTCCTGTTGCATAATATTCCATTGTATGTTAAATCGTCCATTTTATGGTTGATGGACGTTTGGGTTGTTTCCAGTTTGGACCTATTAAGAATAGTGCCACTATGGGGGCTGGCCCCGTGGCCGAGTGGTTAAGTTCGTGCACTCCGCTGCAGGCGGTCCAGTGTTTCGTTGGTTCGAATCCTGGGCACGGACATGGCACTGCTCATCAGACCACGCTGAGGCAGCGTCCCACATACCACAACTAGAAGGACCCACAACGAAGAATATACAACTATGTACCGGGGGGCTTTGGGGAGAAAAAGGAAAAAAGTAAAATCTTAAAAAAATAAAAAGAATAGTGCCACTATGAATGCTCCTATACATGTCTTTTGGTGGCCATAAACACTCATTTATACTGGACATATACCTACAGATGATATTTCTAACATAATTACGTTCAACTTTAATAGATACTGATAAACTCTTTACCAGAGTGGTTGTACCAATTTGTACTTCCACCAGTAGTATATGACAGTTCTGTTGCTCTGTAGCTGGATAATATTTTTAGAGATTAATATATTTTTTCTCCCTGTACATTCCTGTTTTTCTTTTCTTCCCTCAAGCAGGTGGCTGGTTCTGGCCCTCTTGGACACCACGAGGTTTGTACCAGGGCAGAAAGCTGACATTTCCCATAATTTCCCATAACACTTTCTGGCTTTTGTTCACAACACCGTTGAGCCCCAGAGGGAGGAAAAAGATTGCCAGTAAGGAAAATAACATCTTGGAAGAAACTGAAAGGGAGAAGGATTTTCCCAGGTTGAAAAAGAGATTCCCCCAACATAAGGGGAGAAGAGAAAGAGCTCTATGTATTCCAGAGTGACAGAGCCTGGCCTGGATTCTGGGTAGTGTGTGGGGAAGGTCCCAGAGAGAAGTGGTGAAGTGGGAATCTAGGATGGTAAGACTGTAAGCAAAGCTCTTTCACAAACGCATCAGAGTGCTGCTGGACCTGAAGGGCCTTGCGCAGGGGCCGATGGATATTTCAGCATGAACCAGCCTGCACAGATGACTTGATGACTAAAGGGCCATACCCGATGTCCTGATGCATATAAAATCCCAGAGCTAAGGCACAACTCTGCATGAAGGGTCCCAAGAAGTACTAAAGTTGAGTTTCCCCCTAGACTTATGGGATTGGGAGCTCAAAATAGAATTAACTCTGATTTGTAAAGAGATGTGATATTTCTTATCCATCTGAGTTGTGGACTGAGGTGTGTACCTCCTACACTGGTCTGGTATTCCCCAGGGCTACTGCTAGCACATGCAGCATCTTTGTGAAAATTAGAAAACAGGCACTGCCTCTGGGCTGACCAGTTAGGGAAAGGCTCACTTTCCTCTGAGCTGGCAGTGTTGGGCCAGGGTGCTTAGCTTGATAAGTGGAATGTGGACTGGATTTCAGCCCCCATTCTTGCTCCTTGTACCATACAACCTGCACAACCATACACAGCAATCCTGAGTGGCCCCTGTCCCAATCTACCCTTCCCATCATCACCAGAGTTCTTGCTCTGAAGCACACATCAGACCATGGCACCCCCCTGCTTAAACCCTTCCATGGCTCCCCATTACCTAGACCTGCACTGACAAATACACTAGCTGCTAGTCACATGCGGCTCTCGAGCATTTGGCATGTGGCTAGTTCGAGTTGAGATGAGTTGTAAATGTAAAATACATACCAGATTTCGATGACTTTGTATTCAAAAAAGAATGTAAAATATTTCATTAATAATTGTTTATATTGATTACATGTTAAAATGATTCTATTTTGATATATCGAGTTAAGTAAAATATAATATTAAAGTTGATGTTACCTATTTCTTTTTCCTTTGTTTAATGTGGCCACTAGACAATTTAAAATTGTGTATGTGGCTTGCATTATTTTTTTAATGGATGATACTGGTCTAGGTAAAGTCCAAGCTCCCAACTTTGACACAAAAGCACGTTGTATTCTTGTCTTTGCTTCTTCTATAGCCTTATCTAACCTCCAGTCTTCCTCCTTTCTCCCCACCCCTCCAACACATGCATACATACACTCATTCACCTGGCATTGCAGCCACTCTAAATCCCTTTTCTTTCTCTTTCATTTCTTCACTTTTGCACAAGCTTTTTCCTTTTCCTCAAATGCACTTGTCTCCTTTGGATTTTAGGTTCCTCGTGTGTCAAATTAAGAAAGACCAATAGATAATCTCTAGCATTCCTTCCAGGCCAGTGGATCTATAATTTGGCCTCAAAGAAGTACACAGTGGCATGGATAATCCAACAGTCATTTACATTTGCATTCAATGTGAGAAAAGAACATATACTATGCACTGGTGGCCTACTGTGTGCCAGGCTCTGTTCCAGTTGCTTTCCATACCACTTAATCTCATCAGCAATCCTAGGAGGTGAGTACTGTCATTATCCCTGTTTTACAAATGGAGAAACCTAGGTTCAGAGAGGTTAAGTGATTTTCCAAGGTTACCAGAGACTTCAGAGCTCATGCTCTTAACATCTATACTGTGTTTGAAAAGCTTGGAATTGATAGCACTTTCAATTGAAGGAATCCACACAGTGAAAGAATAACTCAAGAAAAGATGGCAAGCTGCCCAGATCTCTTATCCTGTCCTTGCTCTTTTAACATTCAGCTGCCTTGTCTCTCTCCAACACTGGAAGACAGCTGTCTCTCCCTCTGTCACTGTCTGACCTTCCTTCCAGGTTTGTACTCCCATCAAAGCTCAGTCATGGAGGCTCAGCTTACAGCTCAGGGCGGCTGCCTGTGGACACCATTGGACACTTCCTCTCCACTGCTGCTCAGCTGTCCCAAGAGTCCAGAGAGTCTGGCCAGAAGGGGATTAGCAATATTTTTCAGACCTCTCTCTTCAGGTTTGGGGATTTCCTTGAATTCTCTGGAATTAGGTTGCCTCACCACAAGAAATGTATTCGTCTAATAATCCCACCAAGTCATAGGTAAACATGGAGGAAATATGCAAATAAAAGAGCAGAAGCACATCCATGCTAATTAGGTCTCTCCTCAACACACACTCACACTCTTCTCACACACGCACTCATACTTTTAAAAAAATCATTCTAAAAACAACATAACAGCAACATTAAAGAGCTGTGGGGAAAATCATCTTAGGTGATTTGATAGACAGGCCGTGCAATCTGTCAGACCTGGCTTCCACTCCTGGCTTTGCTATGTGATCTTGAGCAAGATAACCTCTCTGCCTGAGCCTTCTGATAAACTGTTAAGGCCCCTACATCCCTTCACTTCCCCACTATGTATCCAACCATCTAGCCCTCCTGCTTTGGATTCTTCTACAAATGCAGGCATTGAGCTTGCTTTTCTCCTCTTCAGGAGCTGTCACCCTTTGCTCTTTGCCTCGAGGTTCAGCTTTTCCAAGACTGACTGAGGTATGGGATCCAAGCCTGCAGATCCCCCTTCTTCGCTGACCCCAAAGACAAGAGGCCATGGCCTGGTACCTGGAAAATTTTTATTAATCTAGTAATCATGATTTTCACTAAAAGGTTTTGCTGTCAGCCCCTTCAGGGAAACAGAGAAGGATTAACAAAAATCACTAACACTGGAATATTGATAAAATTTCCAGAATCTTAGAAAGTTCTCCGAGTCCCTGTCCCTGTTGTTTTGTCCCTGGGTCTCTTGCTAAATGCTACTTTGAGGCCCCAGAAGCCTTCTGCTAAATTTTACCTCTCGGGATGGAGCTCGTTAATCCTCTCATTTGTCTCTGAGTAGCTATATAATCTTGAGCAGGTCATTTACCCTAAGGCTCAATGGACATAGTAGCTCCTACTACCTATTACCCCTCATGCTTTCTTCTTATTCTTCTTTATCTTTCTCTGTTTCCTTGTTCCCCTCCCCTGGAGCACTCTCCCCAACTCCCACTCAGCCTTTGCACTGCTGGCCTCTTAGTCTTTAGGTATCAGCTTAAGGATCCCCTCCTGAGAGAGACCTTGTCTGTGTGCCAAGTCTAAAGCAAGCCCTCTGCCCTGTTACTTTCTCTTGGCATTTCTTCTTCCTACCAGTTATCACAATCTGCAATTATGTATTTACTTGTTTGCTTGTTTTTTTGTTTTTTGTTTGTTTATTTATTATTTTTTTTTAAAGATTTTATTTTTTCCTTTTTCTCCCCAAAGCCCCCCGGTACATAGTTGTGTATTCTTCGTTGTGGGTTCTTCTAGTTGTGGCATGTGGGACGCCGCCTCAGCGTGGTCTGATGAGCAGTGCCATGTCCGCGCCCAGGATTCGAACCAACGAAACACTGGGCCGCCTGCAGCGGAGCGCGCAAACTTAACCACTCGGCCACGGGGCCAGCCCCTTGTTTGCTTGTTTATCATCTGTCTCATCCCTAGACTGGGAGCCTCTGGAAAGTTGGCGCTGTATGCCTTGTTCCTTGCCTGGGCACCTATAGAGAGATGGTATTCATTGATGCAAAGCTGCTATGCCTGAACCCAGGGGTGGGGGGCACATCTATTTTGTGTTATATGTGCTTTCTCTGATCCCCACAAGCAATCCAATTGCATCAAAGCTTTTATTTATAAAAACTTGGAGGTGGGGAGTAGAATCTGCTGAAGAGGTGGAGAGACTAGGGGAAGGGTCATACTTTCCTGTCTCTCCCTTACTGCCTCTCTCCCAAGCCCTGTCCTCCGCTCTCCCCACACTCCAAATTCCTCTCTCTCTCCTATCAGAATTGCCCTCTCCCCCCACCTTTGCCTCAGTTTTATGCCCTCAGGAGCCTTTTCTTTTCTTTTGCTCCAGATAATTAAATTGTGTATAGAAGAACATCATTGAGAAGGTCAAACAAAGCCTCCTTTGTTGCTTCCCCAGCCCCATTTTCCCTACCCCCAACAGGGGCAAATGGTATTATGAATTTGGTATGTAAAGTTTCGATCCAAGATTGTGGACTTCCTGAGGATAATGATTCCATTCTTTCATCCTCCAGATCCTTTGCCCCAAGCACAGGGCTCAATAGGTATTTGTTGAATGAGAGGAGGAGTAGACTTTCTGTTTTGTCTTGAACACTAATTATTGACTCACTTCCCATGAAAGGGGCAGCTGTCCTGTGATGGATACAAGGGCAGTGCCTGCCCTTGAGGTACTTATGATCTGAAGAGTGAAAGAAATGCATGTAAGACAGCATGTTGTCTGGGCCAAATAAAGGAACCAGTTAGCACTGTTGTAGTTCAGAGGAAAGACTGAAGCAGGCGCAGGAGGCCTCATAGCTGACATAGAATTTAAGTTGGGTGTTAAAGGAAAGAAAGGTCTTAATTAATCAGAGAGTAAGTGGGGAGAGCATTGGAAAAATAAAGCAATCCAAGAAAATCTGTGGAGAAAGGAATACAAATACTTGCCTGGGCACACCAGCGTCTGACATACTGTTATCTACAATTAGCTGCCAGTCTACGTCTGGGGTCCCCAAGACAGCCTGTTATTCTAAAGTAGCTTCTCTTATCACCTTTTTTGAGATTATGAAGGCTACTTCACAGGTTGCTAGTTTCATAAATAGCCCTAAATTATATTTTGGATATGTTGTATAAATCCAGTGGATGTGGTATATGATGGGCTACTGCATAGGTAGGGCCTATCCAGAAGTTTTTATAGCAGTATTACTTTGTACATTATTTAACAAATACCTATTTAGCATTTACTAATGCTAGACATTGTTCTAAGCACTTTAAAATATTAACTCATTAACAGATACCAACCTCAATAACAAATGACCAATGAGGTAGGTGCTATTATTATCCTAATTTTAGAGATGAGTAAACTGAGGCACAGAGGGATGAAGTCCCTCACTCATGGTCACATAACTAATAAGCAGCGGAGCTGGGACTCAGTCAACTCTTAACCATTATGCTCTAATGCCTCTCTCTACAAACATCCTGGATGGATGGTTTAAGGTCCTTTAAATCCTGTTAAAGGAGTCTTGAGACAGTCCCTTCTTTTTTTAATAAACTCTTTATTTTGGAATAATTTTAGGTTTACATAGAAGTTGCAAAGATAGTACTGGGAATTCAGGTATACCCTTCATCCAGTTTCCCCTTATGTTACATAACCATAATTCTTTTGTCAAAATTGAGGAATCAACATTGGTACATTACTGTAAACTAAACACAGGTTCTATTCGTGTTACACCAGTTTTTCCACTAATGTTCTTTTTCTGTTCCAGGATTCAATCCAGGCTACCACATTGCACTGAGTCATCGTGTCTCCTTAGTCTCTTCTTGTCTGTCAGTTTATCAGTCTTTCCTTGGTTCTCATGACCTTGACAGTTTTGAAGAGTACTGGCCAGGTATTTTGTAGAATGTCCCTCAGTTTGGGTTTGTCTGTTGTTTTCCTCATAACTACACTGTGGTTATAGGTTTTGGAGAAGAATACCACAGAGGTGAAGTGCCCTTCTCATCACATGGTATCAGGGGGGTACATGACATCCACATGACATCACTGTGATGTGAACCTTTATCACCTGCCTAAGGTAGTGTCTGCCAGGTTTCTCCACCATAAAGTTACTATTTTTACATTTCTATTCTATATATATATTGGTTATAAGTGAGTATTAAGTCCAGCCCACACTCAAGGGGGAAAGGAGTAAGCTCCACCACCTGAAGGAAGAGCATATCTACATATATTATTTAGAATCATTCTGTAAGGAAGATTTTTCCTTCTCCCCTATTTATTTCTTTGTTCAATCATTTGTTTATATCAGTATGGACTCATGTATTTTATACTTTAAGTTATAACCCAATACTACGTTACTTATTACAGAGTGTTCCTTTTTAAAATCCATGTCCTTCCTGTATGTTTGAAAGATTATTGGTTTAAAAATCCAGAATCCCTTATTGTGGGTTTGTTTAAAGTAGGGACTATCTGAATTAAGTTCTGGTAGAAAATTTGAGAGGTATGTGTGTACATGCATACACCCATTTTACAGATGAGGAAATTAAAATGAGAGATGTTAAGTGAGTTGACCATGCTTATACACTATGCGATGGAACTTTATACAGGAATGAATGGTCTCTACAAAATCCCAATGGTAGATCTCCGTGCTCTGCTCAAGCATCTCTTGTGACATGAAGCTCATCACCTCACAAGACAGCTCTTTTGATGTAGGGTCTGCTTTACTACAAGTGGTAATGCAGTCATCCAGGTAGTGGTTTTGGAAGAGAAAAAGGGAAATGAGGGCCTTGGGAAGAGCAGAATATGATGGAACAGTTGGCAGGAAAAGGGATTTGACTAGAGGGGAAGTGCTGACCAAGTCTAGGGTGTGGCAGCTAATAACTAGTGTGTTTGGATTTTAGCGAAGTAGTTGTCTACCAAGCCGACAAAGTGTATGCACAGAGAGAACTTGTAGTGACCACTCCTCACACCCCAGGCCATCTGGCCGCTGTTCTTCCCCACAGTGGACAGCCTTCAGTTATTGTCTTACTGCTTTTGTCCATCCCCAATACATCCATTCTTAGATATAAACTATATTCCTTAATTCAACAAATATTTCTTGAGCACCTACTATGAAAGCCAGGACCTGCTCTAGGTGCCACAGGTGACTTGGAACGACAGTGTGTGTGTGTGTGCGCGTGTGTGTGTGTGTGTCTAGGAGGTGAAGAAAGGCCTTCTATTGCTCATTCCTATTTGGATTAAATTAAGTATTTCTCATTCCTTTTATCCCTGACTTCTTTCTTTTAAAAAGAAAGCATCTTTACTGATAATTCACATATCATACAATTTGCCCATTTAAAGTGGTACATACAGTTCAATGGTTTTTAGTATATTCACAGATACGTGTAACCATCACAGTCAATTTTAGAACATTTTCATCACCTCGAGAAGAAACCATTTAGCTATCATCCCTCTATGCCCTCTTTCCCTCCTCCCAGTCCTAAGAAACTACTAATTTATTTTCTGTCCCTATACATAACTTCCCTATTCTGAACTTTCATATAAATGGAATCATATAGTGTGTGGTCTTTTGTGACTGGCTTCCTTGGCATAAAGTTTTCAAGGTTCATCCATGTCACAGCATTTATCAGTACCTCATTTCTTTTCATAGATGAATAATATTCCACTGCAGGGATACCACATTTTGTTTATCCATTTGTTTGTTGGCGGATATTTAGGTCGTTTCCACCTTTGGCTATTGTGGATAATGCTGTTATAAATATTCATGTACAAGTTTCTGTGTGGACATATGTTTTCATTTCTTTTGGGTATATACCTAGGAGTGGAATTGCTGGGTCATATAAACAACTCTGTGTTTAATCATTTGAAGATCCACTAGGCTATTTTCCAAAGTGGCTGCACCATTTTATGTTCCCACCTGCAGTGTATGAAGGTTCCTATTTCTCCACATCCTCCACGTCAACAGTTGTTATCTGACTTTTTGGTTCTAATCATCCTTGTAGATGTGAAGTAGTATCTCATTATGATTTTGATTTGCAGCATTTCCTTGATGACTAATGATGTCTGAGCATCTTTTCATTTGATTTTTGGCCATTCGTCTATCTCATTTAAATAATTGTATATTCAAATTCTTTGCCCTGGAGCCAGCCCTATGGCTGAGCGATTAAGTTCACATGCGCCGATTCAGCAGCCCAGGATTTCATCAGTTCAGACCCTGGACCGAACATGGCACCGCTCATCAGGCCATGCTGAGGTGGCATTACCCCATAGCACAACCAGAGGCACTCAGAGCTAGAGTATACAACTATGTACTGGGGGACTTTGGGGAGAAGAAAAAAAATGAAGATTGGCAACAGATGTTAGCTCAGGTGCCAATCTTTTAAAAAAATTATTTGCCCATGTTTTAATTGGGCTATTTATCTTTTATTGTTGAATTGTAAGAGTTCTCACTTGGCTGAGATCCATGCCTGGTAGGAAAGTGCACAAGGCAGACCTCATAGTCAAGATGATAATAAGGCTGGAAAGAGCCTCAAAGATAGAGAGCTAGACGTGTGGACAAAGGACCCAGCCTGGTTTCTGGATTTTCAAGGAATCTGGCAGCCCGTGGAGGGGTTACTGGGCCAAGGGAAGCTGGCTATATTCAGCTAGCTGGCTAGCAATGTTATTCCAGGTAGTTGTTAAAAATTATCTGACCATATACTAACTTTATCAAATGGTGTTCTTTCTGAGGAAAGCCTCATTCTGTGCTTGGTAATTTCTGCTCCTCATCTTGAAACAATCATGCTAGTATTAAAGAAAAAATTATTCATGACACTTGTTAAAGACAGTAAGGCAGACTTTATTCAGGGGAACTGCTATAATAGAGTTTTATAGTAGGAGAGAGAGAATGGGCTCAACTTGGAATACAGCAAGAAAAATGGGAATTTGTTGCCAAGGAATAGGGTTAGGGGGTGGGGGTCAATGGATGGAAAATTACTAAGAGGAAACATCAAGGGTAAGAGAGTGTTCTGGCTAAACTGACCTAACAGGATTCTTGCTGAAGACAGCCCAGGGTGATCAGACATCACCAGGGGGATGGTAAAGAATGAAGAATCCGATCAGATGTCGAGGGTGATCAGATAGTAAGGGTAGGAGAGTCTGGCTAAATGGATTTAGCAGGATTCTTACCAAAATTGGTAAGTGCAGAGAGGAAAACAGAAGCTCCAAAGGCAGGGCCTAGTTGAGAAGATAATTGAGAGGAGCTTGACTAAAGTTTGGTCAAAGAGAAACTCTTTGACACCAGTCCCCCACCCCACCACCCTACATTTTCCGTCTACTTCCATGTGAGTAGTAGGCCAAAGGAGAGCACAAACACTCCTCAGGTCTACTGTGTCGTCTGAGGGTTGCTAGGCAACCCTCAGGGCACCTTTCAGTCTCTAGCCTCCCCATACCCTCCCTGGCTAAGGTGCCCTTACCTTCCCCTATGGCGGCTGGCTGCCAGAAGTATTACAGGTCCTACAGCAAAGACTCATCTGCCTGCAGGCTGGACATTGCCAAGGGCCGGGAAGAGGCGGCTCAAGCCTTGTCAGGGAGGATGAGCAAAGTCATGCAACTCCTTAGGGTTCACCACAGCAACCAAAGCCATTTTGGTGCTGCAAGTTGCCTCCACCACCCACCTCTTTGTCTATTTTGCAATGTTTGTTTCCCAGGTGAAGGAAGCTGGGAACCCTGGAGGGTGGACCACTGGCCCCCCTGGGGAGGGTCTGGCACCAGCAGGAGTTAATCTTTGCATTCTTGGGGCTCATTAGCCCCAGTCATAACCTCACTCCCTCCATACTTTACTCCTGAAGGACCTGGGTTTCTGACGTTTCCTCCCTATGACCCAAATGTGAATTTGGGTAGGTTTGGGCGCCAAACTTTGGCTTAACTGTGGTCTAGTGGATAGATGGCAGTGGGAGTGGGGCTGTTTTTCCCAGAAAGGACCAGCAGGCAAAGTGAGGTCTCTGGGCAGTCAGTACATTATGTACTACTACACCCTGGGAATGAACTCTGCAGATATGGTTGAGAACAGGAGGTGCATTCAGCCTGAGATCCTCTCAGAGAACAGACACTGCAGCCAGACTCCCTGGGTTCGAATCACTTACTAGTTGTGTGACTCTAGGAAAGTTACTTCACCTCTCTGTCTCAAGTTCCGTATCACAAGTTCCCCATAAATGGAGATAATAGTTCCTGACTCATCAGCTTGTTGGGAGGGTTAAAATGTGTTGAAATAAGTAAAGTAATAAGTGTTTACTGTTGTTTCCATTGTGGATGGAAAGGAGGGAAAATGTCTTGGTTTTCAAGGGCCTGGTACTGGCAACTGTTGATTCCATAGACCCAATAAGCATTGAGCATCTAGTGTGTGGGCGCTTCATTTATACTCACAGTTAATCCTCTCAACAACCCAGTGAGGTATGTGTTATCAGCCCCATTTTGCAGATATCTCTCTTAGCAAGACAGGGAAAAGGGTAGGGTGGGGGTAAGTGGGGGATTGAGTGAGCATGTGAAAAGCTCACTCTCCTGACTTTCCTGCCAGTGCCCTCTCCACTTCACAGACTGCAACAGAGAGCTGAGGAAAGAACAATTCCTGGGCAGCAGGATATCAAAGGTATTCTACGGAGTCAAAGTACAACAGCTTTAGGGCCGGCCCCGTGGCTGAGTGGTTAAATTCGCGCACTCCGCTTAGGCAGCCCAGTGTTTCTCTGGTTCAGATCCTAGGTGCGGACATGGCTCTGCTCATCAGGCCACGTTGAGGCGGCGTCCCACGTGCCACAACTAGAAGGACCCACAACTAAAATATACAACTATGTACTGGGAGGATTTGGGGAGAAAAAGCAGAAAGAATAAAAAGGAAAAGAAAAAAAGAAGATTGGCAACAGTTGTTAGCTCAGGTGCCAATCTAAAAAAAAAAAAAAAGTACAACAGCTTGGAGGGAAGAACTGCCAACAACAGGGAAGGGCTTCATGATTGGACTTAGAGCCATGTTGTGACTCCTGCTTCCAAAGGGGTTGTGGATTTCCTCTGAAGTTGAAATTCATTTCCCTCCTCTAGTCAGAGCCCAGGAAACTAACCTACTCTCCTATTAGCTAACCTGAGTACTATCCGAAGAGAGAAACTAGGTCCTCATTAATCACCAACTCCAGCCACCTCATCCCTCCCACCCTTACAAGCAAACACACACAGACATTTAGGCCCTTGTATAATGAGAACTTTGACTTCTAAGGAGTGAAAAATCTCTCACCTCACCCCAGACTTGTTGAATAAATATCTAGTGATTCCCAAAGCAGAAGAAATATTATTCAGGAGGAAGAGAGGAACAGATCAAGAGCAAGGAAGAGTAGTGACCTTGTTACCCCATCCCCATAGTCCTCTACACCTGAGCCCTCACTATTACTCTCAGAGGGAAGTAGGGATCTGCCTTTGACTAATATAGAAATGGAGTCCACAAAAGTTCAGAGATTAGTTCAGATGGAGAGTAGCAGAACCCAAGGCTACAAGTATTGATTCTTAGCTCCTGGTTTTCTTCTCACAACTAGGACTCTCCCTAGAGAGAGGTATAGACTCGCCTTCTGAGATTACCAGCCAGACAAATTTCAATACACACTTGACCCTTCGCCCTCACACTCTAAGTCAAAGCTGAATTAAGACTTATGGAGTACAAAGAGTGAAAAGTTTGTTTTGGTAAACCAGCTATTTGTCAATCGGGTCTTGTGCATCTTTAAATTCACCTTATCCATGTCTTAACATGCCTATCATTTTTAAATACTCTGAAGCAAACTAGGTGTTGTAAGTTACAACTCTCTTTCTTAGGAAAAATGATTCTAAAGCAGGAGGTAATTTGAACTTGTGAAATTGAAGTTAGATTCCAAATAAATTACAGTTTTATTGAAGAAATTGAGAAAGTCCTGTTTAATGTGGCTGCCCTTTCCTGGTAACATTTTTTAAAGTTCTGAAGTAGACTTCTTTCAAAAAAATGAGTCACTTTTTGCCATGTGGATTTTTATTGCAGTGTACACTTAACGTCGAATAGTTCAGGTGCAGTCAGTTCATCCTTTTCTAGGCTTCATGTGACCTCTTCAAACACTTTTGGAGAAAGAGCAGATAAATTTCTATTTTACTACAATCCTTTTCTCCACTCATAATCTCAATATATTTCCAAATTAGAGGGCATTCTTCTTGTCCTACACTTTGAAATTATGATTTTATGACAGGCTGACAATTTAGTATTTTTCCTATGGCCAGCACCAATGATAGGCATCCTGTAGGCACACATCTAAGGAGACTATCTCCTTCCATTTCTATAAGGTAAACAGGGGCTGGCCCCGTGGCCGAGTGGTTAAGTTCACACGCTCCGCTTAGGCAGCCCAGTGCTTCTCTGGTTCAGATCCTGGGCGCGGACATAGCACCTCTCATCAGGCCACATTGAGGCGGTGTCCCACATAGCACAACCAGAAGGACCTACAACTAGAATATACAACCATGTACTGGGGGGGCTTTTGGGAGAAGAAGAATAAGAAAAAGAAGAAATAAAAGAAGATTGGCAACAGATGTCAGCTCAGGTGCCAATCTTTAAAAAAAAAAAACCAAAAACTCCCAACTGCTATGGAAAGTAGCTGCTCTTAAGTAAATAAATTAAATAAATAAAGGAAACAAATCTCATTATGTGCTTTAGCATGTTTTGAAGAAATTGAAAGTGATCCAAAACTTTCATTATGAAAGCTTTAATTCCACAGGTAAGCAAAACACACTCCTTTTAAGCAGTATTGTGTACAAGGTATGCAGGACATTTAACAGGTAAGATCTCATTTTTTTGAGTAAGAAGTTTATAGACTGAATGGAATTTTCAAAATTTACATTTGCACTGTCTGCTGAATATGTAGATAGATGAGCAAAGTTTAGTTTGTATTGTTTCATGTTTTCTGTGGTTTCGTTAATATCTTCATAGAAGTCAAGAAGACAATGTGAAACTCCATTCTTTCTTTTTTTTTTAAAGATTTTATTTTTCCTTTGTCTCCCCAAAGTCCCCCGGTACATAGTTGTATGTTTTTAGTTGTTGGTCCTTCTAGTTGTGGCATGTTGGACGCTGCCTCAGCATGGTCCGTTGAGCAGTGCCATGTCCACGCCCAGGATCCAAACCAGCAAAACCCTGGGCCACTGAAGTGGAGTGCACGAACTTAACCACTTGGCCATGGGGCCGGCGCACATTCTTTCTTGAATCAAAGTACCTAATAGCTAAGGGGAACATTTGTTTCTTGCTGTGATCAGACACATCACTTGGTACACTGTAGAAAGCGTGATCATTGGCAAGGTCTGGCAAAATCAGCTCTAGGCTATAAGAGGCCAACATATCTGTTATTAAAATTTCCCCTTTTGTTTGCCTATAGGACATTTCAGTTGCAACCTCTAAATCAGGAAAAGTAACTTTAGCCGGTTTCATACAGTCATCAAGGGAATAACACGATAATCCATGTTCATTTGCATGGTATGCCAAAACTAATTCAGCAGCCGCTATTTTCAACTGAACATTGGTGTCTTTTGGGGAGACTTTTGATTAATTTAGAAGGATTTGCCAGTCTGATCCTGAACTTGTGAGATTCAGTCTCTATATGTGTTCGCATATCCTTCTCCACCATTCCCAATCCCAAATTCTTTTCTCTGTATTGTGTAGTAGGCTCTGTTTGGGTTATTTACCTCCCTAATCCAGTTGTATGTAGTCTTCATCTGTCATTAAAATAGTACAGTAATTTAGCCTTCGTTCTCTGTGATTCTGGCATTGGTATGTTAATGGTTCTCATTTTCATTGTCTACATTCTTACAAAACATGGTGTTATGGGCTAAATTGTGTCCCTCCAAAACTCATATGTTGAAGCCCCAATCCTCAGTGTCTAAGAATGTGACTATATTTGAAGATAGGGCCTTTAAAGAGGTGATTAAGTTAAAATGAGGCTGTTAGGGTGGGCCCTGATCCTCTTTGCCTGTGTCTTTATAAGAAGAGGAAATTTGGACACACAGGGAGACACAAGGAATGCTTGCACACAGAGGAAAGACCATGTGAAGACACAGGGAGAAAGTAACAATCTATAAGCCAAAGACAGGGGCCTCAGAAGAAATCAAACCTGCCCTCACCTTGATCTTGGAATTCCCAGCCTCCAGAACTATGAGAAAATAGATGTCTGTTGTTTAAGCCACTTAGTCTGCGGTATTTTGTTATGGCAGCCCAAGCAGACTAAGACACATGGTGACAATATTCACAATGTTAAAGGTTAAACTAGCACTATTTCGATACATATCACAACAGTTGATGCATAGGCAAAGTCAAAGACTGTTCATGATACAAAACTCTTAAGTTACACACTCAAGTGGCATCATTCAGAGTGATGCAACAATGAACGGTCCATTATTGTGAACTGAAAATCCTGGTTGTGTGGGGGACCGGAATTGGCCACCCCAAGATATGTCTCTTTGGCATGAGCATTATTTTGGGCTAGTTACTTTAAAAAAAAACCTGCAGACAGGAAAGAAACTCTGAAAAGTAGAATTTACTTAGCCTTTGTTAAGAGACATTTACATTTGTAAAGTAAATCTCCATCTGTAAAGGTGTCTCCCTCTCTGTACCAGGAAGAAGGGGGGATGACCTTATCTCTAAAAACTCTTATCAATGTGGAAGGCAAGGACTTAAATCTGCATAATAACCTTACTCTTGTTTACTGTGCTTTTCCAGTAATCTCCCATAACTGACTCTCCCCACCCCCAACATGCTCCTTTGTCTTCAGCTGAAGATGATATTTAAGGTGGTGGCTTCAGCCATTTTGGCAAGTTGCTCAGTTTGCCTGAGCCTCTCCCATGTATACATCTTACAAAGCTTTGTTTAATTTTCTCCTGTTATTCAGTCTCATGTGAATTTAATTTGTTCTCCAGCCAGAAGAACCCAGAGCAGGTAGAGGAAATGTCTTCCTCCCCTATGGTTGTCAATATAAGCAGTCAGAGGAAAAAACAGCCACAACAGCTACAGAAGACAGATAATCTGCACCATATCCATTTCACACTAAAAACTGTTGTTTTCACCCTCTATTTTGGGGGCCAGCATACAGGTTTTGTACTTTCCCCCCAATCTTCTGCACTCATCACTGAAAACAGACTTTTCACATCCCACTGAGGGGTTTCCTGGAATTCAGGACTTTTAGTGCTAAAATTGGAACAGTCCAAGGCAAACCAAGACAGTTGGCCACCCAAGGTGGTGCCTCTGAAATGCTGCTGGCAGTGTTCTATTTCTTGCCTGGGTGGTAGTCACATGATGTTTATTTTATAATGACTTTCAGCTGTACATTTATGTTATGTTCATTTTTACATTAGTGTATTAGTTTTCAAAATATATGTATTTTAGAAAAATTTATGTCCCTCACTTCCCACCCCATATGTAATTCAAGATAAAATGATACTAAACTATAAAATAAATGGAAAAACTCTAACCAATTTCTGATTTGTCCATGTTTTATATATAATGTAAAACTGATTTCAATTTTTGTGATGCCCCTGCTTTGCTGGTTCCCTAGACACCTGTTTATTTAGATAACCTGGTATTGCCCTAAGTGAATGACATCATATTACCAGATGCAACATTGGCAGGCCTTCTGGCCCCAGCCCCACGTAACCTCTTGCCTTTTATCACTCTTTCATGTAGAGTTAATGGGTCCTTTCTGATGCGGGCTCGGTGAGTCAAGGAGTCAAAAGAAAGATTTCTTGGACTCTCAAGGTCTGGCAGTAGTGCTGTTTTATTCAGAGAATAGCACAGAGTAGCATGGGGACAGGACCCATGGGCAGTAAGAGCTGCAATGGGTTGAGGGCAGGGCTAAATTTATAAGGCATAAATACGTGAGTTATTTCTTTATGAGACAAAGGAAAGATTATGTAAAACAAAAGTCATTAAAATGGTATCAGTGAAGGTGGGGCCTGGTTATTGGGTGGTCCTATAACTTTAGATAAGAATCAGATTGGATTAAATCAGGACATCCTATGCTTCCTAAAGGATGATATAGTTCAGTATGTAGGGCAGGTCACCTTGAGCTTCTCTCCCTGGGGCAGCCTTGATCCTCATCACTTTCCACTGTACTTTGTGAGTCCCAGTGCTGATCACAATGAATTGGAATTACATGTTTACTGTGTGTCTCCCAACTTTGGACTGAACTTCTTGTGAGAAGAATGGTGCCTTGTTCATTTCTGCATCATTAGCACTTTGTGGTTGACACTTGGTAAATGTTTGTTGAATAAATGATAGGCTTTCATTGGAGCCAGCTATCAAAGTCATACCCCCTCATGGCCTGGTTCTTACAATTGTGTTATAAGCCTGGCTATTGTGGAAATTAATAAAAGAAATCTTAACTAAATTGGAGTTGGGAAGGCCTGTAGGGAGAACTCTTATCCCTATCATACATCCCCATTACTTCAAACAAGAAGAGACATACACCTGCATCTTCAACAGGAAGTAAAACTACTTCACTACTGAAGGAAGATTTCTCCTCCCACCTGGCAACAGCCCAGCCAATGAAAAATGCCGCAGCTCAGCCAATGAGAAGTTGTTGCTACCCTGTGCTGTTACCTTTTCCCAATGGGCTTTCCTTTAAAACTGCCCTCCATACTCCGCCTTTTTCTCTATAAAAGCAAGCTCCCCTCCTTTGTTTTCCAGATTTGCCTATGGTTTGCTATAGCATGCACATCACAAATTGCAACTCTTTAGGCTATTCCCAAATAAACTCATTCTGAGGGTAAATTAACAGGTGAGCCCTTTGGGCCCGTCACTTCTGGAGTTACCACCTGCTTTGGGTTTGGTGAGTCTCCTTTTGGATTCTGAGCTCTGCTCTCCTTGTGTTCTGAGCTTTCAGACTTTATTTGGGATTGGGAGAGACTATGACCTCTTGGAGAAGGAACTTTGTCCTTCCGGTTCAAGGCTCTGTCCTCAGGCTCAAGACATCATCCTTGGTGAGGAGTCAGTTGTTTTCTAAAGGCAGCACAGTTCCTTTAGAGGCTCAGGCTTGCTAAAAATCCAGGTGTTTTTCTTTGGTTTTCAATTTCTTTTGGAATCAGGGCTGGGAATGCAGCAACTTTCTTTTGTTTTTAGATTCCTTTGGGGATCAGGGATAGGACTCTAGCAACTTTCTTGGGTTTCTGAGGAAAGTTCAGAAATGGGATCCCAGTCATCTAAATGTTCTGAGGGAAACCCTCCTTCAGGGACCTCAGCCAGGTTTATGTTTAAGAACTTTGGGCCCTTTACATCCACATTTTTAACTAAGTGGGCCAAACAGACCCAAAGCAGTCTGGGATTGCAACAGCTGTTATGGGGAACTTTTACTCTCCCCAAACTAGCTTTTCTTAAAGCCAAATTGGAAGATCACAGCTCTAAAATTAAGCAAAATGGTAGGTCTATTTTCATTGGTACCTGGAGGCTTCTGGGTATTCACAAAGCTCTAAAATTGCCTCACTGCAAGATACCATGTCTAAATTAGCTGCAACAACTAAAAAATTGAGGGAGAACAAAATGGCTTCTGAAGCCTCATGTTCCCCTCCTCCTTCTTCTTTGTCTCAGGTGCCATCTTGTCTTCCCAGACTCCTTTGTCTCAGACTCCACTCTGGCATCCATCTGTGCCCAGGCTCTGCCCTTGATGCCGTCTTCCTCTCTTCCCCTCTGTGAAAAGCTGCCCCTCTAAAATCAGACCCTCTGAGGATTCAAATGCTAACCCTCTAATTACCAGTTCTAAGTTAACTGGAGCAAATAAACAAGCAGAAGGAAAATTTTCAATAGCAATGACCCTACACTTTTGATAATAGACAAAATGGCTCTACAAATGATAACAGACAAAACAGCTCTACAAGGATCCTTACAGCATGCAAATAAAAATCTTTAGTAAAAGACTTTGGCCATGGGAGCAAGTAACCTCACCTTAGTCCATCTCCCAGCAATACAATTTGGATCCAACTGTTCTTTTGAATTTTCTACCTGAGACATGGCTAAAAGTTTTTAAATGAAAGCTACGGGATCTCTGTTTATGTCTGTCTATGTGTCTATGTGTGTAGATTATAGAGATATGATATTTTTACACCTCCAGATGGTATTGCTAGTATTGACTTGTAAAAAGCTCTATTTAATTGGCTTGAAATTAAGCATTTATAAATTGTATTCTTAAATAATAGAAACTAACTCAAATGCTTTTCAAGGTTACATGATCTAGACAAATCTTTAGTAAATAAAAGCTGGTTTAAGGTTGTTGGTGTAAATGGAGAAAACAGATATGTCTTCAGAGTTGTTAGTATTGTGTGTGATGCAAATGTGCAACTTTTTTCTCTGCCTGGGTTTACTAGCTAAGTAAGCTCATGCTGTCTCTGCTACAAAATTTGTCTGCAAGAAAGTGACTTAAGATGATGGTTGGCTATTTAATGTCTAATCTAAGCATGATTGTTAAAAGCAAGTTATTAAAATGAATGTAGGGCTGGCCTGGTGGTGCAGTGGTTAAGTTTGCATGTTCCGCTTCCCGGTGGCCCCGGGTTCGCCAGTTCGGATCCTGGGTGTGGACATGGCGCTGCTTGGCAAGCCATGCTGTAGTAGGCGTCCCACATATAAAGTAGAGGAAGATGGGCACGGATGTTAGCTCAGGGCCACTCTTCCTCAGCAAAAACAGGAGGATTGGCAGTAGTTAGCTCAGGTGTAATCTTCCTCAAAAAAAAAAAATGAATGCAAATAAGATGAAAGTTTATACTAAGTTAAACCAAATAATGAGTAGTCCTTGAATACCTAAATCATTTTCCAAACAAGATAAAATAGTAAAACATTAATTACTGAATATAAATTTATCTCCTTTTGGCTTCCTATTTCAGAGAAACTAAAGATATTTGAGTCTATTAGTGAACATGTTTTATGCTATGCTGAGAAATTTTCAATGAAAAAAGACACGTTTCTAGAAATTTATAAAAGATATTTTAAGTTTGCCAAGCTGCAAAATGCTCATACAGTTCACAATTGTTTACTTCTTAGTTTTTACCAGGAATTGGGAATTCTAAGGGTTAGGAATTCTAATATGTGTAACTAAAGTGACTAGAAACAAAATGTAAAACATCTCTATATGCAAGGAAAGTAGGATGTGTGTTTTGATAAAAGAGGGTATAAGAATGGAAATGCATTTTGTTTAGGGTAAAGAGAGTAATTTTATCTTAAAGAGAGGCTGGTTATTTTGGAATGAAAAAAAAACATGGGACAAAATCTGAATGAAAAATAAAGTTGTAGAAGGTTTATGGAAAGGAATCTTGGGAAAGGAAATTTCATGTGTGGTCAAGCTGGCTAAGATTGAAATTAATTTATTAAAATGAGTTTTTAATAGCAAAATAAGATGATGCAAAATTAAAATTTGGTTTTCTTTTCTGTTTAAAGGACAAGGTTTCCTGGGCTGTTGGTCTGCTGGTGAAATAGACTGTGAAAGCTTCTTTACCTTTAAGCAGTATGCCTAAAAAACAGAGATTTTGTGTTTTGTCAAAATAGCTTCCTTTGTCGTTTCTATCAGGTCTTTACTTAAGAAAACCGAGTCTTAGTATTGAAGGAGTTAAGTTTTGCTTACAACTATGTAATCTTCTGCATTTGCCTTTGAAACCTGTTATTGTTACTTTGGTCAAATAGATACTAAGTATTATTTTATAATAATCTGTGATCATACTTGGTCAAGTGTCCAAACCTTTTGATATTTTTGACAAGCTTACCAAAATATTCAAATTCTAAATAATGTCTTTTCGACCTAGATGTAACTTTGGGATTTTCCAGAGAACACCTGGACATCTCAAAAGATTTACTCCCTCTCCTTATAAAAAGATATTACATTAATTAGGCTTATTTGGCATGCCAAATTACATGAGAAGCATAGTCAAAAAAGCTATAATAAACCTTTTTAGGTTATATTGTATAGGTGAAGTTACTAAAAAGTGTTCTAGAAATTATATAAAATTACTAGAAATCCGATATGTCCTAATATAATGTAATTCCAGTTACTATCTAAAGTGAATGTCACAAAAATGCCCACATCTTCTTGTCAATTGTATTTACCCATTGCCTTTTTTTAAAAGGTCTTTTGTCAGTTACAGACAATTATTGTTTTACTTTGATGCTTTTACAAATATGTTTCAATATTGTTTTACAAATATGCTTTTACAAACAAATATATGTCATTTTCAGAGATTCACAGGAAAGACTTTAACAAGTACTCTGGAACACAGGTTTTGATAACTTTAAGATCATAACACTGAACTGGGTGGGAGTTTCTGGAACTCAAGTGAAAACTGATTAATGTTTTGTTTTCCAGATGTAAAGGACCCGTTTTTCTCCTCTCTTTTAAGCTATCCTATAACTTACAGCAATTTGGTAAAGTGTATCTTTTCAACAAAGATTGAAACGTTTATCTTTTTCTCTCTACATGATCCCTCCAGAATTCGGAAACTATTAAGTATTCTTTTCATAACTATATATATATTTGTATAAATTCAATGAAAATCCATTCTCCTTTTAACAGGACACAATTGGAAATATTGGCTGTTACCAAGGCTTTTGCTAGAATGTTATATTCAAGAAAGATGTACATAGACTCAGAAATGACCAGACAGCTTTAAGGAACTGCTTGAAAAATTGGCCTAGTGCTCTGCTTACAAGGTTTCAGCAAAGCAATCTTAAAAAAGAGCTTATAGGGTCTATCACTATTCTTACTGAATTTATATAAATAATCAGGCCAAGTTTAATAAAAACAAGTTAGTTGTACTATGATTATCTTTATTTTTAAAAGGGGGTTATTGTAGAGAGAGAAATTATGTTCGCACCTTTGTAGATATTAAATTCCAGTCCTATTAATTGTCTTTAAGCTTTTGTTATACCTGAAAGCTGGACTGGATCCTAAATTCTTCCAGTTTCCTTAAATGTCTGGATACAATACTCCAGACTGATGTTTCCAATTTTACTGCCCTTGAAATCTCTTGGGAGGGACTATACTAGGCCCTCCTCACTACCTAGATGGCAGTCAAACTTCAGGGACTTGAGCCTTGGGTACACAACTCACAGCCAAAGAAGGCTCCACCTGACATCTGGTCCTGTACAAATTCCGAGGATCTCCAAATCAGATTGACTAGAAAAAGAAGCAGCTGACATCTGAGCCAGACAGCTTTCCCAAGATGACTGGACCAGGCCTGTATACCTCTCCTTTACTCCTGTCTCTTACCTTGTTTCTCCCTCTCTTTCCTGGAAAGGCAATGCCTTTGTTCGAATTTCCCAATCCCTCATGAAAGGAGGAAACCCCTCTGATTGCTGTACATGCCTCAGAAACCTTGGTCTGTCCAAGACAGTAATGACCCCTTAGTTCACCCTACAAGTAATTTCACTGGGATTGCTGATGCTGAAATTGCTCTGCTGGCCCCTTTTACTGAGTCAAGGTGCTAAGCCCACCTAAACTTGTTCCTTGTTTTAATTTAACTCAGACTTGGGAGGGGAAAACAAGATATTTTGAGTATTTGTATGAAAAATTCTGTGGGGCGGCCAATGTAACCCAGGCCGTCTGTGAGTTTCTTGATATACCCATATATTTAGTCAACTTTTTGGTATGTAACATAGTATGTGAGCTTTGGTTGTATAATGCTGACACCTCTATATTGATGAATGAGCCTATAGATGATATCACTTATGTGGGGCCTTATTTTCACCCCCTGGTTATGTCTTCATCTAAGGAGGTTTCAGTAATGGCCTTTATGCTTGGAGAAACTCATTGCCTTGACAGCAGGAGAATACAAGGACAATGTGCCTTTGCTTTATTTACCTTCCTATTTTCTCTACATAACCAAACAGAGGCCTCTCACTGGTCCATTCCATTAAACCAGAATAACTGCTTTAACTGAAAACTTCCAGGAGGTGTGTATGACTCTGGGTTTGCCTCCATGGGAAGAGCTTTCTTCCAGTGGATTGGAGTGAGTGCCAATGAATAAATGATCAGAAATCTCTGCCTGACACTAGAAAAATTGGGCGATTCCACAGCCAAAACAATTTCAGCTCAACAACAGTCACTTAACTCACTGGCCAAGGTAGTTTTGGATAATTGTGTAGCCCTCGATTATCTACTTGCTGAGCAGGGAGGTATCTGTGCAGTGGCCAACACCTCCAATGCCTCTGGGGAAGTAGAAACCCAATTACATAAGATTAGAGAGAAAGTACATTGGCTACAACAAACTTCTTTAACAGTCCATTGTCTTTCGATTTATTCAGCTGGTTATCTTCAGGTCTGGGCTCCCAGTTCGGAACTGTCATACAAACTAGGCTGTTGTATTGTTCTTAATCCTGCTCTGTGTACTTGTAGTTAAGCTATGTACCTATTGCCTGTCAAACCTTTGTAAACATGACGTACATAATAAGGTGATGTTAGCTCAACAATTTGAAATGATTTCTGACACTGACAACCTTGAGCAACTACGGACTTTGGATAAGAAATGCCTGAGACGGGGGCCGGCTCTGTGGCTGAGTGGTTTAGTTTGTGCGCTCCGCTGCGGTGGCCCAGGGTTCGGATCCTGGGCGTGGACATGGCACCGCTTGTCAGGCCACGTTGAGGCGGCGTCCCACATCCCACAACTAGAGGGACATGCAACTAAGATATACAACTGTGCACGGGGGGGGGGGGGCGGGTTGGTGAGATAAAACAGAAAAAAAAAAAAAAAGATTGGCAGCAATTGTTAGCCCAGGTGTCAATCTTTAAAAGAAAAACAAAACAGAAATGCCTGAGAGTTCTCCCTCCTAACCTTCCTTGTCACTCAAATGTGGCCTAAATGGTTTCCAACCACTATGCACTTTCCCTCCAATGGGGGACATGACAACCAGAAAGGGTCCTTCCTGGCACTGAGACACAAAACCACTATGCACAGAGAACCTGACTCTTGATCAGCGATGCTTTTGGAGAAAGATCTTGATCAAAAGGGGAAATGTGGAAATTAATGAAAGAAACCTTAACTAAATTGGAGTTAGGAAGGCTTCTAGGGGGAGCTCTCATGCCCTATCATACATCATGAATTACTCCAAACAGGAAGAGATATACATTTGCCTCTTCAACAGGAAGTAAAACTACTGTACTGCTTAAGGGAGATTTCTTTCCCCATGTGGCAACAGCCAGCCAATGAAAAATGCCACAGCTCAGCCAATGAGAAGCCGTTGCCGCCTTGAACTGTTACTTTCCCCCAATGGGCTTTCATTTAGAACAGCCCCTCCCTACTCCCCCTTTTTCTCTGTGAAAGTAGCTACCCTCCTTTGTTTTCCAGATTTGCCTATTGTTCACCATACCATGCACATCTTGAACTGCAATTCTTTTGACTATTTTCGAATAAAGTCATTCTGAGGGTAAAGTAAGAGGTGAATTTTCTTTTTCTTTTTTTTTACTTTTTTTTTCAATTGAGATTCATAATAGTTTGCATCATTGTGAAATTTCAGTTGTACATTATTTATTGTCTGTCACCACATAGGTGCTCCCCTTCACCCTCTGTGCCCAGCCTCTACCCCCCTTCCCCTGGTAACTACTGAACTATTTTCCTTATCCATGTGTTTGTTCATATTCCACATATGAGTGAGATCATATGGTGTTTGTCTTTCTCAGTCTGGCTTATTTTGCTTAGCATAATACCCTCCAGCTCCATCCATATTGTTGCAAATGGGATGATTTTGCCTTTTTTAGGGCTGAGTAGTATTCCACTGTATATATATATACCACATCTTCTTTATCCAATCATCACTCGATGTGCACTTGGATTGTTTCCATGTCTTGGCTATTGTGAATAGTGCTGCAGTGAACATAGGGGTGCATATGCTACTTTGGATTGTTGATTTCAAGTTGTTTGGGTAGATGCCCATTAGTGGGATAGCTGAGTCATATGGTATTTCTATTTTTAGTTTTTTGAGGAATCTCCATACTGTTTTCCATAGTGGCTGCACCAGCTTGCATTCCCACCAACAGTGTATGAGGGTTCTCTTTCTTCCACATCCTCTCTAACATTTGTTGTCTTTGGTCTTGGTAATTACAGCCATTCTGACTGGTGTAAGGTGATATCTCATTGTAGTTTTGATTTGCATTTCCTTAATGATTAGTGATGTTGAGCATCTTTTCATGTGCCTGTTGGCCATGAATTTGCTTTTTGAAGTTGACACTACGTTGGCTAAATCCTTGGGCTGGCGCTGTCCAACTGACACCATTTGTTTTCTGAGCAACCCCATCATCCCAGCATGTGGAGCTGGTATAAAATTCACTTTTTAAAAATACATTTCTTGACTGGCCACTGTATGCCCTGACCTGTGCCTGGAGTACAAAGAAGCAAACCTAAACTGAAAGCATAATCAAATGCTGAATCTCTGGTGGGGAAAATTGGTCTATGTGAATCATTTACTAAGCCTTCTACACTGATGGTTCCTGGAAATAACTGTTTGGTATCATCTTTTCTAGCCAAACAGAGCTGACATTGGTGAGTCTGATCAATGCTTGAGAATATTAAGATTCCAGAGACATCCTACTGAGTCCTCCTTCCTCTATAATAATTCTCTTTGCTGGTAAGTATAATGGGTGTTCCTCAATCAAGGAGCCTTTTATACCATCCACTTCAACTTGGAGGTTGAAGTAAAAATACAAGCAAAAGAAGGGGGACACTGGAACTACACAGAGGCTATTCCTAGGATACCAGACCAGCTTAGGACTTCCCTAGACAGGACATTAAAAAAAATCCTACTTCAGGTGGTAGAGGTAGAGATAACTGCAAATGTCTAGAAATAGGCACACTTTTATTTTTAGCTTTTTGGCTTCTTTCTGCTACCTAGTCTGGTTTTCACAGCCCTGAGAGTAGTAGCAAAGGTTTGAAGGGTCCTATGTGATCTGAGCTTATTTACAAAGAGCAGAATCTTCTCTAGCTAATTTCAGCATAAAGGGATTTATTACAGGGTATTTAAATGGCTTACAGAATCAGTGGTGGGGTGAAGAAAAAAGATCTAGGTAGAGTTTTCCAGGAGTGCTCCCAAATTTGCACCATAAAACTGGGCCACCTAGGTAGGTGCTACTTCTACTGTGATCAGGAAGCTGCCTGTCAAACTGAGGAGCTACCACCATAGCAGCTGGTTCCCAGACCGTACCATCTCTGTTGTGATCCGCACCAGTAAATGTTTGGCCTTGAGTCCTGCCTCTCTTCCCACTTACTCATATCCAAATTCAAGTTGAGCTAGTTTTGATTAGTAGATCCTCAGTCAAATCCAGAACCCCAGCAGCCTCTGAAATACAGGAAAGCACACAATGAGGGAGTTAGAACAAATGTTGAATGAGTCAATCCACAGGATCTGTCACAGACCCTGATAACTGAGATTGGTCAAGGATTACTTATCAGTCAAGATGCTTCCAATTGCAAGTAACCGAAAAACTCAAACTGGTTTAAACAAAATAGGAACTTGAACGGCTCGTGTGCCTAACAGGACCAGAGGTAGGGCTGGCTTCAGACAAGGCTTGGTAAGTCATTGCTTCCATAGCGTTGGCCCCATTCTCAGGCAAGCTGTCACCTAATGGTCCTAAGATAGTTATTAGCATCTCCCAAGGCTATATGTTTCCTTCATGACCAGAAAAGAGAGGCTGTGTCTCACCCAGCATTCTCAGCAAAAAAAATATGACCAGTTTATGTCATATTCCCACTCCTGAATCAATTACTGTGGCAAGTAACTATTAGGTGCTAATTGACTTAAGCCAGGGCTAAGATCAAACTCCTGAACTTATCACTGTGGCCAGAGGGGCTGTTTCAAGAAACAGAGGAATCGGTTCTTTATTTTAAAAGTTCTTATTTCCACATGTAATGCATAAATACATTCTCAGAAAATCTAATAGTTCCTGCCAAGTTGCACTTCAGAGTGGCTCTAATTTACACACCCACCAGTGATGTATGAGATTTGCTTCCCTTTGCCCTCACCAGTACTTGATATTAGCAATCTTATTGAAAACCTAATGGGGAATCTCATTGTTCTGATTTGACTTTCACTGATTAGTATTGAGATTGAACATTTTTTCATATTCCTTTTGGTCATTTTTTATTTTCCGCTTTGTGAATTTCCTATTCATATCCTTCATTCATATGTTCATTAGGATATTGGTCTTTCCCTTATTGATTTATAGGAGTTCTTTTTAGCATAGTAAAATATTTAATATTGACTGAAACATTTTCAACGTTTTACAAATTCTAAAACTCAAAACAAGTTCTGAAACTGAATACATCTAGAATTCCATTCTAAGTTAGCTATATTGCATGCACATACAAATATTTCGTATACACTTATACTTTTTTTCTGAAAGACTTACTTACAACTAGGTCCAAAGATCATGGGTTAAAATTCATGCAAGTCATTTGTATTGATTCTGAATAGAAATCTTTAAATAAAGGAAAAATAAAAGCATGAGTTGCCACAAATGGCATTACTTATGTCATCTTCCAAAGTGTGTTTTATATTTTGTGTTAATTTGCGCCATTCTCAAAAACTTAACAACCATTCATTCTTTGTACTGCACTATCATAAGGAAGCCTTCCTTTCTACTGGCCCCCAAGCTTTTTATTTTCTCCCTCATGTCCCAAAGTAGAAAAGAAAAACAAAACAAAATATACTGCTGGTTTCCACCTTATATTCCTCAAAGGCTAAAAGAATGTATTTTTTTCAAATTGAAATCTTACACTATTATTAAGTTTAGTGAAAAGATGAGTTTCCCAGTCTCCACCAACCTTAACTGAATCCATAATGCATACATAATTCTGACCTGGGCATTCATTCCTAAAGGATTCATAATCCAAACTCTTGTAGCACTGTTTCAGATGGAGAAAAATGGAAAAAGTGACTACACTAGAAACAAAACTGAGGCAGCCAATGATCAACTTTCAAGTTGTGTATCAGAACTTACACACTCAAATACCTAACTGAGGTCATGTGGCTAACCTAAGAGAATGAAGCCAAGTGGATAGAGCTGGTCTGTGCTGGACTACTGGGTTCAGGCCCTGTCTAAACAAGGCAGGAGGGAGCGCTTCACCCCAGCTGGTTCTTGGAGGTGGCAGTATGGGCCCAATGATGCCATGTCTTTCAGCTTTTCAAGGGAAGGCAGAAATTTGAAATTGTATGTGAAATCTTCTGATTTTTAAACATTGGCAGCTAATTTTAAAAAGTCTTAAAATACTTTCTGAGCCAAACGAGAAATGTTTGTAGCCCTTTGTGGCGCATGAACAGCCAGTCTCTGAACTTCGCTTTATAGCACAGTGGTTAAGTGTGTGGACTAAGGGCAAAAAAAGACCTAAGTTTAAGATTGTGTTAGTTTTCTATTGCTTCATAACAAATTACCACAAGCTTAGCAAGTCAAAACGACGCTCACGTATCATTTCACGGTTTCTGTGGGTCAAGACTCTGGACACAGGTTAGCTGGGTCTCTGCTTAGGGTCTCACCAGGCTGAAATCAAATATTGGTTGTGGCTGTGATCTCCTCTAAGGCTCAGAGTCTTCTTCTGAGCTCACTGATTGTTGGCAGAATTTGCTTCCTTGCCGTTATAGGGCTGATATTCCTGTTTTCTCGCTAGTTATCTGCCAGGGACTACTCTCCATTCTTAGAGGCCATCCTTAACAGGCCATCTTGCCATGTATCCCCCTCCATAGGCCTTCTCACAACATACTAGCTTACTTCCTTAAGGCCAACAGTAGATTCTCTCTTTTAAGGATTCACCTGATTAGACCAGGCCCACCTAGGATAATCTCCATTTTTAGTAACCCAATAAATAAATAGGGACTAAATAGGGACCTTAATTACAGTGACAGAACTCTTTCATCTTTACCATATAGAGTAACCTAATTATAGGAGTGATATCCCATCATGTTCACAGGTTCTGCTTGCACTCAAAGAAAGAGGATCATACAAGGAGTGTACACCAGAGGTGAGAATATTGGGGGCCCTCTTCTCTGTTCTTCAGATTTCATAATCTCTATCAATCTTTCAAGTTCACTGATTCTTTCTTCTTCTAGCTTAAATCTACTGTTGAGCCCCTCTAGTCAGCTTTCCATTTTAAGTATTGTACTTTTCAGCTCCAGAATTTTCATTTGGTTCATATATATATATACATACACACAAATATAATTATATATAAATATGATATTTATATATATATATAATGTTATATATATATAATTTCCACCTCTTCATTGATAGTCTCTATTTGATGAGACATTGTCATCATACTTTAATTCTTTATCCATGGTTTCTACTAGTTCTTTGAACATATTTAAAATAGCTGCTTTGAAGTCTTTGCTCAGTCAACATCTGGGCCTCCTCTAGGCAGTTTCTGTTGCCTGCTTTTTTCCCTGTGTACGGTTAACACTTTCCTGTTTCATTACATGTCTCATAAATTTGCTCAATACTCGATATTTTAGACAATATATTGTACCAAATCTGGATTCTGATTCACATCCCCAGCAGCTGTTTCATCGCTGTTTGTTTGCTCATTTGTTTAGTGACTTGCTTGGACTCATTTTGTAGAGTCTATCTCTCCTGTAGTGTGTAGTTGCTGATGACTTCTCAGGTTTTGTTTTACTTCTTGTTTTTATTTTATTTTTTTATTTTTTTAAAGATTGGCACCTGAGCTAACAACTGTTGCCAATCTTCTTTTTTTTCTTCTTCTTCTCCCCAAAGCCCCCCAGTACATAGTTGTATATTCTAGTTGTGAGTGCCTCTGGTTGTGCTATGTGGGACGCTGCCTCAGCGTGGCCTGACGAGTGGTGCCATGTCCATGCCCAGGATCTGAACTGGCGAAACCCTGGACCACTGGAGTGGAGCGCACAAACTTAACCACTGGGCCATGGGGCTGGCCCCCTTGTTTTTATTTTTAAGCCTGGCTTCATAAGGGTTGCCACTGAGTCAGCAAATCATAATGGTCAGCCTATGATTGATCAGAAGTTGTGCTTAAACACTTTTAGTCAGTAAGACTTCTACTCTTTGCCAATCAATCTGTGTGGTTCGAGGAACACATTCAAAGTTCAGGCAGTTTACAAGTCTGCCTGAGCTTTTATTTTCTTTGTGTGCAAGACCTCATGTTCATCCTGGGATAAATAGATAGCTAGAGCCCTCTCTGGTCTCTCCTGAGTACGTATGCAGCCTTGTGCAAGCACACAGCCTTACAGACCACCAGAAATCTGTGAAAGCAGAGCTATGCCTGTCTTGTTCCTCAGCTCTCCCTGTTAAATTTCTGGTTGATCTGTCAGTCTGTTGCTTCCTCCAACCTGCATAGAGACCTCAGATTAGCTGTGATATTTGCCAGATTCCCATTGTTCTAACCAAGGCACCATAGTTTGCCTTGAGTAAATGCTTCTTGGTTTGTTATATGCCTTTGGTCACATTTCTAGAGTCCCTGAGAGATTGTTTTTGATAATTTTTCCCAGTTTTATCATTGTTTTTTGGGGGGAGAGTGTTTTCCAAGCTCCTCAATTAACCCTTCTAAAAGTCTCCACAATTGTTTATTAATTGTTGTACAAGATTCTCTATCCATGAAAATAGACATTGCTATTTTCAAATAACCCCAAAATAAAGAGGCATTACTCTCTTAAAACATAAGGCAAAGATTGTTTCTTCATTGCCCAAAAGCACAAAACAAAACAAAATCTATAAAAATCATTTTCAGGGGGCCAGCTCCGTGGCCGAGTGGTTAAGTTCGCGCGTTCCGCTGCAGCGGCCCAGGGTTCGGATCCTGGGCGGGGACACGGCACCACTCGTCAGGCCACGTTGAGGCGGCATCCCACATCCCACAACTGGAAGGACCTGCAACTAGGATATACAGCTATGTACAGGAGGGTTTGAGGAGATAAGGCAGAAAAAAAAAAAAAGAAGATTGGCAACAGTTGTTAGCTCAGGTGCCAATCTTTAAGAAAAAAAAGAAAAAAAAATCATTTTCAGGGGCCAGCCCAGTGGCACAGTGGTTAAGTTTGCACATTCCGCTTTGGTGGCCCGGGGTTTGCCGGTTCGGCTCCCAGGTGTGGACATGGCACCACTTGTCAAGCCATGCTGTGGTAGGCGTCCCACATATAAAGTAGAGGAAGATGGGCACTGATGTTAGCTCTTCCTCAAGCAAAAAGAGGAAGATTGGTAACCGCTCAAGGTTCAGGGCCAGCTTCCTCACACATATACACATACACAAAATCATTTTAATATTCAACTCATAAAATAACAAATATTAGGTAATTTGATGGTCCTTTGCCACTATGAGGTGCTTTTGTTTTCATATTTTTCTCTTGGAGATGTTTTATGTTTTTGATACAGTCAAATTTATTTACCTATATCTTTATGTTTTATGCCTACCCTACCCCAAAATTTAAAACACTCTCCTATATTTTTCTTTAATAATTTTATATTTTATGTTCAGGCCTTTAATCTACCTGAAATTTACTTTATGAAAGTTGTGAGGTAAAAATCTAACTTTATTCTTCCTAAATGGATAACTAGTTTCCCTAATACCATTTTATTGAGTACTTCATCCTTTCTCCTTTGTCAAAAACTGAATTCTCATATATCCTTGGCTCTATATTGGCCCCTTTATTCTGATCCATTGATCTGTTTGTCAATTTTTTTCCATCACCACATCATTTTAATTACTACGCCTCTGTGGTGTGTTTTGATGTCTGGTAGGGCACATCTCCTCCCACTCTTCTTTCTCAAAATTGTCTCAGCTGCTCTTGCACATCTTCTCTTTCAAGTGATTTTTGGAATCGCGTTGTTGAGTTCTGTGAAAAGTATTAGGATTTTGATTGGGATTAAATTTAGAGGAATTTTTCGGCACTTGACATCTTTACAATATTGAGTTTTACCATACTGAAATATAATATATCTATCATTTCATTCAGCTATTCTTTATGTCCATCAGTAAAGTTTTATATTTTTCTTTATCCAGATTTTATACATTTATCGTTAGGCTTTTTTCTCCTAGTTAATTTATATTTCTGGGAGTTATTGTGACTGGGATTTTTTTTTATCTATCACATTTTCTAGTTGATTATTGCTGGTGTATAAAAACATTATGCTTTTTGTATGTTGCTCTTGTATTTTGCCACTTTGCTGAATTATTTTTATTGGTTCTAATGGTTTCTCAGTTGATTGTTTGGATTTTTTATTTAGACAATCATATTGTTTACAAATAATGATAGTTTTTTATTTCTCTTTTTAGTATTTATATCTCTTTTGCCAAAGCTAATTCATTCATTCAACTAATATTCGGCAGCTGCTATGTGTCAGGGAAGCTGCAATGTGCCAGGCATTGTTTTACACTCTGGGGACACAGTAATGGATGAAACAAACAAGGTTTATGCCCTCGAGAGCTTATATTCTATTCAGGAGAAATTGACAATCTAGGAAAGGCATAAAAAGGTCAGTCACCACTTGCAAAATATCCCCAAACTTAGTGGCTTAGAACCACAATAAATATTTATCTCACACAGTTTATACTGGTTGTGAATCTGAGAATAGCTTAACTAGGTGATTCTGACTTTCATGAGATCATAGTCAAGATGTCAGCTGAGCTTCCCATCATCTAAAGTCTTGACTGGGGCTGGAGGATCTGTTACCAGGGTAACTCACTTACATGCCTGGCAAGTTGATTCCAGTTGTTTGCAGGAGGCCTCAGTTCCTCATCTCCATAGGGCTGCTTAAGTGTCCTCATCACATGGTAGGAGGCTTCTCCCAGGAAGAGTGATCCAAGAGGGAGAGACACACAGAAGCTCTATAATCATTTATGACTTAGCCTTAAAAGTACACCATAATTTCCACAACGTACTATTGTTTACACAGGTCAACCTTATTCAGTGTGGGAGGGAACTACACAAAGGTATGAATACCAGGAGGCAGGGGTCATTGGGGGCCATCTTGGATGCTGGCTAACACAGACACTATATGTGAATTTTGAGGGAATTGTAAACCATGACAGTAGAGAGTGTCAGTGGTAAAGTGCAGACAGGTTGAGGCCAGGACATAGGCTCATGAAAAAGGGAGGACTAGAAAGGAAGGAGACTCTAAGATAGTAATTCTCAGCCATCACACTCAATAATGACTTTTTGTAACAAATATTTTGTGACACCCTTTTATTACCCTGAAATGGATTTTGTGGATAACCTACCTATACACATAACTTGAAAATGTGAATATAAGGTCCTAACTGTAATATGAAGAACATAAAAGATTATAATTTTTTAATAAAATAAATATACTTCAGGCCAGTTCCAGTGGCCTCGTGGTTAAGTTTGATGTGCTCCACTTAGGCGGCCCGGGTCTAGTTCCCAGGCACAGACCTATACCACTCGTCTGTCAGTGGCCATGCTGTGATGCTGGCTCACATTACAAAAGGGGAGGCAACAGATGTTAACTCAGGGCAAATCTTCCTCAGCAAAATAAATAAGTTAATTAATAAAATATGTTTCAATATCTAAACACTCAGTCACAATCATACTGGAAGACATAATGAGGTCAGTTGCCCCCACCTGAAAATGCCAACTGATACAGGTATGTTGTATCAGCCACTCAAACACAAACGGTGTTGCCACAGTGATGGGATTTTCCAAATAGTGAATAACTCTTGGTAAAATTCTGAACAAAAAAAGCACAATCTTCCCTTTATTTATATGATAGTTGCATTCTTGGAAGAATTCAGCTTTAATTTAAACTATATAAAAATACTTGTTGTTCTTATATAATACAGAGTTAGGTTATAAGCTAAGATAATCTTAAAGTCTTTTCACCTACATGAATGTCCAGCAGGACATTCAAAAGTCATATGAAAGGGAACTGTCATGTGCATTGAAGGACTTTAGCAACTCCGAACCGTGTTTGCCAATCATTGGGACCCCCCAATCACTGTGACAACCAAAAATAGCACTGCATGTTTCCGAAAATGCCCCCTAGGGAGCAATATGCCTCCCCCACCCCCAGTGAGACCCACTTACCAAAGAGAGAGCAGGTGAGAGTAAGCAGTGGAAGGGAATGAGAAGTGGAGGGCTGTGGTTACGGGGAGGTACTTGAGAATAGGAAATAAGGCATTCTGAATCTTGGGGCTTCACTTAATGCCTTACATCTTCATATGTATTTGTTGATGAAATGAAGGTCTCAGAACCAAACACAACCTGGGAGCTGTTCTTTACACCAGGAACATAAGGGAAGACGGAGAGGGGGTTGGAAGAAGAGGCCAGGACTTGTGGACCCTGAGCACATGGGACTTAGGACTACCATTGCACTTTTGCTGAAGTCACAGCATTTTATACACTGCTTCATACCTTTATTTCTTTCACTCCCTTGAAGCTCAAACTACTAGAGCTTCTAACATGTTTGCTACTGCTGACAGACATCTCTATTTTACATATGAGAAAACTGAGGCCCAGAGAGATGAAATGCCTTGAAGAGGGTTCCCACGGTGGGTTAATGGCTGAGCTGGGACTAAAGTGATGATCTTTTCACTAGAGCACTTATAAAAGCCAATGGGACCTGACTAGAAAGTGTTACTAGTTCATGGGAAGCTCTTTACTCTTTAGGCTGCTTTAGGGCAAGGTCAGGGACAGATAACTGTTGTAATTCAGGGTCAGCTTCCTACCATCTGGAAGGTTAAGTCATGGGGTTGGTATGTTTTTCTTAAAGAGCCAAGCACTTAGAAGTCCTGAAGGGTTGAAATGCTTATAGTTGCTCAAGGGCCTGCCAGAGTCCCCTGACTTCTGACCAGATGTGCCTCAAGCTGGCTAGCCCCATTAAGAACTATGTGTCTTCGGTGAGCAAGTGACCTGAGAAGGTTGGCAGACTGGTGAAGGCAGCCTCCTCCTGATACCGGCTCTGATATCAGTATCTGTACATTAAACCCAGCATATATGGGGTTAAAACCAAGACACTTATTCCCTGCTTACTCCCTGGCTTCCTGGCTCCAGAATCCACTATCCTCCATGGAGACAGACACCGCCAAGGACAAGCACCTGGATTTGTTCTCTCCTCCCTGCCAAGGAGGTACAGACTGATGGGAAAGCTGCTGACCAGTAAGGTCATGGGCTCCCTCCTCTCTGCAAGTAGTCTCAAGGCCAAAGACAGGCTGGTGGGAAAGCTCTAACCAGCAAGGCCATATGCTCCCTCTCCCCTACCTAAAACCCCAAATAAAAACCCTTCCTTTTAGCTTTTGGGGGAGTCTGGGATTTCAGCATTAGCTGCCCTCTCTCCTTGCTCAGCTCTGTGCAATAATAAAATTCCTACTTTCTTCCACTACACCCAGTGTCAGAGATTTGCTTGCTGCACAGCAGGTGAGTGAACTCACTTCAGGTTCAGTGCCATTCCTTCTATCCCATGTCCTCTGACCCTGATGTGGAAATGTGGCGGGGGGCAGGGGGACAGCTAGCCAGAAGCTGGTCCTCTCAGAGTTGTCTTGCTTTCCTTCAAGGGACTGGTAATATTCTCTAGCAGAGTTTTCAGAAAGGTGAGTTGCTTCCCCAGGCACCCAGGCAGGGCCTGTGAGAAAGATGGGTCAATATTTCCTGGGTGTTCTAATTATCTACGTCTGTGTAACAAGCTTCCCCAGAACTTAGTGGCTTAAAACAACAACTGTTTTGTTATATCTCACAATTTTGTGGGTCAGGAATTCTGGCAGGGCTTGGCTGGATGATTCTTCTGTCCCACATGACTGAAGTTACTCTCAGCTGGTGGATGGACTGGTCTGGAGGATCCTAGATGGCTTCACTCACATGTCTGGTACCTTAGTATGGATGACTGGAGAGCTGAGACTGTTGACTAAGGTGCCCACATGTGAACTCTGCAGCACGGAGGCCTCAGGGTAGTTGAATTTCTTACATGGCAGCTTAAGGCTTCCAGAGTGAGTGTTTTAAGTAGCCAGGCAAAAGCTACACGTCTTCTTATGACGTAATCTCAAAAGTTCCAGAATATCACTTTTGCTGCGTTCTTTTGGCCAAGCAAATCACCAGGTCTAGCCCAGATTCAAGGAAAGGGGACTTAGACTCTACCTCTCAATAAGAAGGGTAGCAAAAGATTTGCTACTATCCTCAATTTGCCACAGCAACCTTATAGAAACATTCATTTATTCATTCAACAAATAAATATTGAATGTCTACTACATGCATATTCTAGTCATTAAAGACAGTAGTGGGAAATAAAGCAGACAAAACCCCCTGCACTTGTGGAGCTTACATCCTCCTAAGGGAGACAGACAAGAAAAGAGACAAATAAGTAAGATATATGGTATGTTGGGTTATTGCAAGTCTTAAGAAGAGAAATAAAGCAGGGTAGGGGAATAAGAAGTGCTGGAGTGGAGGGTTAAAATTCTAGATAGCGTGGCTAGGGAAAGCCTTATTGAGAAGATGATTTTTGGGTAAAGAGCTGAAGCAAGTGAAGGAACTAGCCATTCATCTATCTTGGGGCAAACATTCCAGGCATAGAAAAAAGCAAGTGTAAAGCACCTGAGAAGCGAGGATATCTGGTATCTGGAATGCTTGAGGAATAGTGAGGTGGCCAGTGTGGCTGGAGGGAAGTGAATGAAGGAAAAGGATAGTAATGGATAAAGTAAGACTAACAATGAGGGATTGGTGAGTGGGTGGAGCATCAGATCAGCTAGGGTCTTAGGAGCCATGGCTAGCACTTTGGCTTTTCTTCTGAATGAGTTTGGAAGCCATTGGAGGGTTTTGAGCAGAGAAGTGGTATAATCTGACTTACGTGACATATGTTTTTGTGTTTTTGTTTTTGTTTTTTTGTGAGGAAGATTCGCCCTGGGCTAGCATCCGTTGCCAATCCTCCTCTTTTTATTTTTTTTGCTTGAAGAAGATTAGCCCTGAGGTAACATCTGTGCCAATCTTCACCTACTTTTTACATAGGATGCCTCCACAGCATGTCTGATGAGCAGAGTAGGTCTATATCTGGGATCCAAACCCGTGAACCTGGGCCGCCAAAGTGAAGCAGGCGGAACTTTAACCACTCGGCCACGGGGCTGGCCTCTGACATATATTTTTAAAAGGAACATTCTGGCTGCTCTATGGAGAAAAAAAAAAGACTGAAAGGAGTCAAGGGAAAAACAGGAAGTCCAGTTGTCAGACTCTTGCAATCATCCAGTTAAAGGTGACTCATGGTGGCTTGTACCAGAATGATAACAATTGACATGGTGAAAAGTGGTCGCATTCTGGGTAAATATTTTAAAGTTCAAACCATCAGGATTTCCTGACAGCTCAGATGTAGAGTGTAAGGGAAAGAGCAAGCAGGCACAAAAATACAGCTTCTTCTGTAAGTCCACTGAATTTTCAGGTCCCTTTAGGTAACCTGATAGCACTTCGCATGTGACATATTTTAGTGGTAGGATTCAGGTGACAAGTCCTGCAGTAAGTCTCTGAACACTGGACTGGTTGGGAATCCCAAGCCTAGAGGCGCCATTCCACAAGAATTATGCTGCTGGGCTGGTTAAATTCTTGCAGCCTATACATATAAAGGTGAGAGTGCCTGTGTATTTCTTGTCAGTCCACATGTCTTGAATAGCATTCATTTCACTAATGAAAAATCACTTCTAATTTTCATTATGCTATTTCACAGTCTCTGGCGTCAATTGGAGATAACAACTATTTGTGACAGCCCTCTGGAGTGTGGGCTTCTTCAAATGATAACTAACATGTGGAGTGTGTATTCCTGATTAAGATACTAGGATGTTGATTAACACTAACCAGATACACACACATGTATCCCATTCTCTTTGTTGAAGTATTTAAAAGTAAATTGCCAGAAAATTCAACTCTGGTTGACCTCAGCTCCAGGGCGCAGAAGCACTTGGTCTATGGACCTTGGTGCTGTCGTAGTTTTGCAACTGAGAACTTAGATTCTTATTGGGAGGGTGTGGGCCCACTAACTGGACTGGCTTGCAATCCCTTCCCTCTTTGTCCCAATCGAAGGACACAGAGTTCTCAGAAAGGAATTCCAAATGGTGTTTTTCTGCACCAATGTCCCACCTCCGTCCCATGCCCTTCACCATGGAGGCTTGTTTTTCCATTCCCCTTGCAAGAGCCAGGATGGACACTGCCAGTGCATCCGAGGGGCAGCTGACCACCCCTTCCTCACTCACCTCTGCTCACTTCACTCTGGTACCCTGGAGCTCTGCCTCCTGGGCAGGTGGGAATGTGAAGAATGGGCTGGATTTGCTTAGGCAGAAAGGAGAAGGATGACAATCCAAGCTGGGGAAGAGCATGATCAAAGGCACAGAAGTGGAACCAGGCATAGGCATGGTGAGCAAACAGGAATTTATCCCACATGATTGAAGCTGAAAGTCACAATAGATAAGCAATGGGAGACAAGGCTGAATACACAGGTTAGCGCCATGTAATAGAGGGGCTTGAAAACTTTAATTCATTAGGGCTTCCTTTCAGTAATAATAGCAATAATTTCTGTTTGTTGAATGTGTCCTATGTGCCAAAGTGTCCCAGGCACTTTTCTTCCATTGTGTCGTGTAATCTCCAACTTAAAGTAGAGATTGTTTTCTCTGTTTTACATTTTGAGGAACCTGAGGCCCAGAGAAGTTAAAAGTCCCTTTCTCAAGGGTGCCTAGCTGGTGAGTGGTAAAGCCCAGACTCAAACCTAGATCTCTCATTCTTGCTACAATTTAAACAAGTGGCTCTCCTGCTTAAAAACCTTGAGGACCTTTGGAAGGCTGAGATAGAGAGTTGAGTTGAGTCTGAAGAGCTGACGGAACTCTAGGCTGATGATCTCCCTCATCCTTAAGAGCCAAATGCTCCTCCTCCTTTCCCTCCAGAAACTCTGGTTCATGCCAAAAAGCTGCCCCAGTCATCACCCCTGCACAAATGGAAGCCCCGAGACCTGCTGTGTTACCTCTACAACCTCACCTGTCATGCAGAGGCACCATGAGTCAGCCAGGGTGGCAAGTACTATGTGTACTCCTAGGTCTATCTTTGCTTCAATAGCAGAGCTGAGGACAAGGAGCCCTTCCTGATGGGCCAGCAGCTGATACAATGTATCGACTGCTGCACTGATTACCACCATCCCATTCTGCTTCTCAAGGGTATGGCCACCAAGTTCTGGTCACTCAAGGTCAAGTACGGCCTACATGTTCTGCTCCTGTTGGGCATCTTTGAGTTCAGGAGTAGGGAGAGCCCTCTGTGTCTGTCTCCTCCCTCTCTGTAGATTACACTGATAGGACACCCAGTTATTTAGGGGCTTCTCATGGCCTGGAGTCAGGGAGAAGCCAGACTGATCACACACTTTTCCTGAGCTGTGAACGCTCAGCATGAGAACTAAAAGATATCCAGATGCTCAGATGCCAGCACCCTGGGCAAACAACTGGAGCTTGGCTTTTGGACCCCCTTCTCCTTCTCTCTCTCAAGAACCTAGTCCATAGATCCTTGGCCTGACATCATCCCATCTGCCTACATAGAGCAGTTCTCATCTCCATGCCATCACCCCTAGGGCTGGTGGAGTATAGCCAGGGGCTGAGAGCTGCATTCTCGGGAAGTAGCTTATGAGACTGTGACTCCACTGAGCACTTCCTGTTGGCCTGTGTTAGGACAAGCAGCACCTACCTTTTCTTCCGGGTATGAAGGGAGTGGAGAAGGCTAACATGCTGGACAAAACTGCTGTTGCTGAAGGAAGGGGAGAAGTAGGTTCTTGCTGTTTCTGAGCTTGAGAATTGTGAAGTCCCTTGTGTTTGGATCTGTTCCTATTGATTATTTGTATTAAATAAATATGTAACGCTACTAAAAAAGGCTTTTTTTCATCCTTCGCCTTCCTCTCCTTACTCTAGTCTTTCCCAGTAGAACTGAGACAGACCTCCAAGTTGTAACCATTCCCATTTCTTTCTTCCTTTCTTTCTTCTATAGTTCTCTCCAGGACCCGGGTATTAACTTGCTGCAAAGGCCCAGTCTTTTGCCTCAGTTTTTCCAGTCAATACTCCAGAAATTTGTTGGGATTGGGGCCCTCTTGGAACTTCACTCAGGCCTCTGAGTTTGTCCTTTACCCTCTGCCTGACTCTCACCAAATTCTTCCCCAATGGGAGGAATCCTGCTTGTATTTTCCTGGGGCTCTCCTGTGAATGGACAAATTATTCAAAGCCCCAAGTCCACTACCTGCTTAATTTAGGAAGGAGATGGGATGAATATCAGGATAGTTGTTTCACGGGATTACCATGTAAGAAAGCCATGGTAAGAGACATATGAGAGTAAAAAAGTGAAAAGATGGTTGATGACTTGGGCACAAAGTCTTAAGGCCACACTCCAATGATAGGAAATCTCTCAAACATTTGTCATATGGACAATTGGGAGATTTTGAGACCATCTGGAAGAGAACAGGGATACCATGAACCTTTCCTGTCTCTGCTATAGGAAAGGGAGTGAAATCAGAGTATTGGGCAGTGTCCTAGTATGACATTATCATAGATCCTGAGCCCTGCAGTATGAGGAGGCTCACGTGGTGATTCTTCAGTGGGTCCTGGACAATGGAGTCAAACAGACCTGTGTTGGAGCCCTGCATCTACCACTTACTAGCTTTGGACCCCTAGGCAAGTCATTTACCCCTCGGTACCTGTTTCTTCATCTTTAAACTGGGAATAATGATAGCGTTGTAAGGATTAAATGAGTATTCAAAAAGGGTAGCTGTTATTCTTAACAAGAACACAAAGCTGAACTGAGTCTGTTGATTGAAGGAGAAAGCATATAAGTTACACGGCATTTTGAGGAAGAGGGAGGGATGAGAGAGTGAACACTTGTGACCTGGTTGTCCCCCATTGCAGTTCCCCATTGGTAGGGTAACCATATAATGTATCGTCCAAGCTGGAACACTTTTGAAAAGGAAAAGGGGCTTACCATAATTATACCATGAATACAGGTATAAACTGGGAGTGGCCCAGGGCAAACCAAGACTGTATAGTCACTCTACCCACAGGGAAGATGGTATAATATAAGATAAAGGCCCCAACATTGTAAAGATATGGGTTTAAATCCATGAATACATGCTCTTGTCTCCTGGGTCCTTGGGCAAATTATTTTGCCTTTCTGAGACTCAATTCACACATCTTTGATTTGGGACAGAAAAACCCACTTCACAGAATTGTGGGAGAGGATTAAGTTTCTTGAGATTGTATTTAAAATAACTAACAATTCCAGGTGCCTAACAAATGCTGGTTCCCTTCCTCCTATCTTCTCTATGCCCTCAGGGAAGGCCCCCCTGAGTACTACCATCTCTCCAAGCCCCAGCCTCACTCAAAGCACCTAACTAGCCTCCAACCTAATAACTCTGGGCCCGGGTCCTGCCCATTCAGAAAGCTCAGTTGTTGGCAGCCCTCTGGCCTGGCTAAACTCCAAGGATCTGAGGCTAATTATCATGATCTTATCCGTCCATATGTGCTTTCAGTTTTGCAAAATATTTTGTCATCCATAATTTTATCACTTTGTCCCAGGAATCCTGTGAAATACCAACCCAGGATTTCTCCTGCTTGAGTGGAGTCTAAGAGGTATAGTGACTGTCCACACTGTAGTCATGCTGAGAGCCAGTAGCAGGTATTCTTTTTGATGGTTTCAAAAGTCTCCATTTAAGACCATTCTTGAGTTTCATGGTTACTTAAGAGTAGGAATATTTATTTTATTTTATTTATTTACTTTTGCTGAGGAAGATTAGCTCTGAGCTAACATCTGTGCATTGGCCCAATCTTCCTTGATTTTATATGTGGGTTGCTGCCACAATGTGGCTGATGAGTGGTGTAGGTCTATGCCTGGGATCTGAACCCATGAACCCAGGCCACCAAAGCAGAGTGCGCCAAACTTAACCACTATGCCACGGGGCCAGCCCCTGATTTTATTTTTAATGAAATATGTTGTATTACATTCTAAACATTATCATTGTAGGATATTTGGAAAATATAGAACATTGTAAGGAAGAAAATGAAAACTTCTGAATCTGCCATTCAGCCACAAGCACTTTCTTTCCAGACCTTTCTAGTAGTGTGAGTAATAGTTACTGATGAGAATTTTAGGCTGGTTAATTTTAAAAACTGCAGATGAGAAGGAGGATCTGAGGAGTGGAATTTGCTTGTCCTTTGATGAGAGACATTTGCATTTGTGAAGGAAGTCTCCATCTGTGGGGGGTGTCTCCCTCTCTGCACCAGGAGGAAGGCGGGATGGCCTTATCTCTGGAAACTCTTAATGGGGAAGGCAAGGACTTAAGTTGTTTACTGTCTGGCAACCTCATGTAACTGAGCCCCCCACAACATCCTCCTTTGTCTTTAGCTGAAGATAATATTTAAGCAATGGCTTCTGCCATTTACTTAATCCGGTTTGTCTCTCATCTAAAAGTTATAGGACCACCCAATAACCAGACTCTACCGGTACTGGTACCATTTTAACAACTTTTTAACATATTCTTTCTTTTGTCTTGTAAAGAGATAACTCACATACCTATGCCTTAAATTTAGCCTTACCCTCCACCCATGTTTGCAGCAGCAGCTCTGACTGCCCATGGGTCCTGTCCCCATGCTATTCCATACTATTCTCTAAATAAAAGAGCAGCAGGAGCAGCAGTGATGGCAGCAGCAGCTCCTCCTTCCCGTGGGTCCTGTCCCCATGCAGCAGCTCTGACTGCCCATGGGTCCTGTCCCCACGCAGCAGCTCTGACTGCCCATGGGTCCCGTCCCCATGCTATTCCACACTATTCTCTAAATAAAAGAGCACTACTGCCAGACCTTGAGAGTCCAAGAAATCTTTCTTTTGACTCTTTGGCTTGCCAACCCTGCATCAGTTACAGTAATAACTGGTAATATTTAGTGAGTACTTACTATGTGAAAGCACTGTACTAAGGGTTTTATATTTATCATCTCATTTCAATGTTCACAACAACCCTATAAGGTACATGCATAGTATTATTACCCTTATTAAAGCTGATAAACTGAGGCATAGAGAATTTAAGTTTCTTGGCCAAAGTTACCACAACTATTAACTATTGACACTGGAGTTTGAATGCAGGAAATTTGCTTCTGGAGCCCAGCCTCTACTGCTATGCTATGTGGCCCTGTATGTTGGATATTTCCTACCTAGTGCTGCCTGCAAGAAGGCAGGTAGATGATGCAAAAAGTGACTTGATACTTCATTTATCTTTCCTATGCCACATCCCTTCCTGTTCACCAGAGCTGTTCCTTCTACGAAATGGGCTAGAAGCCACAAAGTGGCCCCATACCATGCAACAAGGAGGAGAACAGAGGAAGAAAATGAAGGGTTGGATGAGATGGCCTGCAAGTTGAAGGAAGCCAAGATCAGACCAAGTAAACCACAAGAAGCCTATCCTCCGTGAGCTCACTGTCTATGGCAAATACTTTTGGCAGGCATTCTCCTATCTTCTTGTTAACAGAACCCCGACATTGATCAAGCGTCCAACTGAGATCTCTTGATTTCAGGGAGGTGGGCCAGCAGTAGGATATGAGCCATGATTAGTTTATGACAATTACAGCAACACTCTTCCCCTCCAGTCCTGACCAGGGAAGTGTAAAAGGAGGTCAGCTAGGGGACTTCTGGGAAAGGTTTACATGCCGTCCTGGTGACCCAGATGCCTCCCAGATATTCCCCTGTGTATAGCACTAGGGACATGAGACTCAAAGTCAACAGAGAATATGAAATCCTTGAGGCTTGCAGGACAGAATATAAATACTACTAAAGCCCAAAGAAAAGATGAAAAGGATGGGAGGGGTTGAATGGACAGATTACGGAAGGGGAGAATGACTCCAGAAAGATGCTAAATGGCAGAACTGAGCATAGTGAGCTTGGCTAGGAGATGAGGTACTATGATCGTTCCAGCTTGGATCATGTGCCCACCATATGTATGGCCCAAAGAATGGAATCTATTACCAGAAAAAAAGAGAGAAAAGGTAGTAGACAGACAGAAACAATAGATGGCTATTATTGGGATCATCCACTATTTATATTTTTTCAATGATTTCTCATACATTATCTGCTTTGAGGGGTCTGCCCCACCCACAATCCCCTTTCTCTGGTAACTGGATCCCTCCCCCTCATAGGGATAGGATCCTGGCAGCCATGTTGTGACCCTGACTTCTGGGCCAAACCGATTGAACCAAACGGGATCCCTCATCCAAGATGGGACAACCAGATTCCATCCTGAGAATTTGGAATTGGAATTCAGAGATGCTAGTCAGTCTCTGCTGGCCGCTTAAACCTAGGACTTGTAAACCCAACAGCTGTGGGGAAACTCTATTTAGTCAAGTTCATGGAAAAGCAGAGAAGTTGGGATTGCAAAGTGAAGACTGGAGTGGATGTGGAGAGACAAAAGACCACATGGACTGAGAGGATGATCAAAAGAAACAGAATTACCTTGATTCCTAATGACTTTCTAGTTCACAGCTTGAGTCCCTCCTGAAACATGGCTACACTTACTCACCTTGTGTTCCATGAAACTCCCTATATCCTATAATAAGCCCTCCTTTTAACTAAGCTAGCTCAATTAGGTTTTTGTTTCTAGCAACCAGAAGAGCCTTGATGAAGATATTTCATTGTTGGCTCTACAGATAAAGAAACTGAGGACCCCTCGAGGTTTCCAACCATATGGTTTCCAGCGAGGTATGCATAATGGAGGCTGTGCAACTGTGGGCAGTTCACAGAACCTTTTTGGATCTAAGTTTATGAAAAATGCCTATGAGTAATCTCTGGATCTCTTGAGTTCCTTGAGTTAAAGACCCATTTAAAATCCCAGGAATGAGACATTTAGTCTTTTTCTGATATAAAGCCTCCCTTAACAAGAATTTAACTGCATAGGATCCTTCTCTATGCTCCCGTAACCACCTGTGCATCCCTGTTACAGAATTTCTAACACTATATTTAAATTGTCTGCTTACTTGCCTGTTTCCCCCACGGGACTGTCATCTCTGGGGATCACTAGAAGTGACTAACACACATCAGGTTCTCCATAAATACATGTTAAGAGAATAAAGGAATAAATGTCAGCTTCTGATTGGCTTCTTTTTTGTCTGACTACATCCTGTCTAGATATTCCACGTGACACAGTTGGACTCACAGAAAAAAATGCCTGTTTGTAGAAAGAGCATTAAAGGCACATGTGGCTTCCAGGATCAGCTCTGTCACAAATGAAACAGCTATGTGACATTAGGAAAGTCATTCCTCATCTGAAAAAACAGGAAGTTGGATTATATGGTCTGTCAAGAGGACATTTATTATTTTGTGACAACTTTGAGCCCTCTTTCTTTGGGAACCCCCCTACCTTATGAGTCCACATTTTCTCAAAGTAGAATCCAGAAATCTGCATTCCCAGCCTCCCTTGCCACTAGGTTACAGGCATACGACTTAGAGTCAAATAAAAAATGATAGTCTAGTTTCACACAGGTTAAATCTTCAGAAATACATGAATATGGTAACTTACCCTGGAAAACAACTGAACTTTTCTTGCAGAAGCAAATGTCAAAGTGTTGCATCTTGTGAGTTACTGTGAAATGGTGGAAGGAAGGTTGTCTGAAATTGGAGGGAAAGTTGTAATGACAGATATAAATGGTGTCTTTGTCTAGTTTTCTGTTTTGATTTTTGTTTGTTTTTACTTGTTGCTCTAGGGATCACAGTATATACATGTAACTTATCACATCCTTCTAGTATTGACATGTTACTATTTCAAGTGAAATGTAAGTCAATTTTCATCCTTTTATGCTCCCATTTTATAATTTACTTATCCTAAATATTTTCTTTACATACATTGTGAACCACATCAGACAATATAATTTTGCTTCCAATAGTATGATTTTTAAAACTCAAAAGAAGATGGATAGTCTATTATATTTACATATATCTTTACCTATTCCACTGGTCTTTCTTCATTCTTAATGTTTCAAGTTTCCTTTCCTTGTCATTTTCTTTCCATATGAGGAACTTCCTTTGGTCATTCTTTTAAGTCATTCTTAAGGTCATTCTTTCTGTTGGTGACAAATTTTGTTAATTTTCTTTATCTGAAAATGTCTCTATTTCACCTTCATTCCTGAAGAATATTTTTGATAGATAAGGAATTCTGAATTGGAGTTCCTTTTTATTCAGCACATGAAAAATGTTATGCCACTTCCTTTTGGCCTCCATGGTTTCTGATGAGAACTTCACTGTCATTTGAATCTGTGTTCTTATATGGGATTGCCATTAAGATTCTTTCGTCTTTAGTTTTCAGGCATCTTATTATGATATGTCTGGGCATGAATTTCTTTGGGTTTATCCTGTTTCGTTTTCTTTCAGCTTCTTGAATCTATAGATTACGACTTTTGACAAAATTGGGGAAAATTCAGCCATCATTTCTTCTAATATTTTTTCAACTCCATCTTTAGCTTCTCCTTTTGGGGCTCGAATGATATTAATGTTGGATCTTTTATTATTGTTCCACAGATCTCTAGGCTCCATTCATTTTTTTAAAAAAAAATCTGTCTGATCTCTTTTGGTTTGACTGAATGTTTCTATTGATCTCTAGATCACTGATTCTTTCTTTTATTGTCTGCATGCTGCTATTGAGTCATTATGATGAGTTTAAAAATTTGGAGTTATTGTAGTTTTGAGTTCTAAAATTTCAAATTGACTTTTCTTTATACCTTGTATTTCTTTGTTTGAGACTTTCTATTTTGTCATTTATTTTAAGACTGTTTTATGTCTATGAGAAAGTCATTTTAAATATAATGATAGAAGTAGGTTAAAAATAAATGTATGGAAAAAGATACACCAATCTAAATAAACCTGTCATGGCTATACTAACATCAGATAATGTAGACTTCAGAATGGGTCAGCTCCTGGAAAACTCACCCAAGATAAAATAGATAAAATTAATAGTCCTACAATGATTAAAGAAATTTAATCAGTAATTTTAAAAGCTTTGGAAAAAGAAATCTCCAAGCCCAGATGGTTTTTCTAGGGAATCTAACCAAATGCTTATTGAAGAATTAACGTCAATTCTATACAACCACTTGCAGAAAATAGAAGAGAAGGCAACACTTCCCAATTCATTTTATGAGACCAGCATTACTCTGATGCCAAAACCAAAGATGATTATTTTAAAAGAAAGAAACTGCAGACCAGCTTCCCTCAGAACAAACAGAAGACTCCTTAACATATCATTAGCAATCAGAATTCAGTAATATATGAAAATAATTATACACCATAATCAAGCATAGTTTATGCCAGGTTTACAAGGTTCATTCAACATTTGAGAATCATTCAATGTAATCCACATATCTACAGGCTAAGGAAAAGAAATCACATAATTATACCAATTGATGCAGAGAAAGCATTTGACAAAATCTACCATTCATTCCTGATAAAAACTCTCAACAAACTCAGAATAAAAGAGAACTTCCTGGGGGCCAACTGGGTGGCATAGTGGTTAAGTTTGTGTGCTCCACTTTGGCAGCCCAGGGTTTACAGGTTCAGATCCCAGGCTCAGACCTGCACACCGCTAATCAAGCCATGCTGTGGAGGTGTCCCACATACAAAATAGAGGAAGATTGGCACAGAGATTAGCTGAGCTACAATTTCCCTCAAGCAAAAAGAGGAAGATTGACAACAGATGTTAGCTGAGGGCCAATCTTCTTCTCCAAAAATAAAAAAGAGAGAACTTCCTCAACTTGATAAAGAGCACCTACAAAAAACCTACAGCTAATATCATAGTTAATAATGAAATACTGAATGCTTTTCACCTAAGATCAGGAACAAGTCAAAGAAGTCAACTTTCATCTCTCTTAACATGGTACTAGAAGTTTTAGCCAGCGATACAGGCAAGAAAAAGAAATATAAGGCACACAGATTGGAAAGGAAGAAATAAAACTGTCCTTATTTGTAGATGTCATGATTCTGTACGTGAATAACCCCAAGTAATCTACAAGAAAACTCCACGAACTAATAAGTGAGTTTAACAAGGTCACAAGAAACAAGGTGAACAAACAAAAATCAATTTACTCCTTATACTAGAAATGAACTACTGGCAACCAAAATTTAAAACACAATACATTTACAATCCTTTCACAAAAAATCCCCAGAAATATTTAAATATTAATCTAATAAAGCATGAATAGTATCTGTATGTTGAAAACTATGAAACCTTGAGGGAATAAGTCAAAGAAGATTTAAATAAATGGAGACATGTCATGAATAGATTGGAAGGCACTAGACTGTAAAGGTTCTAAATCTCCTCAAACTGATCTATAGATTCAACAGAAATTTATATGTAGAGCTTTATATGTAACAGCCAAAAACTGGAAACAACCCAATGTCCTTCAATGGGTGAATGCTTAAACAAACTGTAATATATCTATACAATGAATTACTACTCAGCAATAAAGAGAGACAAACTACTGATGCAAGCAACAACAGGGATGGATCTCCAGGGACTCATGCTGAGTGAAAGAAAGCTAATCCCAAAAGGTTACATACTCGTCATTCCATTCATATGACACTCTCAAAATGACAAAATTATAGAGATGTAGAACAGCTAAGAACAGAAGGAGAGGGAGTGTGTAATTATAAAAGTGGCAACATAGGGAGTTTCTTTGTTGTGACAGAACACTTCTGCCTCTTGATTGTGGTGAGGATTATATCCATCTGCACATGTGATAAAATCTAATAGAATTATACACAAAGACATACCAAAAAATGAGTGCATGCAAAAACTGGTAAAACCTGAGTAAGAGCTATAGTCTAGATAATTGTATTGAGCCAATTAATTTCCTGGTTTTGATATGCACTTTAAATGTGTAAGATGTCACTATGAGGAGAAACTGGGTAAGGGGACATAGGACCTTTCCGTGCTGATTTTGCAACTTCTTCTGAGTCCATAATAATTAAGAAATAAAGAGTTTAAGAAAAGAAAGAAACCTAGAGTTGGCTAGCTAAAGCTATCCCATAATGTTCTTACACTTACATGGCCCTTGTTTGCTAAAGACTATTTGCCCCAGAGTGACCTTCCAGGGTATAAAGCTTGCCACCAGTGTCTCTATAGAGCCCCTGATCTTGAGCAGCTATCAGACTGAAGAAATGGAATGTTGAATGTTTGGGCAGGACCTTTCTCTTAAAACAAAAGTTTCTAACATTTTTTAAGTAAAATGAATAAGTCCTAGAGATCTGCTGTACAACATTGTATTTATAGTCAACAATATCATATTATACACTTAAAAATTTGTTAAGAGGGTAGGTATCCTGTTAAGTGTTCTTACCACAATAAATTAAAAGAATATTTTTTTTTTTTTTTTTTTGGCTCAGGAAGGTTTGCCTTGAGCTAACATCTGTTGCCAATCCTTCTCCGTTTTTGCTTGAGGAAGATTAGCCCTGAGCTAACATCTGTGCTGGTATTCCTCTCTTTTGTATGTGGGATGCTGCCACAGCATGGCTGATGAGTGGTGTAAGACCACGCCCAGGATCCAAACCCACGAACCCAGGCCACCAAAGTAGAGCACGTGGAACTTAACCACTACACCACAGGGCCGGCCCCAAGAATAAACTTTTTTAAAAAGGAATTCCCAGGGCTTGATGCCTGACTCTTTAAGGTACAAGGAAAGAAGGGAGAAGATAAAACTGTACTTGTTTTCTGAATGGATAGAGTTAGTTGAAGGGGCTGGTTTTAGTCTAGGTGGAGATGAGAGACTGGAAGTCTGCTCCCTGCATATTGAGTATGTGTGAGGAGGCTGCAGAAGATTCCAATTAGTAAGGTTTGACTAGAGGTAAAACTAGCAAGGCCAAGGTCTTTGGGTCTCCTCTCTGGAATTTCTGGCATCTAAACAGTTACAATTCAGAAGGGCTGACATCACTGTTGCATATAACCAGAGATGCTAATTTAGGAACATTCACTACTCTCCTCAGACATTGTTCTACACCTACAGACTTCAACACTGTTCCAAAACCTCAGTCACATGCTGTTGGACCAGGAGTTTGCTACATGAAGAAGACTGTTTCAGAGGCCTGACCCCAATATGGCTCCCATTCCCACATATGGCTTCTCTGGCCTCAGACTCATTACAGTTCAGAGATTTAGACCCTTGCTACTCACAGTGTGGTCCAAAGACCAACAGCACTGGTATTACATGGTAGTTCATTACAACTGCAGAATGTCAGGCTCCACCCCAGACCTACTGAATCAGAATCTGCATTTTTTTGACTTTTAATTATTTTATTGAGGTCACATTGGTTTATAACATTGTTTAAATTTCAGGTGTATGTTACTATATTTCAGCTTTTGTACAGACTGCATCCTGTTCACCACCAATAGTCTAGTTTTTATCCATCACCCTACGTATGTGCCCCTTTACCCCTTTTGCCTCCCCCACCCCTAGAATCTGCATTTTAACAAGGCCCCCACATTAAAGTCTGAGAAACACAGACCTACAGCATGGTTTTGGGAATCAGATAGTTTTTGGTTTATTTTGGGGGGGACAAAGGGGAGAAGAGTGACTTTAAATGCAAATATAAAATAACGATATGATGAGTCTGAATTTCAGAAATTTGAAAAAATAGAAAATCATAGAATTTAGGAAACGTGGTAGTTATAAATTCAATAAATACATCTATTATTTTTGTAACCCAGGTAGATGATGATGATAATAGTTAACATTAATTTTCATTGAGCACTTACTTTGTTTCAAGTACTATTCTAAGTGCTTTCCAGATAGGATCTCATTTAGCCTTCAAAATAATCTTAAGCCTCATAACAAACTCATGAGACAGGTACTATTTTCATCCCCATTTAACAGATGAGGAAACTGAGGCACAGAGTGTTTAATTGACTTGCCTGAGTTCACATAGCTAGAAAATACTGGAGCCAAGTTTTCAATCCAGTATGTCTGACTCCAGAGGTCACAGGCTTAAATTCCATACATCAATTGACAAATTTTCCCTATCCCAGACCTGGGAAGTTCAATGTTCTCTCCAAGATGTCTTTATTCTCAATGTTACTTGGTCATTTTTGGCTTGAAGAACCCACTGTTGCTGAATTATTCTGTATTCCACTTACATTTTACTCCTGTAGCTGATCTTTTCTCCTTTCTCTGAAGCAACTCCTACATGAAACTCAGTCCCTTTCCCTTAATTTCCACCAAAATCACTCACAAAAGACGTTCATGTGTGTAGTTGACTTTACCAAAAGCTTGGAACAATTCCAGGGAATTGATACTATAGCAATACAAAAAAAACTGAACATTTGATACTCTTGTCCTTAAAATCCTTTGCCCATTTCCCTAATAGGAAATTTTTACTATTTTCCTACCATCTTGCCCAACTCCTCATGACTTCAATTTCCACATCACGAGAGGCTTATCAAGTCATTTTTCTTAAAAAATACATTTCCCTCCCTAAGAGGAACTCTAGTGCTAGCTATTAAAATAACAATGTTCACCCCATTACATACAGATGCAGGGTTTTTTTCATTTTGTTTTGCTTTCCACAGAATGGAATTATATTGTACTTAATTTTCTGCAAATTGCTCTTTCACTCAGTTATATTTAATGATATACTTCCATATCGGCCTATACCAATCAACCTTATTCTTTTTTTATTGAGTTCATAATAGTTTACATCAACGTGAGATTTCAGTTGTACATTATTTCTTGGCTGTCACCACATAAGTGCTCCCCTTCACCCCCTGTACCCACCCCCTACCCCCTTCCCCTGGTAACCACTGAACTGTTTTCTTTGTCCATGTGTTTGTTCATATTCCACATATGAGTGAAATCAACTGGTGTTTGTCTTTCTCAGTCTGGCTTATTTTGCTTAGCATAATTCCCTCCAGGTCCTTCCATGTTGTTGCAATGGGATGAATTTGTCTTTCTTTATGGCTGAGTAGTATTGCATTGTATATATATATACATCTTCTTTATCCAATCATCAGTCGATGGGCACTTGAGTTGTTTCCATGTCTTGGCTATTGTGAATAGTGCTGCAATGAACATAGGGGTGCATATGCTACTTTGGATTGTTGATTTCAAGTTGTTTGGGTAGATACCCAGTAGTGGGATAGCTGGGTCATATGGTATTTCTATTTTTAGTTTTTTGAGGAATCTCCATACTATTTTCCATAGTGGCTGCACCAGTTTGCATTCCCACCAGCAGTGTGTGAGGGTTCCCTTCTCTCCACACCCTCTCCAACATTTGTTATTTTTAGTCTTATTGATTATAGCCATTTTAACAGGCATAAGGTGGTATCTTAGTGTAGTCTTGATTTGCATTTCCCTGATGATAAGTGATGTTGAACATCTTTTCACGTGTTTATTGGCCATCTGTATATGTTCTTTGGAAAAATGTCTGTTCATCTCCTCTGCCCGTTTTTTGATCGAGCTGATTGTATTTTTACTGTTCATTTGTGTGAGTTCCTTATATATTGTGGAGATTAACCCCTTGTCAGATATATGATTTGCAAATATTTTCTCCCAGTAGATGGGTTGTCTATTTGTTTTGATTCTAGTTTCTTTTGCCTTGCAGAAGATCTGTAGTCTGATGAACTCCCACTATGTTTATTTTGTCTTTTGTTTCCCTTGTCTGAGAGGACATGGTATTTGAAAAGATCCTTTTAAGTTCGATCCTTTTAAGTCAAATAGTGTACTACCTATATTATCTTCCAGGAGTTTTATAGTTTCAGGACATATCTTCAAGTCTTTGATCCATTTTGAGTTCATTTTTGTATATGGCATGAGATAGTGGTCTACCTTCATTCTTTTGCATGTGGCTGTTCAGTTTTCCTAACCTCATTTATTGAAGAGACTATCTTTTCTCCATTGTATGTTCTTGGCAGCTTTGTCAAAGATTACCTGTCCATAGATGTGTGGTTTTATTTATGGTCTTTAAGTTCTGTTCCATTGATCTCTGTGCCTGTTTTTGTACCAGTACCATGCCGTTTTGATCACTATGGCTTTGTAGTACATTTTGAAGCCAGGGATTGTGATCCCTCCAGCTTCGTTCTTTTTTCTCAGGCTTGCCCTAGCAATTCGGGGTCTTTGGTTGCCCCAATATGAATTTTAGGATTGTTTGTTCTATTTCCATGAAGAATGTCATTGGGATTCTGATTGGGCTTGCATTGAATGTGTAGATGGCTTTTGGTAGTATGGACATTTTAACTACGTTTATTCTTCTAATCCACGTGCATGGAATCTCCATCTCTTTATGTCATTATCAATTTCTTTCAGTAATGTCTTATATTTTTCATTGTATATGTCCTTCACCTCCTTGGTTATATTTGTTCCTAGGTACTTTATTCTTTTAGTTGCAATTGTAAACGGAATTGTATTCTTGAGTTCTCTTTCTGTAAGTTCATTACTAGAGTATAGAAAAGCAACTGATTTTTGTAAGTTGGTTTTGTACCCTACAACTTTACTGCAGTTGTTAATTATTTCTATTAGTTTTCCAATGTATTACTTGGGGTTTTCTATATATAAGATCATGTCATCTGCAAACAGCGAGAGTTTCACTTCTTCACTCCCTGTTTAGATTCCTTTTATTCCTTTCTCTTGCCTAATTGCTCTGGCCAAAACCTCCAGCATTATGTTGAATAAGAGTGGTGATATAGGGCATCCTTGTCGTATTCCTGTTCTCAGGGGGATGGCGTTCAGTTTTTGCCCATTGAGGATGATGTTGGCTGTGGGTTTGTCATATATGGCCTTTATTATGTTGAGGTAATTTCCTTCTATCCCCATTTTAAGAGTTTTTATCATAAATGGCTGTTGGATCTTGTCAAATGCTTTCTCTGAATCTATTGAGATGATCATGTGGGTTTTATTCCTCAATTTGTTGATGTGGTGTATCACGTTGATTGATTTGCAGATGTTGAACCATCCCTGTGTCCCTGGTATAAATCCTGCTTGGTCGTGATGTATGATCCTTTTGATGAATTGCTGAATTCGGGTTGCCAAAATTTTGTTGAGAATTTTTGCATCTATGTTCATCAGTGCTATTGGCCAGTAGTTTTCCTTTTTCGTGCTGTCCTTGTCAAGCTTTGGTATCAGAGTTGGCCTTGTAGAATGTGTTAGGAAGCATTCCATCTTCCCTAATTTTGGGGAATAGCTCAAGAAGGATGGGTATTAAATCCTCTCTGAAAATTTGGTAGAATTCCCCAGGGAACCCATCCAGTCCTGGGGTTTTATTCTTTGGGATGCTTTTGATTACTCTTTCAATCTCTTTCCTTGTGATTGGTCTGTTCAGATTATCTATTTCTTCTTGATTCAGCTTTGGGAGGTTGTAAGAGTCTAAGAATTTATCCACTTCCTCTAGATTATCAATTTTGTTGGCATATAGTTTTTCACATATTCTTTTATAATCCGTTGTATTTCTGTGGTGTCCATTGTTATTTCTCCTCTTTCATTTCTAATTTTGTTTATCTGAGCTTTCTCTCTTTTTTCCTTTGTCAGTCTGGCTAGGAGTTTGTTAATTTTATTTATCTTCTCAAAGAACCAGCTCTTTGTTTCATTGATCCTTTCTACTGCTTTTTTTGTTTCAATAGCATTTATTTCTGCTGTGATTTTTATTATTTCTCTCTTTCTACTGACTTTGGGCTTTGTTTTTTCTTCTTTTTCTAATTCAGTTAGGTATAATTTGAGATTGCTTTATTTGAGATTTTTCTTGTTTGTTAAGGTGTGCCTGTATTGCTATGAATTTTTCTCATAATATGGCTTTTGCTGCATCCCATATGAGCTGGTATGGTATGTTATTATTTTCATTTGCCTGCAGATATTTTCTGATTTCTCTTTTAATTTTTTCATAATCCATTGCTTGTTCAATAGCATGTGATTTAGTCTCCACATCTTTGTCCCTTTCTCAGCTTTTTTCTTGTAATTAATTTCTAGCTTTATAGCATTGTGATCAGAAAAGATGCTTGTTATTATTTCAATTTTATGAAATTTATAGAAGCTTGCCTTGTTTCCCAAGATATGGTCTATCCTTGAGAATGTTCTGTGTGCACTTGAGAAGAACACGTATTCTGCTGGTTTTGGATGGAGTGTTCTATATATGTCTATTAAGTCCAACTGGTTTAGCTTTTCATTTAATTCCACTGTTTCCTTGTTGATTTTCTGTCTGGGTCATCTATCCATTGATGCTGAGGTCCTCTACTATTATTGTGTTATTATTAATATCTTCTTTTAGGTTTGCTAATAGTCACTTTATGAACTTTGGTGCTCCTTTGTTGGGTGCATAGATATTTATAAGTGTTATTTTGTCTTGATGTAGTGTCCCTTTGATCATTATATACTGCCTTTCTTTGTCTCTCTTTACTGGGCTTATCTTGAAGTCTACTTTGTCTGATATAGGTATTGTGACACCTGCTTTCTTTTGTTTGCCATTAGCTTGGAGTATCATCTTCCATCCCTTCACTCTGAGCCTGTGTTTGTCATTGGAGCTGAGATGTGTTTCCTAGAGGCAGCATATTGTTGCATCTTGTTCTTTAATCCATTTCGCCACTCTATGTCTTTCTATTGGAGAACTCAATCCATTTATGTTTAGGGTGATTATTGATGTATGAGGGTGTATTGATGTATGATTGCTGTCATTTTATCACTCGTTTTCCAGTTCTCCTGCATTTCCTTTGTTTCTTGTCCTGTGTGTTTTGATCTACCCATTGAATTATGTAGTTTTTTATGATGTGTTTCTTTGTTTTCTCCTGATTTATTATTTGTGTCTCTGTTCTGCTTTTTTGTTTAGTGGTTACCATGAAGTTTGTATTCACAATCTTGTGTATAAGAGAGTCCATTTTCTGATGGCCTCTTGTTTCCTTAGTCTAAACTGATTCAGTCCCTTTCCTCCTCCCCTCCTAAGTTGTTTTTCTCATATCTTATTCCATCTTGTGTTGTGAGTTTGTGGTTAAAATGACAAGATTGTTTTTGGTGTTTTCCATCCTTTTATCTTTAATGCTATACTCGAGTATTTGCTATCGTATTCTGATTCTGTCTACCTATTTATCTCCTTACTCTGTGCTTTGTGACCCCTTTCTCCCTTTTTTTTTTTTTCAGGTATGAGGGCCTTCTTGAGGATTTCTTGTAGGGGGGTCTTGTGGCTATGAACTCCCTGAGCTTTTGTCTGGGAAAGTTTTTATTTCTCCATCATATCCGAAGAATGTTTTTGTTGGATAGAGTATTCTTGGCTGAAAATTTCTGTCTTCTAAAGATTTGAATATGTCATTCCATTCTCTCCTAGTTTTTAAGGTTTCTGCAGAGAAATCCACTGAAAGCTTGATAGGGGTTCCCTTGTAGGTTATTTTCTTCTGCCTTGCTGCCCTTAGTATTCTTTCTTTGTCATTCATTTTTACCAGTTTTACTGCTATATGCCTTGCAGTGGGTCTTTTTACATTGACATATCTAGGAGATCTGGAAGCCTTTTCCACACAGATTTCTCTCTCTTTCCCTATGTTTGGGAAGTTTTCTGCTATTATTTCTTTGAACATGCTTTCTGCTCCATTCTCCTTCTCTTCTCCTTCTTGAATACCTATAATTCTTATGTTGCATTTCCTAATTGAGTCAGATATTTCTTGGAGACGTTCTTCATTTCTTTTTATTCTTAGTTCTCTCTCCTCCTCTGCCTGGAGCATTTCAACATGTCTATCTTCTATTATGCTGATACGCTCCTCCATGATGTCCACTCGAGCATTCAGGGAATCATATTTTATTTTATCTCTTCCATTGTGTCTTTCATCTCTAATATTTCTGATTGATTCTTCTTTATAGTTTCAATCTCTTTTGTGAAGTAGTTCCTGAACTCATTGGATTGCTTCTCTACATTCTCTTTTAAGCTTGTTGAGTGTTTTGATGATAGCTATTTTGAATTCATTCTCATTTATATTACATATTTCTGTGTCCTCAGGACTGAATTCTGGGTACTTGTCATTTTCTCTCTGGTCTGGAGATATGATATAACTTTTGATATTGCGAGAAGAGGTGGCTCAGATCTTACGCATTCTGATAGTATTTGGCTGCAGTTACCACATAACACCACTGGGTGGGGGTCAAGAGCCACATACTCTGAGCCCTCTGCCTTCAGCTGAGATCCCAGGCAGTGGAGCTGGTGCAGGGCGAGTAGGGGGTGGGGCGCTTTCTCCTGCATGCACTCTGGGCTTTCTCACTCTGCTCTCCTGGGGTGTTGACTTGATGAGGTCACCCCCTGTGAAAGCTCTCACCCCAGTAAAGATCTTCCCTCTAGGCTGCAGGGGCCCTTGGGGGTCCTTGATGTTCCTGTGAATGAACACCCCTCTCCTGTTCCTTCCCTCTCAGAGCCTCCTGCTATTGTGGATTGCAGTCGTTAGGGGTGGGAGTGAAGTTCTCTCTTACCCTGTTCCAGCTCCTCCGAAGGGGACTCCAGCCTCTCCGCCCTCCATCGTATGGCTGGGTGTCTCTTCAACATTTTTGTGTTATGTTAGGATGTCCTCTGTTGGAGTATGGATGTCCCTTCTTTTTGTATGTTGGAGGGGAGAGAATCCCAGGCAAGTTCACTCTGCCATGATGCTGATGGCACTCTCTTTTTTTTTATAATGAGGTTTTTGGTTGGGGTTTTTTGGTGGGAAAGAGTCACCCTGAGCTAGCATCTGTTGCCAATCTTCTGCTTTTTTTTTCCTCGCCAAAGCCCCAGCACATGGTTGTCTATCCTAATTATAAGTCCTTCTGCTTCTTATATGTGAGCCACTGCCAAGCATGGCAACTGATATATGGGTCACAGAAGTGACCAGGAAACAAACCTGGGCCACAGAAGCGGTGAGAGTGCCGAACTTTAACCACTAGGCCATCAGGGCTGGCTCCTACCTTATCCATTTTAGGATATAGAACTGCTGTATGGCTGTACCATAATTCATTAATCACTCCTATATTGATGGATATTTAGGTCATATCTGTTTTCCCATGGTACAGACAATGCTGAGATGAATATCCTTTTACATAAAGCTTTGCACAATTGTTTCATTATTTCTGTAGAAATATTTCCCAGAAGGGGAATACCTGGGACAAAGGGTATGTGCACTTACAATTTGGAGACATCATGCCCAACTGGTCTTTATAAAGGTTGTATCAATCTACATTCTAATCTAGGGTGTCTGGGGGTGTCCCTTTCTCTGTGCTCTTTCGAACCCTAGACATCAGTCTTTTTTCAACCTTAATTTACATTTCTTTGATTATGAGTAAGATTGAATGGCTTTTTATGTGTTTATTGGCCATTTGTGCTGTTTCTATGATTGCTTGTTTATATTTTTTTCCCAACCATCACTCTCCTGCCATTAGTGTCTTGAACTGCCCCCACCCTCTATTCCCTCCATGTATCTCAGGCTCAAAACCAGGCTCTAAGTACACCTGCACCACTTGAGGCTTCAATCTCATTAATTGCTGAAGTTGTTCTATTTTACTTAATACATTTTCTGTCAGTCTTAATATGAGAAGTAAGCTGCCTTTAAAAATATTCTTTCAAAGAATATTGACTGAAATGGAAAATACAACAGAATGCTAATGAAGCCATTCCTCAAGAAGTTTGGAGAACTACAGTCCCACCCTTGTGTAACCCAGGCATGTTTTGCTAAAGTTGTAATTGCAGCCGGGGTGTAATTTGGTACCTCATTTTGGCATTTATCATTGGATCATTACTAACCTTGGGTTTTTCCCATTTGCATTCTCTCTCTCCCTGGATACAAATCCCAGCCTATGGCTTTGATTCTATTGCTTTGCTTTAGTAAAGGAGGACTTGAATCTGTAACTTAAGGGAGGCACAGATTTTGGTTCATGCCTTTTACCTGTTCCCCACAGCCACCACATCCTCTCACCTTCCGAAGCAAGGTTCAGGTGAAAATATAGTTACTGAGCAGTCACATGGCCTGAGGCAAGTCCACAGGGGCGAAATTCCTTTGGGCTTGGAGCCAGGGCCTGAAACAGGCTGGAGCTGGCTCAGAATAGGCTGGAGGACAGGAAGTCAAAGCCCAGGAGAGAAATCATTCTAGAGGAAAAGACATCTACGGAAAGCAATCTACCCTAACAAATATTAAATGGGAGAATAAAATGAATATAAGGCACTATGGATCAGCATCATTCCAACTCTGTGTGTGTGTGTGTGTGTGTGTGTGTGTGTGTGTGTGTGTAGAAACTGTCATATATAGAAAAATCATAAAAATAAATTCACCAAAACCTTAAAAGTGGTCTCTCTGAGTGAAGGAATTGTAGGTAATTTTACTTTCTTCACTATGATTTTCTGTATTTTCTTATTTTTTACAATGATCCTATATTTTACAATCAGGGAAAAATGAACATTACAGTTTTTGAAAAGCCCATTGTTGCTTTTCGTGTGTCCCAATGTCATCTGTTGAGCAGTTGGAAACTGAGAGGGTGTGTTCTGATCTCTGGATTCTAATAGCTTCATCCAAGGAAGGAATATTAGCCTGCTCAGGCCACCATAACAAAGTACCATAGATTGGGTGGCTTAAACAACAGAAATTTTTATTTTCTCATAGTTTCTGGAGGCTGGAAGTATGAGATCCAGGTGCCAATATGGTCAGTTTCTGATGAGGGCTCCCTTCCTGGCTTGTAGACTGCTACCTTCTCATTATGTGCTCCCATGGATGACCCTTCCTCAGTGAGTTTGCATAGAGGGAGAAAGAAAGAGAGGGCAAGCTCTCTGGTGTCTCTTCTTAAAGGGACACCAATCTTATTGGAACCCCACCTTTACAACCTCATTTAACCTTAATTACTTCCTTACTACAATTACAGCCACACTGGGGGTTAGGGATTCAACATATGAATTTTAGGGGGCACACAGACATCCAGTCCATAACACAAGTAAAGGGAAGAGACCTACACATCTACTATATGCCAAGGAGTTTCACACATAATCTCATGAAATTCTCACAGCAACCTTGTAACATAGGTGTTATTTTTCCTGTTGTATATATAGTAATAGCAATAGTAAAATTTATTAAGCATTTACCATGGAATAGGCATAGGGCTATGGCGGGGATCTTTGTTAAGCAGTGGAAGAAAGCTCATTTAAATTGTTGCCTGAAGTTATGCAGAAAGCAGAACACATAAGTGAACTTGATTATTTGCTTAATGAGACTTCCAAGCAAAGTGTTGAAGGTGTGGCCTGGTTTTTTTCTTGCTGCTTGTAGTAAAATGTGAGAGGAGAGAGATAAATTAATGGAAGAACTGTTAAACCGAAAAAGAACCAGTACTTGATGATTCTCAGCCTCTCCAGATGGCGCAAGTTGCTAAAATTAAGAAATGGCTTCCAAGCACTGTTAGGAAAGTGTGGCAGAGAGGAAATGCTGAGAGAGTGACTGTACAATCTTTTGTTAAAACCTCAGAAAGATCAAAAAATGAGAGTGATATTCAGTCACACAAAGGGCCCTTTCAAGAGATTAAGGGTGTGCCTCATGGGACCTCTCAAACAATATGTCCTCTAGGAAGCTTAAGAGAGGTGTATTTAGCCATTTCAGGAGTCCAAGGTAGCAAAGGGCTTATCTTGAACAGATCTGTGGGTGTATCTTTTTTCTAATGGAGTGATGTCTGGGTAAGTCCACTGAAAACGCATCAAGCTTTTGAGAAAGTTATTTCAGTTGAAACACTGTTGTTAGCTTGGACTGAGACAGTACCAAATTAAGGAAGACTGTTGGAGCCCCAACATTCTACTGTCGGGAAGCAGACCGGGAAAACTAGTCAGCTGCAACCATGTGCCACCTTTCATGAAAAAGGAAGGATAACTCAGAGGGCAGAACCAAGAGATCAGAGAGGCCTCAAGAACTAAGCAAGGAATATTTAACGTTTTCCCAGCTGGATTTCAGAATTGCTATGGGTTCTTTGATGCCTCTCATCCCCCGACCCCCGTTTTCAAATGGAAATGTCTATAGCAGTTATCTTATGCTTCCCCACCATTTTATGTTGATTGTATGAGGGGTATATTACTTGTCTCCTTAGTTTTATAGATCAATGGATTGAGAATACTTATACCTAAAGGACTACATCCACACCTGGACCTGATTTAAATGATGAGATTCTGGACTTTAAGCAGATGCTATAATGAGATGAGACTTTGAGGAATGTTGGGAGGGAGTGAATGTTTTTTGAATGTGAGAGGGATGTGAATCATTGGAAGTCAAGGCAGAAAGACTCTAATATGACCCCCAGAACCTCCACCACATGCTCTTGTGTAATCATCATCCCTTTGAGTGAGGGCAGGACCTGTGACTTTCTTCTAACCAACAATATGGCAATAGTGGCAGGATACCACTTCTGTGATTACGTTACATAATTTTGCAAGGAGTCTCCTGCTAGGAGAATCTCTTCCTTGTTGCCTTTGATGAAGCAAATAGCCATGTTGGGAGGCTCAAAATTGTAAGTGAGCATAAGTGAGGCCATCTTGTTATGCTAAAGGGCCCCAGCCCCTCCTCTGTGTGACCACTTGCTGCTCTGCATACATTCTAAAAAATTCACATGCTCTCCTGATTTATGGTCTCTGCTTACATATGTACTTCCCAATATCAATACCTTGATAAATTAAAACTTTGTCCTATGAGTTTCTCTCCAGGAAGAGGCTGAACACAGGCAGCAAACACACCTACAAGGTATCCATCACAGCTAACAAAAGAATAGAACAATATGAGCCTGGAACCCATCATGCCTGGAGACCAACATCCCTGGACCTCCTCCTCACTGCCCATTTTCCCTATATAACTGCCTCAAGATTCTGTAATCCCTGAAGATGAGTTTTTGAAACATTAGTCACCTGTCTTCAATCTGATGGCTAATCTAATCTAATTAAACTTCCTTTCTCAATCTCTAACGTGTTGTGATTAATTGGCTCAGATCATGGCAAGCAGAGTAAGCCCGCTGCTCGGTATCACGACAGCAAGTGTAACGGTGAATTTTATCTGTCAACTTGGCCAGGACACGGTGCCCAGATATTCGGTCAAACATTCTTCTGGATGTTTCTGTGAGGGTGTTTTTGTATGAGATTAACATTTAAATTGATGGACTTTGAGTAAATCAGATTGCCCTCCATAATTTGGGTGGGCTTCATCCAGTCAGTTGAAGGCCTGAAGAGAACGAAAGACTGATCTCCCCCAAGCAAGAAGGAATTGTGCCAGTGGATGGCCCTTGGAGTTAAACTGCAACATTGGCTCTTCCCTGGGTCTCCAGCCTGCTGGCCCACCCTACAGATTTTGGACTTGCCACCTCCATAATTTTATAAGCCAATTCCTTAAAATAAATCTCTCTTTCTCTCTGTGTGTGTGTATACATATACAAATACATGCACACACATGCACACAGTCTATAGGTTCTGTTTCTCTGGAGAACCCTAATACAGCAAGGAAGCAACAGGGGCCTCTGGCTCACAGCAAGCCAGGAACTGAGGCCTTCAGTCTGGCAGACTGCAAGGAATTGAATGCTACCAACAATCCTGTGAGCTTGGCTGTGGATTCTTCCGCAGTTGAGCCTTAGATGAGGCCCAGCCCTGGCTAACATCTGGATTGCAGCCTTGCAGAGAACCTAGCTAAGCTGTACCAAAACTCCTGATCTGCAGAAACTGTGAGATAATAAATACGTGTTGTTTTAAGCTGCTAAATTTGTGGTAGTGGTGTTACACAGCAACAGATAACTAATATAAGAAGGTATGGAAACTTGGGGATTCCCATCTATAAATAGAGTGTAGTTTTTCTTTCAAGGACTCTCCTAGCTTCCAGCAAGTCAGCCATGTGTACTGTTTCCTTAGCAGACATACCCCATGAAAATATTGAAGCATGATAGTATTGTAGAAAGAGGCTCAGGGGTCCTATAAACCTGGACTTGAATTCCACCTCCACCACTTCCCATCTGTGTAACCTAGAGCAAGTCACTTCACCTTCCCTCCAGCATGAGCTTCCCTTTCCTCATCTGACATAAAAGGGTTTCATAACAGTATGTTTCTCAAGGTTTTTGTGGGGATTAAGTGAAATATTGGATGTGAAGCATGAAGTCTAGTGCATGAAAGAGAGCAAGCACTCAATAGGTGGAGGTTTTTTTAATGATAATTTGCAGAGGGTTCCTAAGCCTCCAAACCCCAAGGACAAACACCATTGCCTATACCTGCCCCGGATCCAGGGCCACTTGGTCATCTGGGGTAATAACTGGTAATGGCATAACAACCAGTGAGCATGGTCAGCATTCCCTCTAGACAGAGAAAGCTTGGAACTGCCAGGCCCAATACATATTTGCTGAGAGGGTATACGGAAAACAAAAAAAACCCTTCCAGTAGACCGTAAGGCCTATGAAGACAAGACATTGTCTGTGTTGTTGGCTCCTCTATCCCCAGCCCTCATCACAGTGCCTGGGACAGAATAGATGTTCAATAAATAGTTGCTGAATAAATGAATGAATCAATGAACAAACGAATGAATGCTACTTCATATATGGGTGTGAAGGGAAGTAGGTTGGGTGTTTATTTCCAACATGTGACTCCTCTACCTGAATGACTCCTCAGAGATCCCTGATATGAGCACTAGGATCATCCAGGGGCTCCCTTTAGGCCAAATTATTTCTACTGCTGTCCTGGGGAACTGCTAATTTCCCCCAAAGGGAGAGAAACAGCTGTAAGCAGAAGGGCTCTGCTTATTTAACTAGAGCGAAGTAGAAGTAGAATGCCATTTTTTTAGCATCTACTTGGTACCACGGACTGCCAAGTTTTTTACACACATTCTCTGTTTCATTTATTTCTTACCCAAACTCTCTAGGTTAGGTATTAATATTATCTTCATTTGGCAAAAGAGATTACTGAGGTACGGAGACGTTAGGTGCCTTGCCCGGGATCAAACAGCTAGTAAGTGGCAGAGCTAGGATATGCACTTAGACCTGGCAGATTCCAAAGCCCATGCTCTTTCTGCCACATCAGTGCTGGGATCTGGCAGTAGCCACGGACCTTTAGAAAGTTTGGGGGCAGGGACCCTGTCTTAGTTGCCTTTGTGCCTCGAATTCTATCACAGTGGTTGTCCAGTAGTAGAGGCTCAATAAATGCTTCATGACTGAATCTATCAGTGAAGAACTGTTCCCATTCATTCACTCAACAAATAGTTATTAAGTGCCTATAGTGTGCCAGGTATGCCAGGTCGGAAGCTACGGGTGCAATGGTGAACGAAAGCCCTATGGAACTGATAAAAATAACAAGAATAACCAGAAGTTTTCACATATTGAGGGATATGGGGAAACCATTCTGGTTTAAATCTGATTCAGCCTAAAACTTGTTTTTCCCAGAGCAGCCTGACTTACGGCCCACCAAACAGGCATTCTACATCTGCTTCAGATGTTTCCCAAAGCAAAGAAGGCGCTCTTTAAAGATAGGAATGTAAGGTCCCGCTTTCTCTGACGCCAATACCAGTATTTCTGTGGAGATAAGCTTTTCCTCTCAAAGAACCAAGGTCAAGTTGACGTGCTGTGTACGTGCTAAACGGCAGCAAAACATCTCTTTGTGATTTGGGGGGAAAAATGTATCCCTGTCATGCTTGATGTATGTTCTTTGTTCTGAAATGGTATATAACCACGCTGTGAACTACGCTTCTCTGGAGTGCTTTCTTCCCTGGTGGAGACAGCGCTTTTGGGCTCGTCCTTAGCATGGCCCAACAGAATGAAGCGGTTAAGAGTTACTTGGAGGTCAGGGAAGGCCTCTGTAAAGAGGACATTTAGACTGAATAACGAGAAGGAGCTAATCATGTGAAAGTCTGACAGAGATACATTTGAGAAAAACGAAACAGCTAGTGCAAAGATCCTGAGGCAAAAATAAACTGGGTGTGTGAGGAACCGAAACAAAAGAAGATAGTATGCTGTGAGCAAGTGAGAGAGGGGATGAGTGGTCAGGGATGAGACGTATTAGGTGGCTGGGGCTGCAGTAACAAAGTACCACAAACCAGGTGGCTTAAATAAAAGAAAAATGTATTGTCTTAGTTCTGAAGGCTAGAAGTCTGAGATCAAAGTGTTGGCAGGATTGGTTCTTTCTGAGGGCTGTGAGGAATTATCTGGTGGTGCCTCTCTTCCTAGCTTCTGGTGGTTTGCTGACAATCTTTGGCGTTCCTTGGCTTGTAGATGTCATCATTGTGTGAACATCACAGAGTGTGCTTCCACAAACCTGGATGGTGCAGCCTGCTACACACCTGGGCTATACGGCATAGCCTATTGCTCCCAGGCTACAAAGCCGTACGACATGTTACTGTGCTGAATACTGTAGGCAATTGTGATGCAGTGGTAAGTATTTGTGTATCTAAACATAGAAAAGGTACAGTAAAAATAAGGTATCAAAGGTAAAAAATGGCACACCTGTAGAGGGCACTTACCATGAATGGAGCTTGCAGGACTAGAAGTTGCTCTGGGGGGGTCTGAGCGAGCGGGGAGTGAGTGCGAAGGCCTAGGCCTGTACCCTACTGTAGACTTTACACACACTGTGCACTTCGGCTGCACTAAATTGATAAGAAATATTTTTCTTTCTTCAATAGTAAATTAACCTTAGCTTACTGTCGTTGTTTTACTTTATAAACTTTTAGTTTTTTAACTTTTTGTGTCTTTTGTAATAACACTTAGCTTAAAACACAAACACATTGTACAGCTGTACAAAAATATTTTCTTTCTTTATATCCTTAGTCTACAAGCTTTTTTCTATTTTTAAAATTAAATTCTTTTTTTACTTTTTAAGCTGTTTTGTTAAAAACTAAGATACAAACACACACCTTAGCCTAGGCCGACACAGGGTCAGGATCATCAATGTCACTGTCTTCCACCTCCACATCTTGTCCCACTGGAAGGTCTGCAGGGCCAATAACATACATGGAGCTGTCATCTCCCATGATATCAGTGCTGACTTCTTCTAGAATACCTCCTGAAGAAAGTTCTTCTTGAGGAAGTGTCACTCTTTTCAGAAATATGTCCATGATGGTTTGCTTGGTTTGTTTCTTTTGTTCCTCATAGATTTGCTTGTAAGCAGATAATGCACCATGAACATTCCTCTCTATTAATGAAAACCTTTCGGTGTCAGGGGCCACGTTTTCAAACTTTTCAAGGAGCTTGTTGAGGTCTGCAAAAGCTTCTGCTAAACCCTTCACTGTGAATTTTCTTGGAGGTTCTTTTTCTTTTTCTTCCCCTGCAGTTTCCTTTTCTCTTGCCTCTTCTTCAGCTACATGTTCCTGTTCCAGTTCCAACAACTCCCCATTAGTCAATTCCTCAGGAACCACCTCTAGGAGCTCCTCTGTGCCATCCTCATCCACACCCAGGTTAAAGCTGTCATCTCAACCACAGCCTTGTTGATTTTTGCAACCTCCTTATCCTTGCCAAATCCTTTGAACTCATGGATGAAACTCTTGAGTGCCTTCTTCCATATACACTAAGTGGTAGGAATTTTTCAGCTCCAATATAATCTTATGGAGCCACCATCGTATATGTGGCTCGCTGTTGACAGAAATGTCGTTATGAGGCGCATGATTGTATGAGCTCATCCTGATTGACTCACATCTGCAATGACTCTATTTCCTTTTTTTAAAGATTGGCCCTGGGCTAACATCTGTTGTCGATCTTTTTTTCTTCTTCTTCTCCCCAAAGCCCCCCATTACACAGCCTTCTGTTTCTGCTATGTGGGACGCCGCCTAAGCATGGCTTGATGAGTGACGCTAGGTCTGCGTCCAGGACTCGAACCGGCGGAACCCTGGGCCGCCGAAGCAGAGCACGCTTGGCCGTGGGGCCAGCCCCTGACCCTTTCTAAATAAGATCACATTCTGAGGTACTGTTGGTTAGGACTTTGACATGAATTTTAGGTGGACACAATTCAATGCATAACATAAGGTTAGCAAGATAGGCCAGATGAAGGTCACGGACGGCCTCAAGGTCTGAGGTAAGGGGTTTGGATTTGCTCTGGGATATAATGGGAAGTCACCAAAGGGTTCCATATTAAGCAAGTGACATGATCTGATTTATGTTTTAAAAGGATCATTCTGACTGCTGTGTTGGATTATGAGAGAAAACAGTCCCCTGTGCCTGCAGGAGTCATATAGCTCCTCTGCTAGGGATGGGAATTCTCATCATAACAACCACTTACTGGACTTAAGGCTTTGGTTTTCACTGTTTAGCATTAGTTTGCAGGAGAAACAAATTTAGCTTCCAATTGATGAGATGAATACATCCTTATAACCACATATAAAAATACTGTTTTCTTTTCTGGATCTTTACTTTTAAAAAGTTATAAAAGTGATAGAAGCTCCTGGTAAAAACTTCAAATAATAGCAAGGGAAGTCAATTAATAAATACAGGCCCCCAGACACGGCTCCCCAACCCCTGTGCATTCCCATTTCTCACTTTTTTACACATCCACGTTTTAAAAGAAACCTCTTTGGAGACCCCCTTCCTGGAATTGTTTCTGATCATCTCTACGCATCCCTATACAGATGCCTACCCACAGTAAATTTTTAACACTAGGCCAACTGTTCAACCTGGCAGGCTCCAGTGACCCTCTTCCCATAGAGTGGCCTAGAAACACTCAGGATGGACAGGAGCAGTGAGCCACAAGATTAGTAGCAGAAATATCATTGGACTTGGGGTCAAAAACACTGAGTTCCAGTTTCTGTTACACTTCCTGCCTCTGAGATACTGAGCAAATCACAACCAAATCTTAGTCTTAGTTTCCTCATATTTTGCCTATCTCCCAGGGTTGTTGTGACATTCAAGGTATTTGTGTCATAAAGTATTTCTGGCATATTACTGCTAGTGTAGACAACCCTCCTCTCCACTCCCACACATGCACACTCATATCTGTTGCTATTCATCCATATACAGGGAAGTTTTTGTTTTGTAACTGGAACTTCAGGTTATGCTGGAGGACAGGCAAGGAAGGAAGGGGGTACAATTGGCTTTTTCAGGCTGGGTGATATCCAGGGCAAGGAAGGGTTCTCTGAGTGGTTTTGCAGGCTTCAGATGTGGCCAAGTGGGAGTTGGACCCACAGGGAAAGAAGTGGGTGCATCCCTCCCAACAACCACAGCTGACGGATTTGTTTGAGGGTACCTGGGATACCCTGATCTTGTGGTATATTCCAGAGTCTCAGAAGCAGAAAAAATCAAGAAACAGTTTGGTGGGAGAGGAGGTGCCAAGATTCTGCTAATATTCAGAAGAGGCTGCCAAGCTCATAGATATTGGACTTGGGAAAAAATATTTTGTCATTAGACTAGACTGCTGGTTTGTGCCACTCTAAATTGACTGTGCTTTCGATTGTCAGCTAGGGAATGGGTCTGTTTTTTCCTTTCATTGAATCCCCAGTCCTAGTGGTACTCAATAAATATTGGTTGAGTGAATTGAATATTCTCATACATTATCTCCTTTAGCCCTCAGGACCAAATGAATAACAATGATGTTTGTATAACCAAATCGTAAAGCCCAGTTTTCATACCTACTTTCAATTCATTTGAACAGTGCAATGAGGCAGGTTTTATCGTCATTCCTTCTTTACAGATGAAGTTACTGAGATTTAGAGAGATCAAATCACATGCCTAAAATCACGTGGTGAATAAGTAGCAGAGCCTGAAATAAACATCACCTACAAAGGGTTGGACGAGATGGCGATTATCAGGTTGTGACTTGTAACATATATAAGAATCGCTTGTGGGTGGGTAAGTGTGGTGGCCCTGGAAGGCGGTGTACATCTAGGTAAGAGCTATACCTTCAGGCAGGAAGCAGGAACTAAGAAGGCAAGCTTTATACAGCCAGCCATTCTACCAGAACTGTGTTTTCCAAGGTCCTGCTCTGTGCTAGGCACTGTATCTCATACTTGGGATACAAGAAGGACCAAAAAGTGGGACAATGAGTTCTCCCAGAAGGTACTAAGATGGTGCCCACCATATAGGAGTCTGACAAGGCTTCAGGGCAGATGAAGCCTGTAATATCCCCATATGGTTTTCCAAACACTAGTCCAAGACCTGACACCAAACTATCTATATTTGAATCTCCACTATATTTTAATCTATATTTTAATATCCACTTCAGCCGACTCTGATGCACAGCCAGGGTCAGCCAGATGAGCTCATTGCACATCACACTGGATTCCTTTTATTTTCCTCGAGTTTTTAGATTAAAACTTCTACCTCCATCTCAGCTGCACTTATATATGCACACTTGGGCTAGCATATTAAAAAGGAGTGATCTCCACTGCAACCTATACCAGAGAGGTAACCAGAAAAATTGCCTCAACAGTAAAGAGAATCTTGTGGAACACAAAGCCATATGGTGAGGTCCAGAAACCTCTTTTGAAGAGGAGACTCTCCCTCCAAGGCCAATCTTAGAGATCCTGAGTTTTGTTTTCTCGAAGAAGGTAGCCATTTCTCTACAGTAAGCCTCCACTCCAGGTCTTCTGGCTCCAAATTCTACACCTTTTCCACTCTGTATGCAGTCTCCTGAATCAAGATCCTATAATGTCTATTTAGAGACACTAGCAGTGGGCAATGTATAGTCATGGAACCTCCTCAACCCAATGACTTGAGTAGGCCTAAGGGAACCCAAAAGTCAAAAGCATCTGTCTATTACCCTGAATGTTGCTCTCTGCTTAGAGTCTTATTATTGTTTTTGAAAATAAGATTTTTTTTTCACTTGTGGTTGTTTGAACACCTCCCTTACCCCACATCTCAACAGCAGTTAAGATGAGAGTGCTTATCCTGAAGGAGGGAAGTGAGGCCAGGAGAGGGGCCTTGGGAGCTCAAGGGAGGTGCAGAGCCTGAGATCCTAGGGAAGGAGCTTGGGAAACCTGGTTCAAGGGTCCAAAGGAGACCCGGCGGTTCCTGAGGAAGGATGACTGCACTTCTTGGTTTGCCTGGTGTTATAGACCAGATGTTCACGCTGCCCCCAAACTCATATGTGGAAACCCAAACTCCCAATGTGATGGTCTTTGGAGGTGGGGCCTTTGGGAGGTGGTGAAGTCAGGAGGGTGGAGCCCTCATGAACAGGATTAGTGCCCTTATAAAAGGGACCTGAGAGAGCGCTCTAGCTCTCTTTCTACCATTTGAGGCTACAATGAGAAGTCTGCTGGAAGAGGGCTGTCACCAGAACCCAACCTTGCTAGCACCCTGATCTCAGACTTCCAGCCTCCAGAACTGTGAGCAATAAATTACTGTCATTTATAAGTCACCGGTCTTTGGTAATTTGTTATAGCAGCCCAGATTGACTAAGACACCTGGGGATAGTCCCAGTTTGCCCGTGTTGTCCTTGGGTAATCAACATCACCATCCCACTGTCAAAAGCGTCTTAATCATACAACAAATTATATGGCTATCCTAATGCGGGAGGAACTGGGGTCCTTCTTTCCTCACTGTTTGTTTCTGGGAGACTACTTTGAAAAAGAAACTACAACTTTCAGACATCAGGATGATAAGCTCCTTAAAGGGAGGGACTGCCATGTGATTGATTTTGTTTAATAATAAAAAAGCATAAAGTTTATTATTTCCATTAAAAAGAGAATGTCTGATAAACTAAGAAATATCTTGTTACTGAATTGCATATTCCCAGCATCTAGCTATAGGTATGAATTAATGCTTCTTGCCCTGCCTACCCTCAGACACAGTTCTCTTGACCAAACCATAGCTACGTCAGTATTTTAATGATTGCACTGACATCTGGTGGTCATTTCCAGGTTTCTCCCTGGGCAGCTCCTGTACTAGATGACGGATGGATCTGTACCTCATACTCCATCAAAGCCACTTTTATCTGAGCCCTACAGCAACTAGACATGACACTCTAATTCGTAGTCCATAGCTGTTGTCCTTGGCTGGTAACAGCTAGATGTATTGTTTTTTCTCAAAAGGTATTTAGATTAGAGGCAGGGATGGCGATAGTGTGGAAAGGTCCCAGTAACATGATAAATAACATCAAAAACTGAAATTTCTTTGTGGGATTTCAGGCTTATGATGGAGCTAATTTTACATAGAGGTATCCTTCTGAAATGATACCAATTGGGCCAAAGATACTCAAGTCCTTGGTAGAAACAAGATATCAATTCAACACCAACGCAGATGTGATCAAATGTTAACTGGAGAAATTTTTTTCTTTTTTTTGAGGAAGATTAGCCCTGAGCTAACATCTGCTGCCAATCCTCCTCTTTTTGCTGAGGAAGACTGGCCCTGAGCTAACATTCATGCCCATCTTCCTCTACTTTATACATGGGACGCCTACCACAGCATGGCTTGCCAAGCGACGCCATGTCTGCACCCGGGATCTGAACCGGTGAACCCCAGGGTGCCAAAGCAGAACATGCAAATTTAACCGCTGCGCCACTTGGCCGGCATCGAGAGAAATTCTTAAATGAAAACTTGGACACATGGTAAACTGTCTTACTAGTGGTCTGGCTAACAAAGAGAGGGAGGGGAGAGGGGAGAAGGAATCAGATGCAGGAAAAAACAGAGTGAGAAAGTAGGAAAGCCATAAAGTATAGCTTTCCTTTGTTTTCTGTGTTCCAGAGAGGTAGGCAAAGGAAATGTCTGCATATTCAACCACCTCCCCAAAACACCCGCTCTTCCTCTGTTACTTCAGAGGGTTTCCCACAGAAGACATTTTAATCCCAACACACCATAAAGAGGGTACTACTGACCCTACTATTCACCGGAGGAACATTTCAATCTCTCATCCTACTCCTTGTAAGAAGTGACTGTAGGCAAGAGGCCTGTCAAAACCCAAATCTTACATCATTAAAAGCTCAGAAAGAGAGAAAAAATACAGCTCCCAGTTATTTCGCCTGTGATCAGGAAAGTATCACCAATGTACGAGACACAAACACTTAAGTAGCCGCAATGAATGAGGTATCTGAAATGTCGCAGAAAACGCAACCTGCCCCTTACTTGTCTCCTTATGGCAAAAAGTATTACTGAATCTATAAATGTAAAAATAATTAAGGATTTAATAAATCTTTTTAAGAAGTGAGCCTGCGGGCCGGCCTGGTGGTGCAGCGGTTAAGTTCGCATGTTTCACTTCTTGGCGGCCCGGGGTTCGCCAGTTCGGATCCCGGGTGCAGACATGGCACCACTTGGCAAGCCATGCTGTGGTAGGCGTCCCATGTATAAAGTAGAGGAAGATGGGCACAGATGTTAGATCAGGGCCAGTCTTCCTCAGCGAAAAGAGGAGGATTGGCAGCAGTTAGCTCAGGGCTAATCTTCCCCCCCCAAACAAAGAAGTAAGCCTGAAAGTAGGGGTTTGCAGCTGCCTTTTACACTGCCCTCCCCCAACTCCCACACCCTGCCCCCCTGCTTTTATGATCAGAAATCAATAGCTACAAAATTTAGCATCTCCAAAAACACACCAGACACCAGTTGGATAAGGCTGTGCTTTATTACATGCATAATTACAAATCTGTGCTAAGTGAAAATGTATAAAGCAATGGTGACCTGGGTTTAAGCCACACAGAGAAAGGGCTGGACAATCCCATTAACCCTTCTGCCAATGTCCATTCCATTGCCTTTAACATGATTGTTTCCATTTCTTACAATTTGCATAGCACTTACTTGTCAAAGTACTTTCCATTCATTCTCTCAGTTTATCCTCACAACAACCCTGTGAGGTAGGTAGGGCAATTAACACTATCCCCATTTTGCAGATGGGAACACTGAGGCACAGAGCGGTTAAGATCTCGAGGCTAGTTAGTAGAAGCATAGGAAATAGAAACCAGGTCTCCTAACTCCCCAGCCCATGTCTTCCTTTTTAGACTATGTTGCTATGCATGACCAGGGAGCAGAATGAAATGAGCAGTGAGCCACAGCTTTGGTACAGGCTGTACCTATGAACAGGAACCAACATCTCTAAAAGTTAGAATAAAGCTAAGAAAGCATGACTAAAGGGTTGGCAACACTCAGATAAATAATTGCTCTGAACAGCTCAGCACCAAGCTTCCTGTGGAAACTCAGGCTCTCTTAGCTTTGGTTGACGCTAGTTTCTGGATGCCTAGCTACTGCTGATGTCTATACATTAGCTTCAGCTGAACTTTTACCAACTCTTTAGAACTAAAATGTCCAGACAGACAGGTTTTCTTTGGCTACTGCACCTGGAGCCGGCCCTACAAATGAGCTTATTACAGATATTCATACAGTGGCCCATGAGCGGGACCTGGCCCCTCTGATCCTCCTGGCCTCATCGGCTCACCCAACAGGTGGTATTTTTCCCATAGCCAGAAATGAATGGACAGAGGTAAGAGCAGGAGGCTGGCCTTGGTCAAATGAAGAAGAGTGACCATGATGACATAAGTGTCATCCTTAGGTGACAAGACTAGGGTGTTGTCTGTCAGGCCCAACTCCCTTCTGGCCTGTACCTGGTTAGCAGCATAGCTTCAAAAGACAGTTTAAGAGAACAAAATATTAAAAACACATCATTTTCTATCTAGAATGAAATTAATTCTTAGTCATTACACAGTCCCAAAGGACGAAATATATAATAAAATAGTAAATACTTATAAAAAAAGCTGAGTACTAAAAAGGCAGGACAATGGGAGAGAAAGGAGAGAGAAGAAAGGATAAAGTGAAATGGAGGAGCGAAAAGGAGCACTCGTGAAGGACCATATGCTTTGAGGTACACTCAAATGAAAATGAGGCTGAACGTTCCCCCCCTGATAAGACCATCTCAGGCCACCCTCGCCACCCCACTTTGCCAGATGGCATTTCACTCACCAAATCCTAGACTGCCTTTGACTTTCAACAGAATTGGACTAGTAGATACTAATATGGTTTAGCAATGAATACTTCATATGTCTGCAATGAGATGCTAAAGCCCTCGACAGTCTCAACAAATACCGTTGGCTTCAGCCTCTACAGTGGAGCAAAGTCCTGTTGGCCCTATCAACTCAGAAGTATCTTCCATTCTCTATTTTTAGAATGATCCTCTCCCTCACCCAAGGTCCACATTCAAAGCAATATGCTTGTAACAACCGAGAAAAAATTGAATTTAGCGCATGGGGAAGCAGAAGAGAAGGAGAAAGACAGAAAGGGGGGGGGGGAAGAGAGAAGGAGAGAAGGAGAGGCAGAGATCATTTTTTTAAACCCTCATATGTTTATACCATCACATGCCATTTCTCCTTAAAAGGCCAAACTTTAGGCAAGGCATTCATTCAACGAGTGCACACAGAGGCTGGAGAGCCTTTGGCAGGAACTTAGAGGTAGGAATTTATGACTGTGGGATTGAGCTGGGTGACCAGATAGGTCCCATCCAAGAAACGCACACTCCACACATCGTATACTTTCTTGGGTGATTTGGCAAAATCAGACTACATGGTGGAAAAAGCAGTTTTGTTCCCTACATCACTTCAAAACTTTTCCCAGATTCAGATGTTAGAAATGAGACTGTGGCCAGCAAACACCTGGGGAGTAAGGTGAAGACGCTAACACCTACTGTTCCAAGAACTCTCCTTGGAGCAAACAACTGAAATTGAGGCAGAGCAAAGTGGAGTGGTGACCACAGGGCCACTAGACCGACTTCACGTCGAATTTACACAGCTCCCTGAGCTCTGATCTGAGAAACCCACACCTTTTTCTTTTTAATATTCAATAAGTACATACTAAGGACGCTAAAAATATAGATTTAAAAAAATATTTTGCTATCAAAATGCAAGACTATCTACCTAAAGCTTATCATTTAGGCAATGGCAGTAGACACGGCCCTCCTTCATGAGCAGATGTCTTGTCTCGGGTCAGCCTTCTCCATAAAAGGAGAAGATGAATGGCCTCTAGCTGAATGCTGCTTTGAGCCTCTCCATTGCTTGGAAAGCCTGGTCTCTGGGAAACTACGTGACTTTTTCTCCCCTTGAGGCACACGATCAAGCAGTTCTTAAATGCCAGAATGTATGGCTTGGGGTGTGGGATGGCATTCCTCCCACCATCGTACATGAACTCACTCACGTATTTTCCTACTAGGGCTTTTCCACTGTCAGAACTTTTCATTCCCTCTCCAAAGGGAATCCAGGCAATCCCAGAGGTGGTTAAAAAATATCAAGGCTTTAGGACACTTAAGTTCAGACCACTTACTTAGACTTTTTTTTTTAAGTACTCAATATTCTACCTCTCATTTCCTTTCTAAATCTCTAATTTTTCTCAGGGTTTTCAAGAGCTCAACCCTCTACGTAGCACTATGAAAGATGCTCTCCTGCTTTCTCTGAACTGATGGGTGGCCTGCATTTGGCTCTAATCCAGCGAAGGTAAACTGATTCCTCGCAATACAACGTGGTCAATCATCAGTAAGTACTTTGGTAATATAAAACACACTGGCCATTTCAAATTCTCAATTCTGTCTTCCCTATCAATTATTAAAAACTCCAAAAACTGCACTCTGTGATTTATTAAAAAACAAAACCAAAAGATACTGTGGGGTAACACGTTCACCTTCCTACTCATCACCTAACAAAACAAACCAAGATCAAGACCCAACCGGGCCAGGTGATTGAAACACACAGCAATGATTATTTTGCATGATGGACTCTACTGCATGCTAAGTTTTTAAAAACATATTTGCTTCCCCCACACCTGACGGGTTCATAAGATCACGGTTGAGAATTACTTTGTAGCCTTAGACCACACTAAGTCCTCATTACTTTATCATTCTCATGTTCAAACATAACTGAAGACTTGCCAGAGAAATTTATACTGTGCTCTGCTCTTCCTGTAAAGCGTTCAGATTCAGCCTCGGGTGCCAAAACAAATTATTCGTTTGCTCTGCCAGCTGGCAAATCCAAAGTATTGTCAATGTCAGATTATCCACCAGAGGATATCTGTTCTGTGGATCATACCACCTCTACTCCACAGCTGGGCTGAGCCAGAAGGACACTGGAGCCAGAAAAGAGGAGAGCGTCTAACAAACATCCAAATAGAAACGATCTTGAAAGTGGCCATTATTTTGCATTTTCAGTCTCCCGTTTCTTCCCTCCAATGGTATAACTAATCTTGCATTAACTATTTCAGCTTCCTTCATTCTGTACTTTGAAAATCTGAAGATACAAAATATAGCAGTTAGACTTTTACAAATCTATAGACTCTCACTCCTTTTATGGCTGGATGTCTACCAGATAGTTTTCCTTGGAAAATCCTACTCTCTTGAAGCATTTATTGGCATTCTTTCGTAAATCCTTCCCTTGTGTGAGGCAATTTTTTTAACTCTAAGATAGACTAGTCGCAACTCATATCCATTCTTAAATCACAGATTATTTGCCCTTGAAGTATGTGGCCATTTGAGGCTACTGACAGACCTCCCTATATCAGCTTTGTTTGTTGGTTAAGTATGTCCAACTGATGAACTGGCAATGGCAGAAAGAACATTTTCCTTTACCTCAAGACAAGAAACTCTGAGTGTTAAGGTGCTGAGCAAGCAATCTAGCAGAGAACTCTAGCCACAACTAGCCAACCTTTGAGCCAAACCATAGGATTGGACATATAATAGATACCTTACACTACAGCTACTTTTAGCATACGAGTTACAACAATTCCTGAGAAGCTGAGGTTAATGAATGAGATTTATCAGGAGTGAGGTATCGAAGGGATATTATTCTCCGGAGGGCCAAATGGTGCTTAGCATCTAGAAAGTATACCTTGGCACAGTGTTATCTGATTTCTTGAATTTATTCTCTGAAGTAGCACCTTAACACTGGCTCATCTGTCTAAAATAAAAAACAGAGCCTAGAAGAAACATAAAGGCAAACTTAGACACCCTCCATATTGCTGCTACACTATGAAATGTGACCAACCCTTTCATTGTCATCACATACCAGAAATACTAACATTTCCTGTTTTGCAAACTTTAGTTGGGCAGCTAATAAGAAAAGATACGTAGTGAACCAGAAATATACAGATAAGAACTTTGACTTCCACACAATACACAGGGGTGGTCAGGCAAATAGCTTCATCTCGTGTGAGGGAATCAGTGGCATGGAAGGGACAAAAGATGTAAAGTTACTGAGTCATGACTATGATATAACTTAGAGAGTTTTTCCTTTTTCGTTAAAATGCTAGAGTGGTATACTTAAAAGGAGAAACTCTGTTGACTGCCTTGATATTTGAAAGATAACAATCAAAATAAGACTTGGCTACCCAGTTCTGGGCAAGGAAAGAATTTCAGATTTTGGAAGGATAAGAATAGGAGTAAAACATCCTAGAACAGGGATCGGCAACTGGTAAAATAAGGTACACTGAGGTATTTAGGGCAGGGAGGTAGAAGGTAGGGGAGGATATGCCAAGGGACTGCTGATTCCAGGCTGGAAGGACGGCGGGAAGTGCTGGGAACAGACTTGTAAAATGGGACAGGCTGAACTCTCTCCCCTGGCAGTTAAGTCTCACTGCTGTGGGCATCGGCATGGAGTTGGAGGCAAGACATCCGCAACTGTGCTGCAGAGCAAAGCAAAGGGCTGTGTGCTACCTCTGGTCCAGATGCCATGAGACTGCTGAGCCTTGGTTTACAATTTAACTAGCCCTGGGAGTTATTTCTTGTAACAGGAATGATTGACCAAGCAGAGTGCTCAATTTCAAAGAGGGGACTCAGGACTGAGGAGTTGGGGGAGGGAAAAAAATGGAGGGGGAACAACTGCATATGGATGAAATTCAGCAATGAAGCAGCAGCCGGAATGATGGGGGCGGCTCTGCAATTCCACCAGGTGTCTCTCTAGTGTGACATGTTCTACTGCAGTAAAGGGGGTAGGAAATTGAGAGAGGCACCTTTTCAATTGGATACAAGCACCTTTGGTGTCACCAGGCCTTGTTCACATCCCTGGATCTTAGGATGGTTCTACCTTTTATCTAGAAGTCTAAGGAGCCTCGAGGGAGTCACAGCTGCCTATCCTGTTCCAATGCCTTGAATATATTTGAAAGTACCCCCAGCCTAAATTCATGTTCATGGGGACAACACTGGTCTGTTATATGTACTCATGGGAGGAGGCATGAGTGCCCAGTTATTTTAGTACTGGCGGTCTTTATGAAGGAATGCATGAGAATGCGGATACAGCTCGGAATCTTCCCTGCTTGACCAGTATGCAGTCCAGACTTGGTTCCCTTTACTATTTTTACATATTCCAGAAGCCTAAAGCACCATCACTCGTGGAGGTGGCATCTGGGTAAGAGGATTAGTTGGGACCTCACAAAAATGTGAAATTCCTAGTCACTGACTTTGCTTAGAACTTTTCTAATCATTTGTTTCAACGAAGCTGGAGAAATCATTTCTTGCCACTAACAAATTCATAGCAAAGTCTTTGTCTACTAGCTAACAAATACCATCTGGAAAATTACCCTTTGTGCGGATAAGGAGAAAGTTCTACAACTTATCTTTGTGCACTTCAAAAGAGTACCAGGAACAAGCAAGCTATAAAAGGCAACCTCTCTAAATTCATTTAGAGGAGATTAACCAAAGCAGCATTGTCTTATAATCAGATATTAAAATTAACATACACACACACACACAAACTAATAATGCTAAATGTTGTAACAGGAACAAGATAACATTTGAACTGAATTTTCACAGTCTGGAAAATACCATTACTATTTTCCTTCTGGCTTTCCTTCCCGTGGCTGGAAAAGCAAAGCCCCTTAGTTTACACTTCATCTTCCACCAATGACAGTTAGAGTCCAAAAAAGTGACTTTTTCATGAGTTTCCTGCAGGCTATAAGTCAGGACGGTTGGAATTTTTCTTGCATAGTTTTCAGTGATTGCATACTGGCTAACAATTATGTTTTAAATTAAAAAAAAATCTTTAAAAAAAAGAAAAAATTAAACCATAGCAATCTTGCTTTACTCTTTCAAGAAATCTTCCTAATGCAATATCACAGAAGCCTAACTGTATTTTCTCCTAAAGAGAAGATTAATTTCCAGAGATTATGTAGTGCAACTGGTTAACTTGTAGGAAAGAGACAACACGCTAATATAACTTCACCCTCCAAACATGGGAAATGTGTTTTGGGTACCCAGTTAATAAAATCTATCCATGGTCTGCAATGTCCTTCCTGTTTATATTCAGCACAACCCTGTGATTCTAGTTGAAGAGAATGGAATCAGGATCTTGGTTCGCCATCTGTGCTATATGCTTTAGCACATCCTTTTTCGTAATGATTCCAAGCAATCGCCTAAAAGACAAAACAAGACAACAAAACAAAAATAAACATGGAGTTAAAATAACATTCTCAAAGGTGACACTTTCCCTCCTCAGTCCTTTTCCACTTCGTCTTGGAACACTATCTGTACTTACAGAATGACGAGCTAACAGGACTAGGTTACGTGTAACAGGCAAATGGGACAATGCACGGTTCCTAAACATGCTCCAAGCTTTTCTAGCTCTGAGTCTCAGATCCTGCTATTTCCTCTGGTTTAAATATTCTTCTCTACATATACGAATCTTACTTACCTTTTGCAACCCAGCTCAAACGTCCCTCCTCTAGAACACCTTCCTTGATCCTACAAGCCAGCAATAACTGTGCCCTCCTCCCAGCACCAGCACGTTCTGTGCAATTGTCCTGTTTGCTGCTGTGCTAGCCCCGCTTGTGTATTCTTAGCTTCCCTCCAACACTGCACACTCCTGGAGGGCAGAGGAGGGTCTTACTCATTGCTGTGTTTCCCAGAGTGCAGTGGAATACCTTCTTACATGAAGTAGGGATTCAGTAAGTGTTGAATGACTCGGTTAGGGAAAGTCCCCTTACTGATTTAAATCCTGCAGGACATCTGTTACACCATTTAGAAACTTTAGAGGGTGAAATTCTTATATAATTGCTGGATTAACATACCATGTTCAGAAAAAAATCCACCCTTCTCCCCAGCCTCCCTTCTTTTCCAATAAAAATAGCAGGGTTTCCTTTACTGGATAAGAAATATCCCAGAAAGAAAGAGTCTTGGCCTTGGGAATCAGAAAGCTTGCATTTAAAGCCTGTCTCTACTATATATTAACTGAGAGCCCTTGTATAAATCTTTAAACCTCACTCAAACTTGGTTTTCTCATCCTCAAATAATAATAATGAGGGTATTGTAAGAATCAAATACTACACTTATACTACCTAATAGCATTACAATGTCAGTGCTGCCTGCTCATAAGAACACAGCTGTTTCTTTTGTGGGGGAGGAACTGAGTTATTTATAGTGTGCAACCAGCAGTTCACATCCCTCAAACACCCATTCTTCCCCAAACTCCTTTTCTATTAATTATGACGATAAAAGAAACACTTCCATTTTCATCTCAGAACTTCAAAAAGACCTGTAAGTCCTACTAATGTTCATTTGAATTGGGTTCTCCTTCCTTCTTTATCTCTCTACATTATTTTTTCTCCCACCAACCAATTTGCCTTCACCAAAGAGTTCTCACCCATTGTGTGTAACCAGGCACTGCCGCAGTCCCAGCTTTCGGAAGATATCCACTACGATCTCCATGGGTGTAAGGTCAGTCACAGTGAAAGGGCTGAGATCCAGGATGTTCCGAAGCTTTAGGGTGGGTGGGGTGTATGGTGGCATTGGAGGAGAATGCTCAGTGAAATAAATGACGGAAGTGCTCACAACTCCATCCTGTTTTTTCCGAGCATTTTCTATTTGAAAAGTAGAAAAAAAAGTTGAAAATAGAAGTGCTAGTTCTATTCTTCTGGCCCCCAACTAGTCCCCTCTTTCCTCTGTCTTTCTTCATTTCACATATATTTATTTATTTGCATAGTGGATTCGATTATCCCCTTTCTGAAATCCTTACCAATTGAAATAATGAGATCTCTTCGGAGGACGAAACCTACAAGTCTTTGGGATTCCCGGGACACCACCACTGGGAAGCCACTGTAAGTGGTTTCACTGATTATGCTCTCTACATCTTCCACAGTCATACTGTCCTGAGTAAGGACAGTCAACAAAGGATCATTTCTCCGGGGCTTCATCACATCCATTGCCAGGGTCTTATGAGCAAACTCTTCTTTGGCTTCAAGAAAGGGGTATCCATTGAGACGGATGTGGGCATCATAGATGCCCTCCCGCCCAAGAGCATCTGCCACCCACTTGCTTGTCATGGCTGCAGCCATCAGAGGCACAATGTATTCCAAGCCACCAGTTAGCTCAAACATTATGACAACAAGAGAAACAGTCATCCGAGTCACCCCGCCTGCAAAAAAACAGACACAGGATACTGAAGGCAGGAAAAGCACAGGATTCGCTACAATTATGGGCCTGTCACAGGCCCCATTCAGGAAAAGCTTACTTACCAGAAGCATTGCTAAAAGGAGGTCTCGCTCATAACCGCACAGAGCCCAGCAACCGCGTTTAAAGTCAGTTTGCAGCGGGCGAGTCCGCTTTCCCAAAACAACATCTACAAAAGTACGGAGGCTTCCCTAGTCGTCTTCTTTTTGCCTTTATCTGTTGCTTTTCCCCCCTAATTATAAAAGTAATTGCAGGAGATATCCACCATTTGTGTAACACTACAAGGACAAGAGGTTCTCTGGGACATGCAGGCCCAGTGTGGACAATTCAGAAAATATTTTTTTAAAAACTATGTAAAAGAAAGTCACTATCCATCAGCTCGCTGCCTAGAAATATGCAGAGTAAAACTTGTGAGTGACTTTTTCAAGTCTTCTACTATACAAAAATGTACGTCTTTACACAGGTGAGCTCATATTACATGTTTAATTCACCACCATGCCTTTTCCTCCCACTTTATGTAGGGAACATTTTATGTACTATTACCAATTCACTTAATATCGTACTTAAAGATGTTAAACATATTAACATTGCATTCAATGGCTGCATAGTATAGCATTATATGGATGTACCATAATTTATTTAACCAGTCCCTTCCTGTGCACATGTAGGTTGATTCCAATTTTTTGCTATTATAAATAATACCATGAGGAACATTCTTATGCAGATATCTTTGTTCAAATTTCTGATTATTTCCTCAATTTGATGAAATTTGAGAGAAGAATTCCTCCCTCTCAAGAGGGAGGAATGTAGATACATGGTAAAGAATGCTTTCTTAAAGCACTTGAGAAATGGCAAACCTAACAGGAAATGGATGGTCGTTAAAAATAATCTGCAGTCAATTGTGTTTAATATCACTCTTCCTTATTACGTCATTTAGGTAGCAACTTCTTTGAAATCAATGCAAACTAATTACTCACCTAAGCAGGCTGCAGCCCCAACCATGGCATAAAGGCCGGGGGTGATGCAATCAGCTCCTTGACTACACCAGCTATTGAAGATGGCCCAGTCATGGTGGTAATAAGCCAGTTGTTCCATTCCTACTCCTAAGAGTCGACCTGCTATAGCACCAACAGCCATGCTAGGAATAAAGAGGCCAGAAGGGATCTGCAAAGAGAAAGCAATAGATGGTTAGTGAGAAATGATGTGATTGCTTGGCATATGGTAAGGGCTAGAGGATTGACTCTCCGCGAAGCGAATAGGCCAATGACAATTTAACTGTGCACTATGCTAGCAAGTGGCTGTACAGATTTGTGTAACACTACAGGCACTAGAGGTTCTCTGGGACGTGCAGGCAAGTACGACTGCAAAGAATCTTACCCTGATTCGGGGTCCATCAGGCAAGAGCCTGAACTCTCCAGACCAACACAGAACTGGAGGCAGAAATTAAGCCTTTCCCAAAGAAAAAGGAAAATAGATGGAGTTTCTCATACATGCAGACATTTTCCCCAATTGTGAATTCTTATCAACGACAACTACCCTTTATTAGCTATCTGCTGTGTTCTATGCTGGATGCTCTACACATAAGATTTCATTGGTTCTTTACAACTACCCCAGGAGGTGGGTGTTACTATTCCCAAATCGCAAAGAACACAAGGATTGGAGAAGTCAAGTAACTCACCTAAGGCCAAGATTTAGTAAATACTGGTGCTGGGTTTAAATGCAATGCTCGTAACCACTTTCCAGTATTGAATCTTAACCCATTGCTCACACAAAAAGGATGGCACATGAGGTTTCAGTTTATTTTGTAAAAGCATAAAGGAAGATTAAATAATTAAGTTTTTTAAATGAAGTAGTGACCATGGTCGCATGACTATCCCAAAAAGGAAGCGTCACCTGTCTCCCCGCTCTGCTTTTGACTCCTAGGAGACTATAGTGAATTCTCAATTTTCTGTGCTAAGACAGGGAAATGATGGCATGGATAAACAAAACAGCAGATTATTTTAAAATAGCTTGTTTGATTTTGGAAAACATTTGAATCTGTGGAGGTCTGATGGTCTGTAAATTTACTTTAAATGAAAGAATGAAGCCACAAGGTGAAAATTAACTTAAGAAGCACTGCAAAACTTTCCACGGTATTGAGGGGGATGGATGACACCATCTCAGAGACTACAGTACTGCCCAAACTGAGTTGCTGAGTTGCTGGTTTAAATCTCTGTTTCCTTAGAGAATAAAGGGAGATAACTTGGTAGTGGGGTGCTAAAGAAAAGAAACAAATGAAGACCTACGAAGGAGGAAGAAAATACCTTAACAACATTTCCTTTCTGGTTTCTTCTGAATGATGGAAATGATAAGGGGTACTGAAAATAAAACTCACTGGTGTGATGCCTCCTTTTGACAGTTTAAATATTTAGGATCACCTGCAAAGCTCTTGATCACTGGACATTGATACCAACTGTGAAGAATATCTTTCGCCTCACATCGGGTCGATACATATGAAATTGCTATCTTGGCGATCAAAATGGGTGAATATCGGCAATTTCATTTGGTTCGACCTATTATTCTGCTTTATTGGTAAACTCTAAATCCACCCTATAAAGACCAACACTGTGTTGGTCAGATATTCTTTTCATATAAAATGCACTGCAATAAATACCTCACCATCCTTTTTGAGGGGCAAAATATGTTTTCCACAGAAAAGGAGAAAACATTTCTACTTAAAATCTCATCACTGAGGTTTGCATTTGGCCCAAAACTAGGCTCGGACAATTTTAGATAGAGATACAACTGTCTACGAAGTTATGAGGACATGTGGGGGTAAAAATGGCTTTTGGGGGTAGGGGACACCATTGGGTGAAGTTGGAAGTGTCACATGAGCTATGAGGATTGTATGATATCTTGGCTTTGCCCTCCAAACCCACAGCCACACACACATCCACCGAGTACCAAAAGAATCTCCTCACCTTCATGCCAAAGGTGAATATAGTAATGATAATTTTCAGTATAAGCGTCAAGGCCAGCTGCCACATGGCACTGTAGACTCCCACACCAGCTGGTCTGTCGGGCAGTTCACCCCCCTTGCTTGTGTTGAAACGGTTCTCATAATCACAGAGCTTGGAGGAGTCCAGAAGGCCACAGTCATTAAACAGCTCAGAAATGAGCTCACTGGTGCTCATACGGGTGTATTCATTGGGGAAAGCCAGGATGGCAGTGATGGCTGTCACGACGAGTACCTCTACGACAGGATACTTGCCCAACTGGGTGGTCTTACGCTTCCGACACCAGGCAATGTTTGTGCGGATAAACAGAGCTCCCCACAGACCACCAAATATGCCCAGCAGAATAAATGGCACAAGCTCAAAGAGATGCCATGGGGTGTGAAACTCCACGTAAAACAGGACCAGGCGGCTGTTCCCAAACGGATTGATAGAGCGTAGAGTAAACGCTGCCACCAAGGCAGCAAAGAACGAACGCCACAATGTTTTGAGGGGAAAATAGTAGCTGACCTATGAGAGAGAAGGTGAGAAAGTAAACTCAATCAATATGCAGAAACTATTTTGAGTCAAAAGCTGGTGCTGCAGAAATTAGAGTTGAGGATGAAAACTGCCCAGAGATCTCTGGTCGCACGGTAAAGCACTGTGTTGGGCAGAACACGTCAGGACTGCCGTGTACAGAGACGCTGGCTAGAATTCCTGACACACAAGCATGCGCACATGCATGCTCTACAGACAGTTAAAAGTAGTTACCTCTTCTAGGCTGAATAATACTCCGCCGATAGGTGCCCCAAAGGCTACAGACACACCAGCTGCTGCTGCAGCCGACAAGACCTACAATCCAAAAGTCAAAATTAGCGATAGAATAATGCCCCTTTCCTATCTTCAATCACATTTTTAAAAGGAAGGTTAGTGGTTACTAAACATTAAAAAAAAAAAAGTTTACATGCTCCATATCCAGTTCATCAAAAATGAAGTTCAATTCATATTTACTTTGAAAGCAAACTGTATGCTGAGTTTTGATTCACCTCTACCCAGGCAAAACCAGCAACAATCAACACTTTACTCTTGCCAGTTAAAATTGTTTTTTTTTTCAACTCTTTAGCTTCTATTGTACATTATTCCTGTCTGACAACCTCACGAATTTAATACTGCGTTTACGTCCCTCCACCGTTAGACAGGTAGCTAAACCTACTCAGATTTCGCCTCTCTTCCTCCTGCTAGCCTTCCTCTCCTGCCAGGAACCCTCCTCCTTAAACTATCAAAATGTACTCCATATTTGAAATTTCAACATCTTTGAGTTTCTGTCTGGGTCTTATGGTTAATTTGGTTTGGTTTTGTTTCAGAATAAATCAGTAGGTTCCAATTTTGTGAAAAGTCTTTTCTAATGGAACGACCCCGGTCTTGACCCATTCTATATGTGATTTCTTTGTAATTCAGGGAAAATAGAGCAAGAAGCATTGTTTTTCTAAGTCCTTAATTATAGCAGGACAAAAGTAACCAATGACTCGGAACAATTTTTAAAAAATGCTCTTCCTCCTCAAAATAATATGCATTAACAACTGCATAAACATGAGAACAACCACAGAGATGCTGCAGTGGGACTAATGTAGCGGAGCTGAAGCAGAAGGCAGAGAGAGATCCAACACAGAGAGAAACTAATTCAGGGCAGTGTTAGATAGAAATAAAAGATTAAAAAAGCTGGCATCCGAAACACAGGCTGAATTTATATTCCCTCGCAGGAATAAACAACTTAAAACAATCTTGTACTATTTTTGTAACCTATTTTGTAATAGAAACAGCGCACACTAGCATAGGATTATATATAATTTTAAAAGTCCTTATTTCTCCTTTACCACCACCTCACTTTCCCACTCACCAGAGGCAGACATTTTTAACAGTTTGGGGTAAAACCACTTTCCAGACATTTTCTTACTAGGTGCATATATACACACTTTTAGAAAACATTAATTGAATTATACTATACACATTATTCCGAAATTGCCTTTTGAAATTCAATGAATTTATAGCCATCATTCCATGCCAGTATATATAGGGCTATCTCATTCTTTTTCATGGTTGCATAGTATTCTATAGTATGAACAGAATATTGTGCAATCAGTCCCCTGTTGATGGACATTTTGATTCCGTTTTTCACTATGTTGGCGAATGCTGCACTGACTATCCCCACACAGCTTTGTGCACACCCATGCTAGGATGGCTGTAGGATAAATTCCCAGAAGTGGAACTGCTGGGTCAAAGGGTTATCTGCATTAACATTGGCAGAATTCTCAAATTCTCATCCCTAAGATTGCACCATTTATGGTCTCACTAAAAAAGAGACTATTAAGGCCATTTGTTATTACCTCTCTGCGCTTGGCTTCATTCTTCCTGTACTTGTTGAAGCAGTGGCACAGGATGTTCCCACAGCAGCAAGCCACGTGCACTAGGGGACCCTCTTTGCCCAGGCTCAAGCCAGATGACACTGCCAGCACCAATGTGATGGTTTTGATAATCAGGGTCCACTTACCCAAATAGCCCCTAATAATGAAACCACTCAAGATAGTTTTTATCTGCAGGTCAAACACAGAGAGATTGAATATAGACCAAGCAAGTAAACAAGGCTAAGAAGCAACAATCTGGACCTCACTATGAAAACTGCACCTTTTGAACAAGTGACATGTAAATGCTTAACTTACAGTGATCCCAGTTTGGGAGGGAGCCCAGGACCCCAAGAAGGCAAAAGCTGTTCTTTAAGCTTTCACATTCCTTTTCTTTGGCCATGTGATAGCTGGGCAAGGGAGTATGGTAAGTATGAGAGTGTGTATATGGCAAAGAGGAGGCAGAGAGGGAGGGTGTTGTCCTTACTTACATTTTTACAAGCTAGTATAGCCTTGATTCTCTGCCAAAGAACTTTGTAACTATGGCTTGCTCAGGAAACAGAGAGGGGCAAGGTCATCCGGGTAACCTAAAATCTCAGTGGTTTCAGTCAATGTCAAGCAATCTAAACCAAAAGTAGTTAAAAACAGGGTTGTAATCACCCTCCTTCTAGCCCAACTCATATTCTTGGAAATGTAGCAAAATAGTTTTAGAGCTTTTGCCCTAACAAAGTTGACGATACCACTCCTTTTTCAGGCCAGAATCTTAGGCTCTACCCTGGGAACTTCTTGGGTAGGGAGTTGGGGAGGTCCTCAGGGGCCTGGCTCACCAGGAACCCCTCAGGAGGCTTGGAATCGCCTCCCTTTAATGTCCACATGGCCCAGGCTGGGAGGAGACTTGAGGGCAGACCTAGAGAGGCCCGAGATTGCCTCAGGGTCCGATCCTATTTAACATCCACATTGTGCTATACGCTGCAACACATATTAAAGGATTTTAACCAAAAAGGATTCATTATTGTTACCATTTATAAGCCATTTTAGAGACTCACCTCAGGGATTCCAGAGCCACAGGCATAAGGCGCAAACACCTTGACAAGAGATACAGCAAGGAAGGCAAACAGGAGAGCCCAGAGGACGTACATGAAGTAATTGACTATGTAGGCAAAGGCTCCCTGGAACAGGGAAAAAAGAAAGAAACTTCTTTTAGCCCAGACAGCCTCAGTGAGGCATGCAGCTCTTCTCAGTAATGGGTTTTCAGGAGAGAGAGTCAGAAAGAAAAACACCATTATTAAACTGCTGAAGATGTACCTTCCAGATAGTCAGCAAAGCAACTACTGAAACAGTCAGCCGCTTGCTACTAAAAGTAGGAGGCTTTGGTACACACAAAGTAAAATGACAGCAGCTTCGAAGGATGGACAAGAACAAAGAGCAAACAGAACCCTGAAGCGAATTCACTTTCTATATGAGCGCTTTCATTGGTGTTGTAGTCAAATATATACGATTCTATGTCAATTTTATTAAGTCTTAACAGCTCTTTCATCGGAATGGCTGAATACTGGCTATTACACATTTCAAGTGAAGAGCGGCTAGCTACCTACTTTGATGTCAGATTCTCCCAGGAGATTATAGTGTCTAAAATTCCTGAGTGTTTTTCTTAAAATACACAATTAAGTTCTGTAGAGAACGACCACATCTATGAGAGAATTTTTCTACCACAGACTCAGCAACAAGTACGGTAGAAAGTTTCAGCCTCTGGCCATAAAACTAAGCCCGTGAGATGCCAGATATCCCCAAGAATAAAACAGCAAGAGCTATTTTTTTTAATGGAGAAAATATACTTTTAAGACTATCCCCCAGTGATAATGAAGTTTGCCAGAAAACAAATCTAATTTTGAACACTAATAAGGATTCACCAACATCAAAGGGCTTGCAAATAGTTACGCCTTCCAAAAAAGGTATTTTGAACATTAGGAGGTTATGCTCGCTGATTGAAATATTAGAAGTTGAAACTCACTCAAATTACACAAAACACAAAATTCAATGGACTTTTGACTTTTTAAAACATAAACATTATTAAAATAATTCACCGAGCTAAACTAGGAGAACTAAAATGCTCAGGTTTTTTTCTGAGTTATAATTTTGACACAGGTTTTCCATTATCTTAGTCCCTCAGAGGAACAAATAATTGCTTTCTCTTGGTCTTTCAAATGTAGCTACGGAGGAAGAAGCCTCCAGAAGTAGGAAACAAAGAGGGGAAGGGAGTGAAAGAGAAAGCAGCTGAACCTGGCTAGAGGCAGAGACCAGGAGGCCAAATTCTTGGCAGGAGAACTCTTCTTAAAACCTAGAAAGCTCTTCCCCCAAGCAAGGATTTGATTCATAAAGAGGAGAGCCAGAGAAATGTGTCACTTGAGTAAATCTCAAGCTCCAGTTTGAAAGTTATGGTTGGAACACAAACACAAACACACACACACACACACACACACACACAGAGCTATAAGGGGGGCTTTGTGGTGATGGAACAATAGTTCTCTATCTTGATTGTGGTGGTGGTTACATAAATCTACACATGTGATAAAACTTCAGAGAACTACACACACACACACACACACACACACACACACACACACATCTATGCCCGTAAAACTGGTGAAATAAGGTCTGTGGATTGTACCAATGTCAATTTCCTTGTTTTGCTATTGTACTATAGTTACATAAGATGTTACCGTTGGGGGAGGCTGGGTGAAGGATATATGGGGGGGACCTCCCTGTACCTTGTTTTGCAACTTCCTGTGAATCTGTAATTACTCCAAAAATACAAGAGTCAAAAAAAAAGCAAGGGAATCTCATACACATACACACACAGACTCACCCTAAATTCCAGGGCTTCTCAAACTTTTCTACCCAAGTACTCCTAATCTAGGAGAGAGGATAAGGGGTGGGGTACCCAGGAGTAGAGTTGAAATAGAGATTATGTTTTATCTTAACAAACATGGGAATTTTGCAATCCTTTTTAATTAAATGTAATTTTTTTAAAAAAATTCTTCCAAATATTCAGGAAAAACTGATATTCTGGGAAGGTACATAGCGTTTGCCCCGTGGTTTCACCTACCCTCTGGCACGCTGTCCTTATCTCAGTTTGAAAAGCATAGACTTCAACCCTCCCTCACATGTAGTATGGATCTACTCCTTTTACTGAACTCTTTCCCCAAGTCAATATGCATAGTCATATGTGTACTTAAACACTCTTATTCCTGACTTTATTATTTTCCTATCCTTCTTTCCCCTTGACTGATTCTGTGTGCCATTTCAAACCGTGGACCAAAGTAGGTATAAAAATAAATTTTAAAAGTACAAACATATATCCTAGTCTTGTCCCCTTCACTTCACTAATAGAGTGGATGGGCAGTGAGCCAAGAGGGTACCTGTTTTAGTTGGTAGAAGTCAGAGTAGAATTGGGAATTGAGAATTATTTTGTTTTGTGTGTTTTTAGTAGGAGAGATCTAACGTACAACTGAGTGGTAATAGAAAGGTAAGGAGCTGAAAAACAACATTACTTTTGCATTGAAAACCATAGGCTAGAAGACAATGAAATCAAATGAAAACATTTGAACAAATGTTCATTTCAAATTGGACAAATGAAAGCATTGATTTAATCTCAAAATGAGACTGGGGCAATTTTATTCCTGGGTTTTTGTTCTTTTGATATAGAAAGTATCATAATTTTTTGAATGTTGTAAGGTAATGCTCAGGGAAAAATTACTTTTGGAGTCTATATGATAAACACATTTTTAACCCACTCCATCCTTTGTTAGAAATAGCTTACCTGTTGGCTGGCTCTGACATTTCTACTGAAATTATTAGAGAAAGATAGATTCAGTTACACTGTGTACTAACAACCAAGAAGAAATACTAGGCTTGTTTAAAACAAAATTTAAAACAAAAATTTTAAGTCATTGCGTAAGCATCAAACAATTCCACATGCCAAAAGAGATGAAAATAGGGCTACACTTAAACCACAGAGAAAGACAGCTGGCATTGGTTCCCCTTTTCATGAAAAGGAAAATAGGGGAAGATCCCACAGTTGCCACAAGTACAGCATAAGAAATGAAGTAAATGTAAGAATAAAAGTCAGTGGTTCAGAAATCCCCGCTACACATTACCTCGTCCGTGCTGATGATAAGCTGGGACCAGCTATTCCACTCTGGACATTTGTCTCTGTCTTCAAAGGTGACATGCTCGGAGTTCCAGCAACAGTGTTCATGGTTAAACCATAATCCCCCTGTGCATATACCTTCTTTTAAGTCTGTCATCCAATGAGCAGAAATGTCTATCAAGCCAGCTAGGGAACCTGATTTGAGGGGAGGAAAGGAAAGGCCAAAGTTGTCAAAGAAAACGAGGGAAGAAGAATTAAAATAACGGACAAGCGTATGCTTTCCCATTCCATCTGCAACTTTTTTCTAGTTGTCTGTCTGCTTGATTTTCACCCATAATCTCTCATATATTCCACCTATTTTAACATTAAATACCTGTTCAGGAGGGGAAAAAAACAAAACATCGTCGGCATTAAACACCGTGTCTGTGGAATTTCTATATAGGGCAATCTTAGGGCAGTGCAATGTGGTTGGATGGGAGCAAGGGGCAAGTGGATTTGACTGTTAGCTGATTTACGTGGCAAAGACTCTGCTTTGACTGAGAGTTGATGAATACTGATCCATAAAGACCGTTAAGTTTATTAAAGATTATTTTATTCTCACTATATACATAAGATTGAGAAAATGTGAATTTCCCACATTGAAGAATATTATATGATATTTATTTGAGATGGCTTGCTGAGGGGAGCTGAAGACTATGGGGAGAAGGGCTCAGTCCTAATAGCGATTTTTCTCCATGGACAAGGGAATCTGAGCTGCTGGCAGGAAGGCGTTCTAGGCTAAGGGAACCGAATCTATAAAAGCACAAACTGTGATGTACGTGGAAGGTTAGAGGAAGCTGTAGACATGTTGAAGTCTCCTGAGTCTAGGATGTGAACATTCTGAGGCTTTCTTAGTGGGAAGGAGCAAACAATATTATACACAGAACATACATCAAAGGAAATTATGAGAAAATGAATAGTGAACTGGGGACTTATGCACTATGGTTAGTAGACTGATAGAGTTCAGACAGTTATAGTACTTTTGATTCTGGCCTTCTCATCATTTCTGTAGTCCAGACCAAGAAACTCTGGCATAAAGAAATTAAATGGTCTAGAATTGTGCTGTAGGGAAATAGCAAAGACATCATAAAATTCACAGCCCCTGAATTCCCAGACTGTTCCTGAATTCAGACACACTGCCTCTATTGTTGCTCTCCGATGCTTAAAATACAAAATACCCTGTGTGTATGAGGGAAAGAAAAATATTCACTGACCACCTAGTGACAAGAAATACATTAAAAAGTTGAGGATATTACACCTATATTCCAACAGGCTGGAGGCCATGTCATGTGTATGTTTTGGTAGGTGCTAAAAGTGTTAACACAGGTTATTTACATACTTGAATAACCTAGTCAAATCTAACACATTGTTTGACACCTACTCTTGGCCACTCCGGCCTCCACCTTCTCTTCCTTCTAAATCTTACTGCACTTATTGTCTGGATTCAGAAATTTAACATGATGTTAGAGAGTTTGGCTTGTTCTCTGGTGGTTCCACGTGTGCATGTCATATTCTACCCAACACTGGTACCCTCAATTCTATCTTCCCTTCGACTTCTACTTCTCCTCCTTCTTTTTCCAATTGGCTCTTTCTTCCCTGGTTACAAATTTTACCAAGTTTCCCCTACCCTAAAGAATAAAATGCCTTCCCCTGTCCCTGTTACCATTCTAAGCTTCTGTCCCTTCTCTCCTTCCAGTGACCACCAAATACCTCCAGAACCTCTATACTGGTTGCTTCCCCTTGAAATCTGGCTCCTAATATTTACCTGAGATGGTTTTTCAAGATCATTGGTATTCTCCTAACTGCTAAACTATATAACTCATTCTCAGCCCTCTTCCTTCTCTTCAGCCTCTCTGCAATACTTGGCATTACAGACCACCCAGCCTATTATTAGCCAGCTCTATACTGTGTGAGCCAGAAGGAGCAGTGTTAATACTCTGGACCACAGGTTGGCAAACTATGGCCCGAGGGTCAAATCTGCCTCTATGTTTGTAAATAAAAGTTTCTCTTGGTCACAGCCCCACTCATTTGTTTACCTATTGTCTACGGCTGCGGCTGCTTTCCCGCTACAAGACCATGTGGCCCAGAAATCCTAAAATATTTACTATCTGGCCCTTTACAGAAAAAGCTTGCTGACCCCTGCCCTAGATAATCTTTGAAAACCCAGCTATGGATGAGCCATTCCTCATTTGCAGCAATCATCTTATACTCCATGGCTCATGAATTATCGCTATGTAACAGCAGCAGCAGCATCGTTAATAACTGGGCACTGTGCTGAGTGCTATGTGTGCTGTATCTCATTTAATCCTCACAACGAATGTATAATATAGGTACTCTTATTATCCCCATTTTACAGATCAGTAAACTACAGCTTCCAAGGGTTAAGAAACTTGTCAAAAGTCACAAAATTAGCAAAGGGCTGGGATTCAGATCCAGGTAGCCACAAACTAAAGCCTGTTGCTATTAACTGCCATTTCATCCCATCCAGCTCCAGGTTTCCCACCTGACTTCTATTTTAGCTCCATATTCCAGATCTTCCTAGTCCCATCTTTTAATGCCATAATGTACAACTCTTAGCATCTCTTCCTGGTATTCTTGGCTTTCTGCTTCTCCCATAGGAGAGGAAGCCTGCTCGGGAATTTGATTTAAAGCTATATTTGCATAGCATATGTACTAATCCTAGTTAGACTGGAGTGACTTGGGAGGTTGATGAAGATGACAGGAAATGGTGGTACCATCCCACTCCTCAGCCACCATGAAAGAATGAGATTATAAGCTCCTTGAGGGTATGAGCCATATCTTACATGCTTTTCTTTACCACCAAACGAGAGAGTAGATGTTTAAGAAATAGCTACAAAAATCTCTCAGGAAGTCCTCTTCTACATCTTCTCTCCTAAACCCCATGCAGTATGTGTTTTTTTTTTTTTTTAAAAAAACTGTCTCCAACAGAGGAGTTCTTCTTCAAGACCAGCACCAAAAGGCAGCATCCTAAAATGGATAAAATACTTTATAGCATACAAATGCATTTAAATGCATTCCCTCATTTCATCTCACTTACTTAAGGAAGGAGATGCAGGTATTAGTACCCCTTTATGGATGGGGACATCAAGCTTCCAAAAGGTCCACCAGTAATTCATGTCACATAGGAAAACAATAAAGCAAACGCTCAACTCGGTTCATGACTTGGGGGAGAGGCACGCCACAATTTTAGGAGATTTGTTTAGAAAACTAACATAGTTTACCATACCTGATAAAAGCCCAATAAGTAGCATCAACAACCAGCCAGAAAAAGCATCACTCACACTGTGAATTAAGGCCCATGTGGACTCTTTGCTTTTATTGGTAATCTAGGGAGAAATGAGAAAACATTGGTACACTCTACATATACCCTTACTTTTTCACCTCAAAATGTGCAATAAAGTAAGGAAACACAAAGACAAATCTATTCATTGAGCATAGACACCAACTTGGAGTTACTTCTCAAATCTATTCATTGGGAATAGAGAACAATTTGGAGTTACTTCTCACATAATCTTGGGCTGAACTAACATCACCAAGAACTTTGAGATTTATTGGACCTTGTCTTACTGAATCCCACCTTCACCTACAGTATTGCAATGCCTGCAAGCACCTTATTCAGGGCTTCCCCATTCAGCTGCTAATTTCTTATAGCATCAATCGGTTTTGCTTATTGCAGTGGTCTCTTTCTGCCCTGGACATCAGATATTCTAAGGATGGTCTCTTGACTCACACGAAAACAGTTTGATTGTTTTTCAAAGAATAAACAAACATGGGCTTATTTGAATGGTGAAAGTACAATCTGAGGTTTACTATCTGGGGCTGTGCTTCAGGTCAGGCAAATTCCAAGATTGGATCCCACAGACCCCTAACTGTACATTGATCATAGACAGTAAATGATATCAGGGATATAGCTCTTTATTTTCAAAAACCTGCTGGGAATATCTGAGGCTATCAAGAGGTGCAGAAAGTTTTACCTTTTAGGTCCTAGCTTTTTCAATTCAACCCTCAGTGCCCACGTTTCAAAACCAAGCATTCTGAGAGCTTTGTCATTGGTAGTTCCACCTTTTCTGTATCTCTACTTCTTATCTTTGAAACTGTGACTTAGCTACCCATTTTCACCTACAGCAACACTGCAAATAATAACAATAAATTATAGAAATTGTAAAAGCAATTTAAGAATTTATTTTGACCTATGACTTTTAAGTTTCCAGTTTCAGGGCTGAAAGTAGATGAGGTGACATTTTTCCCTGTGACAGTTTCCGTTCTGATGATAAAAAGTTAATGCTAAAAAAATCCCCTTTGAACACACATTTTTTTAAATTTTATTTTATTTTTTATTTATTTTTTTATTAATGTTATGATAGATTACAACCTTGTGAGCTTTCAGTTGTACACTATTGTTAGTCATGTTGTGGGTACACCTCTTCCCCCTTTGTGCCCTCCCCCCACCCTCCCTTTTCCCTGTGCCTTACCAATTTTTGCCCTTACTCTTTATCTCTTTTTTTTCATAAAGGGCATTAAAACAACAGGTGCTTGATTTTCCATTACAATTCAATTATTTCTTATTTTTCTCTGTTCCAAAAATAACAAGGCCAGTGTGTACTTTAAATATCTTCCTATTGGACTCATCGTCATCTTTATCTCCACTAGGCATTCTTTTTGATGTAGAGAATTCTGGGGTTATTAGTCACAGGCATGATCCTGTCTTTTTTTCCTCTTAAGTTACCTGGTCCAATAATTTAATGAAATCATTGTGTTCTAAGATAATTGCTGTGATTTTTTAATTCTGAAAGGAATAACATTTGATGATGTTTACAAACAGTTTTCCCCCAATATAGTGCCCTGGAAAGCAGCACAGCCTTCACAAAGTCCTGGAAGTTCTGTTCAGTTAAAAGAAAAATGAAAGAAAAAGAAAGACAGAAAAACTTGAAGAACACGTAACTCATATTGCCAAAACCCTCAATATCTTCTACTTCAGTTACCAGAGCAAATGTGAGGTAGTGTTAGATTCATGGTTGTCTATTTATTTCAAGTACCTTAGGACAATAATCTAAATTCACCTGCTACTAGGGTAGATTCAACTCATTCCTTTCTTCATTCTTTCCTTCACTCATTCTACAACTATTTGCTGTTGATGTCTCCATGCATAACACTATGCAAGATGCTATGGAGGATACAAGGAAGTTCAATGCAAGGCTAATTCCTGTAAACATCCTAAAAAAAAAAAAACATCGAATGCCCTGTGGAAACAAGAGACACATTAATTTAATTGAAGTTTGTCAGGCTTAGGGTGATTCACACTTCAGAGGACCTAGTTCTGTGAAGTCCAGGTTATGTGATACTCTCATGAAGCATTAGTTGCTGAGATATCAAAAAAACCCCACACGAAATGTCAGATGAATGCAAAGCATACTTGTAGAATTCATCCAATCCCTGCCCCCAAAATTCACCACTTTGAATTTGAAGAACACACTTTAGCCACCCAACAAATGTTTGAATTATTTTTGTTAAATGTTGCTCAAACTTCCAAAGAGTGCACTATATTCATTTATTCCTTCAACAAACAAATTTTTATTGCATGCTTACCATGTGCCACACACTGTCCTTGGTGTTGGGGATATAGCAGTGAGCAAAAGTGACAAAATTCCTTATTGAGAAGGAGATCTGATCGGTGGTTACCAGGGAAAAGGGGGGG
>NC_060276.1:82693456-82756111 GCF_021613505.1 Equus quagga
TCTCCTTGTCAATATGCTAACTTCCACCTATGAGTGGAGTCATATAGAGTTCGTCTTTCTCTGACTGGCTTATTTCGCTTAACATAATACCCTCGAGGTCCATCCACATTGCTGCGAATGGGCCAATTTTGTCTTTTTTTATGGCTGAGTAGTATTCCATTGTGTATATATACCATATCTTCTTTATCCAATCATCAGTTTCTGGGCATGTAGGCTGGTTCCACGTCTTGGCTATTGTAAATAATGCTGTGATGAACATAGGGGTGCAAGGGACTCTTGGGATTTCTAATTTCAGTGAACACACGTTTTAATTGATTTTGAATTATTACTTTGAATAATTTGTCTCAGATGACACCTTTTTACTATAATGGGAAATATGCCCTTGTCATATCACAGGTGATTTTCACAATGTGAATAACATGTTGAATATGCAACTGATGACAAACTGAACTCTGAATTACAGATAGGAGAAATTCTAAAGCCATATGATTCTAACTTTTAAAGCCTGCATGATGAATTGATATGATAGATAGAAAGAATATGTATGTGAGTTCCCAAATAGTAGAAACTTTATGAAAAACATAGAACATTTTATAGAGATCACCTTTTTTAGTTATGGTAAGAAAGTTCAGTGGGATTATCACAAATCCAAGGATTACAAAGGAATTTCTCAAAACCTACACCTGGAACAACCTGACTCCTGGGTTCAGGTGGCCATGAGAAAACCAGCCAGGAGCCAGGAAAGGCTTAAGAATGAAAAATGATCTGAACCTGACTGCTCAGGAGATTCACTGGGCTCTGAGAGGAGGAAATTATGAACTCAGGAGAGAATGGGGCCAGCGTAAAAATCAAATTTTAAATTTGAAGTCACAGCAGAAATATTAAGAAAGAAAAAAATAACAATACCAACTGTTGGTTAAAGAAATGCCTTACCAGAAGATCACCTCCTGAATCAGGACGGCTGGGGCTGGGGCTCTACCTTTTTGATAAGCTCTCCATGTGCTCCTGACACAAACTACAAACTGCGATTCTCTGATTTAAATGATACACAGCAACAAGTTAAAGGCAAATGACCTTGGCAGACTGCTTTGAAAATTTTCACAGTACTTTGAAAAGAGAAAAGTGGGGAAATTCTCTTGCTAAACTCAAAAGAACCTGTGCCATAGCCATAAGTACCATCTATTACCTATAATATTAAATTAATATCTTTAATTTGAACTTGATTGGCCTTTTGGTTTTGTTTGAGTTGAATGCGTCCATCTGCTTTGGTTGTATGGTTGTACAGGAGCTATAATCACAAGGAGTTTACCTTCTATGCTTCAGTAAACATTAGGGATCTGAGATTTTTTTCTTTTATTCCTTTAAAAGGAGCCCATTTACTTTTTTTAGTTCTAAAAATCCTGCTTCAAAGGAAAACCATAAAAGGAAGATAAGATAGGGAATGAAGATCTTTGAAATTTATTTTGGTCCCTTCCACCAAGTCTGTTTTCACCTCTCTGCATAGGTATTTATACCTATTTGAGGGCTGCAAGGATCCTTTTCAACTTCTTACTATAGGAAGATAAATCATCATTAAATATAAATTCTTCTCAAAATCATATAGAAGATGCCTTAAAAATAAGTTAAAAAATAAAACCCTACATTGCCAACAGAAATCAGACTCAGCCACATCCAGGGCTTAAGGAAAGAATACATAAAGAATATATATTTTCAACTTCTTCCCCTGCTGCTTCCTAACACTTACTCATGTACCATCTTTCATCTTACCTCTCGGTGCCTATCCCGGTCTCGAGATTTCTCTCTCACCCAGTCAATTGTATTGAAATCATCATAGGTCCCCACACCAGGGATTGGCTCTTCCAAGAAGTCCATCATCCTATTTGAAGAACCTATTCCTCCACCATTGTATGACTTGTCCTCTGTATTGAACAGGAAACAGACATTAGTACTTCAGACACTCTGGACATTTTTCATACCTCCTGTCTGAGCACCAAAAGGTGAGCCCTTAAACTATCCTGATAAAGCAATATGGTGGGAACATACATCACATTCAGAGGTTTCTGTGGTCTAGGCACAAAATGACAAGTGTCTTAAGGCAGTGTGAATGGAAAGGGACAGATGAGAGTGACAGTACAAAGAGAATCAACAGGAGCCAAAGTGCAGTGGGAAAGGATTTATGAAACAAAAGATGGGGAGCTTGGAGTAACTTAGGTATCTCAGTTTCTCTTGTGGAAGGGAGACCAAAGGGTCAAAGGTCTTTGCAAACACATCATATCAGAAACCATTTTACATTTATATGGTAGTAATTCAATCCTAGGAGGTAGCTTTGAGTGGGGACTCCAAAGAAACATGTCAGGCTCTTCAAGAGTTAAGCTGGCTAGAATGTAGATATTTTCCTTCAATAGCTATAAGACTTTGATCCTTGATGTAACGGGCTTATAGAAACTTTTACTGAGTATGTCAGAACAGTCTAAGATTTACAGGTAGAGATTTAGGAACAGTGCATGGCTCAGTGATGAAATGTCCCTCTCTGATCCTTCAACTGAAACAAACATACCCATTTGCCCAACCATCACAGTCCTTTATCTGTTTCGCTTTTAGTGCTTCTATTACAATTAGTTATGCAAATACTTTATCTTCCTTTCCAGACTAGAATCTCTTTGAGGGCAGCCTATATCTGATTCATCATTGCCTTCTCCAGTGTCTAGCACACATCCAAGACTCAATAAATATCAGCTGAACCAAAGCTTGTTTGATGAACAGTGGGGATGAGGGAGAAGTATTCACACTCAGATGTTGTAGTCACACCAGGTCACTTAGTATGGCTTAATTCAAAATATTACCACAATCCTCTGGTGGAACAATGTTTCGCTATTTCGCTATTAAACACAAAATGTAAAACAGTATTCAGGAATTTATGCAAATATACACTGAGGGAAAATGCACAGTAATGCCATCATTGAACTCAAACAGCCAAAGCTCACATTTGCAGCATCAACCTTGGCAGGGACAAAGCTTTATCTAGACTGTTTGGTGATGAATCCCTCTGCAGAGAAGGCCAAAGGGAGCCTGAGCTGACCCCCGCTCCCCTCATCTGCATCCCCATCTTCACTCTCAACTCCTAACAGACAACTTTAGCACTCTTACAGGGTAAGTTTGAATTAACACCCAAGCTGTATCTGGTTTACAAATCGTAAGTCTTCCAAATACCTAATTCATCCTACCTTTTACAAGCAACACACACATTTGAAAAGAAAAGCTCTGCAAAATCCAAATCAAATCCAAATCATATTGAGGGTGGGTGGGGGTAGGGTCGGAGTGGAGGAGGTAAACCAGTTAATCTTAAAACCCCTAACCAAAGTCCTTTCCATATCTTCAAGCATACCTGGCTGTAAAATGGTTGGCTGCTGAATCAGCAGCCCAGCATTTCCTATCATGTCAGTGGCATACTGATAAAGATTAATGTTGGTGTGTTGTTTGAGAGCTTGGAGGGAAACAGCCAGCTAGGAAATGAGGGCAGAAAGAGAATAAAGTACATGGGGCGGGGAGAAACAAGCCGTTTCAATTCTCAAGACAAATGCTGACACCAACACAGGACACCAAACAACCAGAAATTTACTTTTTTAAAGCAGGTTCATGTCTCAATTGAATTTGCTCTGGTTTAAGAGTGCTCCTTTCAGGAAAATTAGAAAAGGATTTTGTGAAACTGGTTTTTAAAAGCATCCCACAGCTATCTAATGTTACACCATATACCTAATGAGGTCCCCAGCTCTAAGGATATTAAGACAAAATGAAGATCTGCAACAGCTTCCTAACAGGAAAGAAAGAATCCTATTACATCACTAGGTAACATGAGCACTGCATCATCCTTCTTTGTAGATAGTCTCCTGTTAGAAACGCAAATTGTCAGGCGGCTCTAAAAGAGCAGGCAGTGATTAGAATCCGACAACAGACTGCTTGTGATTCTCCAGATCCCCTTCTCCCTGGGGTCACGCTTCGGTCCTTGGCCAGGCTTAAGTCTGCTTACCTTCAATCACAGCTTTCTTTTTTTCTGCCTCAAGGAAGAAATAACCTTGGCGGCCCGCATTTGGTCATTTAGGTTGAAGAGCTTTTACAGAAGGAGCCCCAGTATGAACTGCCTTAGAGGAGCACTTGCTGCGTTCTCTGCCTTTCACAGCAACAAACGCCACCTAAAGAACCACCAGTGTTCCCAGCGGTCAGAATGTGATGTCACTGTTGGAATCACGTGACCAGACCCTTGGACCAGCCTTGGTGAAAGGAAGATTTTTAACCGAGCACAGAAGCCTTAAAGATGTAGTCTCATGTAAACAAATGCCATCAAACTGGGGGCAGTCGGGTCAGTTCAGAACACCGGGGTCCAGGCAAGTTTTAGTCTTCAGACTTCATTTAGCAGTAAATCCAAGAAGGCAAAATAGAAATATCTGAAAGCATTTAGAGTTACAGGGATCCTAAGCCAAAAGGGGAGAGAGGTAAATATAGAATAGGCTTTTTAAAAACTGCACTGGAGAGCAATCACATGGATAAACTCTCACAAACGTAGCGCTGAGTGAAAGATGCCAGACACAATAGAGCACATAACATGATTCTGTTCGTGTAAGTTCAAAACCTGGCAACCCTAAAGGACATCATTTTAGGATACAAAAGTAAGCAACCACATGACAAAGAGAAACAAGAAAACGACAAAAGCAAAGGCAGTAGCTACCCAGAGGAGAGAGGAGGTCGCCATCTGGAGGGAGCACATGGTGAGGGTGGGGTTTCTGGAATGCTGGTCATTTTTCTTGATCTGAGTGGTGATTACCTGAGTGTTCACATTATAATTATTTTTTAAACTGTATACATATGTTTTATGTCTATGTACACATCATAATTAGAGAAAAACATGAAAAACTGAACTGCATATGAATTTACTATACAAGGTCAGTTCTTGAATAGCACCTAGAAACTTTGAAAACCCAGAATATGGTCTAGAAAATGAGTCGTTTCTTAGTATTAGTGCTCTACCCAGAAAGCAACATCAAATCTGATCTCATTAATCCAAACTGGGTAAAAGTAGCTATTTCAGCCATGAAAACAGATTCACTACCATATTTGTATTGTTCTAAAGGCTTTCCCTTCCCCAGCTCTATGCTGAAGGCTATTCTTAAGCAGGTCTTAATTAATTGTGCAATAAAGCCACTCCAATAAAGTAGAAGAAAATTGCCTTCTCCCACTTCCTAAGTGAATCCACAGGGCAGCTACTGTTAAACATTAATCCAGTCAGTGTGCTCCAATAATCAGCCCTAAACGTAGGGCTTCAAAACGTTGTGACTACTCTCATCTATTCTTAAGGCCCAATACATCCTGAAAGGTTAATATGACAAAACCTTATGAAGTGGGAGGAATTTCATGAAACCCATATGCTTTTAGTCCGATCCATCATTATTATAACATCTCAGTCTCTTGATGAACTAATCTAGCATTAAAGAGAAGAATTAAAATGGAGTGGCAACTGATAGTATTGTGGCAATCAACTACAATGCTTAAAAAGCAAAAGCTATTTGTGGCCCAAGTGTGACTGTCTCATACAATTACACTTTTGGAAAAGTATGCATATCTTACTTAAGAAGGATGACATGCCCAATCTCATAAGCCTCCTTCAAAGACATTCTTTATTAAATAGGATTCTCTCTGTAGTATCTGAAGACTACTACAGAATTCGCTTACGTTATCGAATAAGGCTTACATTATCTTATTAGATTATTTACACTCCAAGGTACTATCTTTTTTGGTACCTAAGAATGTACAGTTCTTCAATGTACAGTGACTGGATTATATAACTGTCTGGTGTTAATAACTTTCGATGACAGTTCGTATGTTTTTCAAATGCTACATCAGGGCTTCTACGGGAGAAACTTTTTTATTCCATGGAAGTTTACTTCCTTTGAAAACTATAGGGCTGGTAGCTATGGCACAGTCCTCATATTAAAATGAGATGCAATTACAATTCAGGTTAAGAAATGAGGCACAGGTATTAAGGAATTGACATGTTATATTTCTTTTACTCTTTTCTACACCCCTATTCTCTTCTCTGACAAATTTGTAATCTCTAGCATATGTTCATTATACAGACTGCCAGGTGTAGGGCAATTGATATTATTGTGAAAATGAGACAAAGAAATGCTTACCGATTTTTAATGCATCCTATGATAAAAACAATAATACAGTTAATACTTGGAGACAAGCAGAGTTATCTTTCTAGAACGCAGATCTGATCAGATCATTTTCTGATTTCTAAAATGTCAGTGGCCCCTACAACAATGTTTTTAAAACTTTCAGCATAGTAAGACCATTTAATGGGCATTTGGCACAAGTGTGGACCAGGAATTTTAAAATATTCATCATAAATTTTAGAAGGGAAAAAAATAAAATATTTTAAAATGCATAATAATAATAATGATGATGACAATGGTATTTCTCCTATTTTAGGTTCATCAATGAGAGGGATTAAATTGTTTGCACTCCTTCATGGAGGCACCTATATCTGACTTGATGACAAATTGCTTAAGCTGTGGGTCATATTCCACATCCAGTTGGTTTCTTTTCTTAGCATTTTTTTTTTACTTAGTAGAAAGAAATAGTGAATTCAGAAAACTTAGTTAAGAATGGCAGCAGAGATGATCCCATTCAGGACCAACTACTGAGGTACAAAGAAAGTAATAAAATGCCAAAGGCTTTTCACAAGAACAGTGTATTAAGAGTTAAGCTTCTGGTGTGTAAATACTCTGCCAAGGAAGAAAGAGTAAAATTAAATAATGACCCTAAATGTCAGATTGGGGTACATAGATAAGTCTAGATTTCTGCCTGTTTACGAAAAAAGAAAAAAGCAAAACTTAAGTTTTGAAGGCACAGGTGTGCTCTAAGTTATATACAAAATAATTTAATCCTCTAACAGGATAATGATTCAAGTTAAAGTACAATTAGATCTCAACTTGAGTGATAAAAGAAAAGCTCCCAAAAGGCTAATTTGCATTGCTTGAGTCTGGGAAAAACGTACAGAAAACTAGTCAGAAAAAGGTCAACATTGAAAGAGCTTTCCCCGTAGGTTACACTTAGGTTTAAAAACTTCACAATGGGTCTTTAGAAACACACTGCTTGAATGAGGAGGCATATAAATGAATGCATTTAGCTCATTTCTCTTTATGGAAACCACTTTCGAATGTTTTTCTAAAAATCACATGATGTTTAAAACTAGAAAACCCTTTAAAATACAAGAAAAGAAATTCTGACTTGAGTATAATGTTTATTTCAATCTCTAACCAACATGCCATTAGAAATTTACCTGGGGGGCTAAACAGTAACTGATTAAGTGAACTAGTTAAACACTAACAGAAACACAAGGGGAAAGAGGATAGAAAGCAACCTCGTGCACAGACCTTGCAGTAATGCTTCGGTAACATCACAGCAGCCTAAAGAAAGCAAGCAGCACTCAAAGAGATGGGGCAGGGCTAGAGGTATGTATCTCAGGACTTGAAAACAGTCTCATTTTTTAAAATGTGTTTCAGTTTTTACAGAGATATATTGTGTTTTTGCAAGGCTGGAACCACATCTACAAAAAACTTCAACACTCTACCTAGTAACATCAGCAGATATTTATCCTGTGGTCATTTAAATTTTACCTTCATTCAACAGCAAGTACTAAGAGCCCACTATAAGCCACTTCTTACTTCCATACCCTCTTCCTGTCTTGTATTGGTTCATCCATTCTAGATCTCCCAATAAGTCAGGAACTCTTTCACATTCCATTCTCCTCTATGTTTGAGAACACTTTGCAACTAAAGCCCCAATAATTAGGCAACATTTTTAGGACCTTTCTATCAACCTGTGCCTCCATTTTGCTTCCATTTTGCTTTCCCACCTACCCAAACCCAGTGGCTGAAAAGCAAATGTTGGTGGAGTAGGCCTCTCATCCCCTGGATAGTATCACGAGATCAAGTTATGCTTGAATATACTATTTTAGTTTGGCCCCTGGAACACTTACTCAAGGCAACTATTCCACTGGTGCACATCTGTAGTGAAATACCTCCATAGCTGTAGATAAATAACTATTCTTTCCCGAGGACTCTCCTCTCCCTCAACACTCCCCTAAAAGCTCCCAAACAAGTTCCCATGATGTAGCAGCTGGAACACCAAGAGGCTCCAGGACACCGCCCAGAGCTATGTCTGACATCTAATCTGACTGGTCAGTGCCTGTGTTGTTTTGTGTGTCACCCCTGCACTCATTTCGTTTAGGGACTGACTGCTTTGGTTCCTGCTCATAGCAGGTTAAAACTTGAAGTTGTCTAAGAGGCAGGAAAGACACCAAAGAGGAAACTCTACCCCGACTCTGCTGAAAGCTAGACAATAAAAGAGGTAGTGAGAGATGTAGGTAACAGAACTGCAAAAACTGCAACAAATATACGATATACACTATTGAAATGAAGTTTGAGGGTTATGAGAAGTATACAGGAAGGTGGGGCATGGCAGAAAGGGATAGGGAAAAGCCTTTCGAAACAAGCATGAATCTAGATTCTAATACCACCCTCGGACTCCTTCTTTCCTCTTGGATACAGCTCTGTCCCCACTGGGTTGTATACATTTGCTTGCAAGTGTAGCTGGAGTGTACCTTTTATGCCTCCTACTCCCAGCATCTGCTCTAACCTGGAAGTTCCTGACCCAACCCACTTTCATTATCAGCGGAGCCAGGGTGCTAACTGCCAGAGTTACCAGAGTTAGGAAAAATAGCGTGAGGATTATGACTTGGTATCTGCAGACTCCCATGGGACTAGAATGCCACAAAAATCAATGTAGAACTGGAAGGAAAGGGGCTAGACTTGACAAAGTTGCTGAGAGGGTTGCCCACATAAAGAAAATAGCCCTCAGCTCCATTACTTGCTCTTCACTCCTTCCTTTTCAAATTTACACATTTGTGGGACTGAGAAGAAGACTGGGGAATGTAATGGGTAGGGAGAGACTGCCCTAAAATGCACATTACATACCACAGTGTTGGGAAACCCTTCGGCAAGCACGATCCTGTGTAATAAACAGTAATCATTGTTTTAGAAGCAGTAATTCTCCAGTTCTTCTGGACTACATCTGCATTGGTTTCTCTGTACTAATCTCCAAAAGGAAGCTGGGAACAAGAGATTAGCAATTATTCTTTGGTAGGGGAAAAACTTCAAGAGAGGAAATACCAATTAGGAGATTCTTCTTGGATTCATGGCAATAGTGTGATGTCATGGACAGAAAAATGAGTTAAAAAACATATATATAAAATCTAGGAATTGCACTTAAAGAAACACTTGTACCCGTGCACTCCAATATATATATGTTACTCACTGCAGCACTGTTCATAGTAGCAAACAGCTGGAAACAATGAAAGAGTCCAGTAATGGGAGAATAGCGCAAGGAAAAAGGTAGACTGATGTGCACTGAAATAGAAAACTCTCCCAAACATATTTGTGAAAAAGCAAGTCACAAAATAGTAAGTAGAATGTTCTTTTTTAAAAGTGTGTGCCTGTGTATTAACTGGAGAGAAAAAGAATAGATTTTTTCAATTATTTCATTGAGGTCATAATGGCATATAGCATTCAAAAAGAAAAAGAATTGAAAGGGTCCTATTGAATTATTTTAGGGGTTATCTCTGGAGTGGAAGTAAAGGAGGGACTTTCACATTTTATATACTTGTGTATCGTTTGACTCTTTAATAGTGAAGGGTATTTGTGTGTTAGATAAGTGGTTCTAAAAAGAAAAATAATGATATTGCAGCTAGAAGAGTAGAGACAGAACATGGCAAAGGGAAGACTTCCATTCTGAGAGGCAGACCACTGGGGTATTTAGAAACAAAGCAGGTGACAGTTTCTGGAGAACACTAGGAGGAAAGCACCGAGAGGAAGAAGGCTTCCTAAATTTTTAAATGAAAGTCAATGGGAATAAACTCTTTGTTATCAGATTTATTGTCCAGCAGTGAGAAGATATGGGTTCCAATTCCAGCTCAACAACTCACTAGTTGTGTCACCTTGGGCAATTGCCTTAATCTCTGTGAGTTTCAGGTTCCCCATTTGTAAAGTGAGGGGGTATTAGCATGTATGATTTTTAAGGTCTGTTCCAACTCCCATACTCTATCATTTTAGCATTTTTGGGTTATTTGTACATTGCAGTGAGTGACTTTTGAGAAGACCTTAGCTTTGAGGAATTCCAAATGATATTTTGATTGCATAGTTATCTGAGAACACCAATCCTTAGAAAAGAAAAGTAAGACTCAGCTTATCAGTGACCTATATATAGGACAACCTAGGACCCAACACTTCTGGCATATGGCTAACTACAGCTATATCAATATGGCTACAGTACCTGTGGAGCACCTGCTAGCCAGAGACCCAGAAACATCCAGCACACACTCTGAAACATTACAGCAAACTTTTCCTCTTCTCCATGCCATAAATCAAAACAAAGTAAGGTTAAAAATTATCTACTCAGGATTTATAGTCCTGCCAAGGATCTCTAAAATATTTTTTTTCCTTCAAGAGGGAACCAAAGTGGTTTCACAAATTGAAAAGTAAATGGGGAGTTTCCAGATTCAGTTCTGGCAAGTAAAAAGCGTAGAGGTTGTCACTCCCATCCTTACAACAAGAAAAAGCTGGACCAACTAAAAAATCAGTAACTTCTCTTGGACCCACCAGAGAATTGAGGTTGCAGGGGAAACTGCAACCCTAAAATCTGAAGAGACAGTCTTATCCAAAGAGACACAGAGAGATTTGCTTACCTGTAGTAGAAATCACTGGAATCATAAACTGGTAGAGGCACTTAAATGGCAACTTTGACGGAATTGCTGAAGGCTGAGTGTGGACTTGTGTGAGAGTAAGAAACTCCTGAGGTCGACACTTTTGTAGGCTCTATCTCTAGGAACCCCACCAAGTTCTCACAGTGAAGAAATGAGAAAGATCCCTGCCTGACCTGGCTCTGAAGAGGGGAGGGGAAAAGTAATTGTGAAATACCCCAGAGCTTTCTCTATAACAAAAGCCTATGCTCCAGGGGAAAATACTTTGCCTGAGCCTTATCCCAGTTGGGGAAAGAGCATTCCTCCCATTCCAGCTGCCCACCACCCTAGCCTTCTTGTCTCACCTTGTGGGGGGAAGCATAGTCAACAGGGGCCTGAGCTTCCAGGAAATGGATTGGAAATGCTGCAGTCAGGGACAGGAGCAGTGGGCAGGGAGAACAAAAAGCTATACCACTAGACTAAAACTTGTGAAGGTCACAGCCACAAGAGACACAGTCCCAACAGACACTGAGATTTAATCAGAAGACTATAAAATGACCTGCTCCTGCATACCTTATCACCATACCAATAGGGCTCCAGTATAATAACAGTGGATTACAGCTGAAAGAACAGCAAGACACAGATTCTCTCTCAAGGAGTTGTACTTAAGGAAACTCAAAATCAAGATGGGAGACAAAACAAGGACACTAGGGGAGTTTATGCCTTTGGGACCGATAGTTACACCAAACATTAAACACAGTCCAACTCCTAGCCAATTTACCATAAATCCTAACACAATGGAATTAAACTAGAAATCAATCATAGAAAAATAGCTGGAAAATCCTCAAATACCTGGAAATTAAACAACACACTTCCAAATAACCCATGGGTCAAGGACGTCTCAAGACAAATTTAAAAATATTTTGAAGTAAACGAAAATGAAAATACAACATATCAAAATTTGTGGGATGCAATGAAAGCAGTGCTTAGAGAGAAATTTACAGCATTAAATGCATATATTAGAAAAGAAGAAAGATCCAAAATCAAAAGATCTGAACCTCACCAAAGAAGATATACAGATGGCAAATAGCAAATGAAAAGAAGGTCAGCATCATTTGTCATTAGAGAAATGCAAATTAAAACAATGAGATACCACAACAAACCTATTAGAATAGCTAAAATCTAAAACACTGACAACACCAATTGCTCATAAAGATATGGAGTAATAGGAATTCTCATTCACTGCTGGTGGGAATACCAAATGGTACAGCCACTTTGGAAGACAGTTTGGCAATTTCCTACAAAACTAGACAGTCTTACCATATGATCCAGCAATCACACACTTACATATTTGCCCATATATATATTTGACTTAAAAACTTATGTCCACATGAAAACCTGCACAAAGATGTTTATAGCAGCTTTAGTCATAATTGCCAAAAGTTGGAAGACACCAAGATGTCCTTCAGTAGATATGTGCATGGATAGACAAACTGTGGTACATTTAGACAATGGAATATTATTCGGCAATGAAAATGAATGAGCTATCCTTCCACACAAAGATACGGAGGAACGTTAAATGCACTTTGCTAAGTGAAAGAAGCCAACCTGAACAGTCTACATATTATATGATTCCACTTATATGATATTCTTGAAAAGGCAAATTCATGGAGATGAAAAACAGATTGGTAATTGCCAGGGGCTCAGAAGGGAGGTGGCTGACTAGGTAAAGAACAGGGGACTTTTTAGGGCAGTGAAACTATTCTGCATGATACCGTAATAGTGGATACATGTCACTATGCATTTGTCAAAATCCACAGAACTTTATAGCAGAAAGAGTGAACCTTAATGTATGCAGATTTTTTTAAAAATCCCAGGATGGAATGCATAATGTGACAAATGAATCTAACTATATTACACATTTTTGAAACAACCTCACTGAAGGGGTACAGGAAAAAGGTGCTGACCCAAACAATTGGAAATGAGCGGAGTCTATAAGACTAAAGGCAAAAGGAATTGTGTATAAGCACTGTACTCTAGTTGACAAAGTAGTTTCCCACGGAGGGTATGGATTAACAAGTTGAAACCACTAAACACATACACTGGAAGTGAACTGTTAAATAATGAATGGTGGATAGTGGGAGCCAAGTTTCTCACTCCCTGGAGTGGAGGTATATACACGGGTCAGTATACACACATATATTTCCTTACTGAGAGGCAGAGAGGACGTGGAAGCAACAAGACCCTAGTAGCAAGGAACACACCTCACACCCAGATCTTGGTTTCTAATATCATTCTCCACTAAAAGGAACCAGGACTCCTTGGAGAAATGGCTGATTCTAGGACTGAGGCAGGAAACAGATAACATGGGCCTGGAGTATATTGTGGTGCCAGAAACTAAATAAGTGCTCAATTAAGAATAGATCTACCATATGATCCAGCTATGCCACTGCTGGCTATTTATCCAAAGAACTTGATAACGCAAAGGCATAAAGATACTTGCACCCCTATGTTCATTGCAGCATTATACACAATAGCCAAGACTTAGAAGCAACCGAGGTGCCCATCGAGGGACGAATGGATAAAGAAGATGTGGTATTTATACACAATGGAATACTACTCAGCCATAAGAAATGATGAAATCTGGCCATTTGTGACAACATGGATGGACCTTGAGGGTATTATGCTCAGTGAAATAAGTCAGAGGGGGAAAGTCAAATACCGTATGCTCTCACTCATAAGTAGAAGATGAAAACAACGAGAAACAAACACATAGCAACGGAGATTGGATTGGTGGTTACCATGGGGGAAGGGGGGAGGGCAAAAGGGGTGATTAGGCTCACATGTGAGGGGATGGACTATAATTAGTTTTTGGGTGGTGAACATGATGTAATCTACACAGAATTCAAAATATATTATGATGTACATCTGGAAGCTATGTAATGTTATAATCCAATGTTACTGCAATTAAAGATAAATAAAATAAATAAAATTAAAACAAAGAAAACCCCACAGTGATAGAGGTATATCAAAAGGAAATAGAGCCAACTGAAAGAGCTCCAAATGGCCAAAGCTGAAAAAAATTTGAACAAAATAAAGTATGAATTACAACCCAAAGTATAAAACAAATATGAGTCCCTACTGACATAAATAAGTGAAAAAACAAATGGGAGAGAACAGACAAATCTCCCATGCAGAACAATTTCAAATAATTTCTGTAGATATTTCACCCTCAACGAGGTGGAGTGTAACCCCGTCGTTCTTGAGTGTGGGCTATGCAGTGACTTCTTCCCAAAGAGTACACTATGGATAGGATGAAAAAGAATAACTTCACAGTGGAGAAAGCTGACAAACACTACCTCAGCTAGGTGATCAATGTTAACATCAACAGGGATAAATCATATTGACAGTATATACCTTTGTTACGATATGATGAGCATGGCACTTTACCTCTAGTCTTCCTCCCCAAAACCCATAACCCCAGTCTAATCATGAGACAAACATCAGACAAATCCCAATTGAGGGACATTCTACACTTCTAGCGTATGTGTATAGTGGTTTCAAACTGTTAACCCATACCCTCCGTGGGAAACTACTTTATCAACAAGAGTACAGTGCTTACAAACAATTTCTTTTGCCTTTAGTCTTACAGATTCCACTCATTTCCAGTAATCCTCAAAACTGTCAAGGTCATCAAAAACAAAGAAAATCTAGGAAACCATCATAGCCAAGAGGAAGCCTGAGGAGACATGATGACTAAATGGAATGTGGTGTCCTGGATGGGACATTAGGTAAAAACTAAGTATATCTGAATAAACACGTATTTTAGTTAAGACAAAAATATAAATAAATGGGGAAGAGTTTAGGGGGCATAAACTCTGAAATCTGACCAGGTATTTTCCTATTAACTATCCTAAAGGAAGCCTTTAAAGCCTGTGAACATCATCATAGGCCTCATTTTTTTTTAATTTTTTTATTTTTCCTTTTTCTCCCCAAAGCCCCCCGGTACATAGTTGTGTATTTTCAGTTGTGGGTCCTTCTAGTTGTGGCATGTGGGACGCTGCCTCAGCATGGCCTGATGAGCAGTGCTGTGTCCGCGCCCAGGATTCGAACCGGTGAAACCCTGGGCCACCGAAGTGGAGCACGCGAACTTAACCACTAGGCCACGGGGACGGCCCCCATAGGCCTCATTTTTAAGGGTTCAGGATATAAGACTGGTACGCTTTACGGCCCCATGGAGCTTTTGACACAAGCCACTTTTTTTTTCAAGCTCAAAAAGCAGCAATAACAATTGCTGTTATCCCAGACTAAGTGTTTAGGGAAGTTTGAGCATTATGAGGGTGATAGATTCCGAATTCCCTTGCCTTGTCCTCCCAGCACCATCCACACAATGGTGATTTCAGCTGGGAGAGCCTAACTGAAATGACCATGGTAGGCTTCTCCATGAGCTAGAGCCCAAGATGTTTTCCGTTTCTGTCTGGAGGAATACTATGATCTTTTTTTACAGTATGACAGAACAAACAGAACTGTTTCACAACTTACTTGGTGGATTTTGTGCACTGTCATGTTTTTCATTTTATAAGAGTTTTTTTCTTTCCCTGGGACATTGGGAGATTATGCTGAGGCTCGCAGGGGTGGTCTGGGCGCGTTCTCACATGCAAGGGGGACATGGCTTGCTCCTACACTGCCTGGGCTTTGAAGTCATCTGTGACGCTTCTAGTTTATTCTCCGTATCTAACTGGTTCTATCGATCCTCCTGAAATTTCTCCAGAACTTATTATTCCTTCTTCTCCATTCCTGTTGTCTTAGCTCAGGCCTTTTGATCTTTTGCCCAGACTTTTTAAAAATAACAGTTTAACTGGCCTTCCAGTCTCCAACCTACTCTTCCCCTGAACCGTCCTTCACACTGCCATAAATTCTCTAAAACATAAATCTGGTCATATCATTCCTCTGCTTTTAAGTCATTTGATAACTCCTTGGTTACAAGATAAGGTCCAAAAGCACAATCTGGACCTTGCCTAGATTTCTAATTAGATCTCCGGCTGTATCACCTGCTATCCTACCTCCTGCTGCAGCTGTCACCACACCCACCCCGGGAGCCTCAGAGCTCAGACACACAGAGTCTGCGTCTCTTGAATACAAAAGCCTCCCTCAGTCTGCTGTGCCTTTACCTGTGTTGCTCTCCCTGCCAGGAGCGTCTCCTCATTCGACAGTTAGGGAGTAGTAGCAAGCCACGCTAGGCAGCAAGACAAGGAGGTGAAGGGGAGAAGGGAATTGAAGAGCATTACTAAAAGAGTACGGTGCTGGGTTCATATCCGGGTGCTCCATAAACACTGAATGAATGAATACATGAATTGCTGACCATGAGGTCCAGGCTGCAGAGGCAGGCAAGTGAAAACAGATGGACTATGAGAATAGCTCTGAATTTTTGCCTGTTACTCAAACCCTTTTCCTATTTCCCTCCCCCTCACCATCTTTCAGATCTCCATGTTTATGTTTCTTCGAATTTACAGACTACTATAGCACTACCTCAGATGCATTTAACCACACCATACATAATTTATTTACTCATTCCTCATAAATCAATCCCTGCAGCCATCTGGAAAACAAGAACCACTTCTACTGCCTTTCAAGCTCCTCTTAACCAATCTTTTTAGTACGTGCTGTTGTGTCTGGTACAAAATGTAGTATTTTACGCACAGTTTCACCACCCAATATCAAGGGCCTTATGACCTTTTTTCTGTTGTTGTTGTTGTGTTTATTAGGCAATCCCATGTGAAAACATTAAATAAAGTAAGAACAATTAAAAATCAAAGCAAGGAAATTATATCACTACAGAGTGTATAAGTGAATTGATTTTCCTGTGTGGCTCATGGAATACAGCCTCACTGTTTTATGGTCAGACCTTGTAAACCACAAGCAGTAATTCTCCTGTAAAGGCTTGTGAAAAGTGGCAAAGGACTACTCATGTAAAAACACATTCAACAATTATAGGCAACGTAAAAGTCTTGTCTGCCTCTGTTTTCTAGTCTGTTAAATAGGAATAATGGATACTCACTTGCCCCAACCACCTACTGAGAGCAACATGAGCACACAAAAAGTACTTTGGTGATACAGATGCTCTATGAAATCATTTTCTATTCGATGCAATGAGGATAACAAAGCTAACCCACTCTGCTTTGACCAGAAGCCTTAAGGAGAGGTAGGCAGTTTAACTTTACGGATACACTAACTGATCATTTCACTAGAGCCAGTGATTGCCATAACCGACTCACTCTGGTTATAACTATACATAAGTAGAAGTGATACAGAAACAGGTGTCCCTTTTAGAGAAATAGGCAAATATGAAAAACCACCAAATACCAAACCATGAGTTTGCTATTTCTTTTATGAACTTTAAATTCAGGGGCTGTCTTCTACTGTCACTTTCCTGAGATACCTTTACTAGGCAAATTTCTTATCTTCTTGAACCCGTGATTTTCATACTGGTATGGTCATCCCAAGTTGGTTGCCTCCTCAGGAGGAGTTCCCAGACCTTTCTAACTAAAGTGTTATTCCCCAGTTATCTTCTATTGTCATTTAGTTTATTTCCATCCTAGTACTTATCATAACAGGTAATTAACTAGGTAATCTGTTTGTTTACTTATTTACCCAACTAGATCTAAATTCCAGATCAACCTGGATTTTATCTATTTAATCCCACAACTGTACCCCAAGTGCCTACAATAGTGCCTGGTTCATAGCAAGTGCTTAAAAAGTATTTGTTGAATGAATGAGTGAAGGAACTTGTCCTTGCGGTGACAACAAGCTTAATTCAAACTTCTTTGCATGACTTTCAAGGCCCCAATTTACTTATTTAGGCTTATATTCTGCCCTTTTATACCTCTGTATATTATGCCTGTTGATATCTCTGTAAAAGCTTGCTTTCTGCCCAAATGCTCTTCTTCCTACCAAATAACTTATCTTTCAAGGCCTTTCTTAAACACACCTTTTCTGTGAAATCTTTTCCAATCCTCCACAGACACACACACAGAATGCTTCCTCTGTTCAGTTCTTATAATAACGACAGCACTTATAATATAGGGTTATAATAGAAATAAAATAATAATAATGATAGCTAACATTTTAGAGCATTAACTCGATGCCAGGTACAGTTATAAGTACTTTATATGTTATTACTCATTTAATCCTGGAAACAACTCCAAGAAGTAGGTACTATCATTAGTACTTAGGTGTCTGTTACAGCTAGCTAGAATCAACTTCATGAAGGCTGGGATGGTGCCTTAAAAAGCCTTGCTAATTCCCAGAACCCAGCAACGTATCTGCAATGTCATAGGCCCTTACTACAAATTTGCTAAATAATGCATTCTGACATAAGTTTCTTATCCTCTGACGGCACTTTGAGAATGGCAATCCCAATCAGTTAAAGAACCAGACAGTAGTTTTAAGTAATTATACAAATTTAATCTTAAAGTGATACAGTCCTTTCTAATTACAACAAGAAGCTCAGAAGTCACAAAAGAATGATAAATCTAGTTATAGAAAAACTTAAAATATTTGTACATTAAAAAAACAAAGTTAACAAAGGCAAACCAGAAATGGAAAAAGTATATTCAACCCACATTAGACAAAAGATTAATTATAATATACGAAGGGCTTCTATAAAAAACATAAGAAAAGATAATCAGCCCATTAGAAAAACAGGAACATCATATGAACAGGAAACTTCCAGAAAAAAAAATTTAAATTGTTACAAACATATGAAAATATGCTCAACTTCATTAATTTAAAAAAGTGCAAATTAAAACAATGGGAATGTATTTATTTATTTTACTGATCATATTTTAAAGATGAAAAAAGAATTACAATATTCAGCACCAGCAAGGCTGTGGGGAAATAAATACTTTGATACACTCATGCTACAGAAATGCTTTCATATACTTAAAAGATACACACACACAAGGTTGTTCATTGTAGCACTGTTGGTAACAGCAAAAGATTGGAAATAACTGAAATGTGTATCAATGCAAGCTTGGTTAAATAAACTATGGTACAGCTATACCAGGAAACTGTATGCAGCCATTAAAAAGAGTGACATTACTGGATAACCAAATAACAGATGAGGGAAATTCTCATTTTATAAACGTACTCCAGATAATAAAAAACCTAATTATAAAAAGGGGCAAAGATTTGAAAAGACACTTCATCAAAGAGGATACAAGGTTGGCAAATAAGCATGTCAAGTGATGTTCAACATAAGCCATTAGGGAAATTAAATTAAAACCACGATGAGATAATACTACATACCCGTTAGAATGGCTCAACTAAAAATTACCGAAAATCCCAAGAGCTGTTGAGGATGCGGAACAAGCGGAGCTATCATACATAGCTAGTTCAGATGCAAACCGTACAGCCATTCCAGAAAATGGTCCTGCGTTTCCTATAAAGTTCAACATACATTTACCACATGACCCAGCGATCCCATTCCAGCCTATACTACTCAGCAAGAAAAAAGAATGAACAACTTGGATGAATCTGCAAAGCATTGAGCTGAGTGAGTGAAGGCAGTCTCAAATGGTGACATACTATGTGACTCCATGTATATAACATTCTCGAAAAGGAAAAACTGTAGGGACAGAGAAAAATAGATCAGTGGTTACCAGGAGTTGGGAGTGAGGGAGATCTAACTGCAAAGGGATAGCAAAAGAGAATTCTTTGGAGTGTTGAACTGTCTGTATCCTGTCAGTGGTGGGGCGTACCAGAAGCTGTACATGCATGTGCAAGAATCACAGGCATGTGTTAAAACTCAAAGGACTGTGCACCAGAAAATAAGTGAATTTTACTGTATGTACATTAAAAATAATTTTTAAAAACATAAATTGTCATCGGCAGTAACGATACCTTCTATTTCTCCATCTAAGGGAGGAACGTCATCTCTCATGGAGAAATCCATAGCTGTCCCGGGTATGTCCATCAAGTCTTCATCACTGGAGCTGCTCCGGAAGCTATTGAAACTCCCCTGCTGAAAGCCTCTGTTATCCATGGCTCCTGTGCAAAAAAGAAAAGAACACAGAACAAAACAGGAGGCTTATTACAATGACCTCCAAGCCCCTTACCACTTATTCTTTTTTTCTTGTGGTAAATACACATAACATAAAATTTACCACTTGAGCCATTTTAAACTAGACAATTCAGTAGCATTAAGTACATTTACGATATTGTACAATCATCATCACTACCCTTTTCCAGGAATTTTTCATCATCCCAAACAGAAACTCTGTACCCAGTAAACATAATTCCCCACCCCCTCCCCCCCACCCCTTATAACCTCTATTCTCTTTCTGTCTCTAGGATTTGCCAATTTTGGATATTTCGTACAAATGTAATCATACAATATGTGGCCTTTTGTGTCCAGCTTCTTTTACTTCCCATAAGGTTTTCAAGGCTCATCCACGTATAGCACATATCAGCACTCATTCCTCTTTAGGACTAAATAATACCCATTGTGTGAATATACCACATTTTGTTTATTCATTCATCATCTGATGGACATTTGGGTAGTTTTCACCTTTTGGATTAGCACTTATTCTTACGTCTTCTTTCATGCTCTTACTTTGACAACACAGACATGCAAACTACTTAGTATATTCAGTTACCCTCCAGATGTAATGTACCTCTACCTTTACCATGTAGTTGATAGCAGTTGTTCGAGAACCATGCAAATGAGCAAACCAAATGAGGACATGTATACAAAACACATATGAGTTCACAAGTAATCAATTGATACAAAAACTAGACATCAGTATTGAGAAATGTGTTAGCCATTTGAGAGTGGAGAAACATTATCTTATGGCCCTGACTCTCCCAGAGCTCCTAACACAATGCAGATGCACAGAAATACCGGGAAAAAGAGGCACACTGCGCTGCGCCATTCCATGTTGTTCTCTACTCAAGAACTGAATATTAAAGATGAAACATTTTCTACATCCTAAGTATGAATTTTCAGATTACAAATTATACTCAAAAGATCTTAGTATTTGATTAAAAAAAAAACAGTATAGCCAACTTTGTCTTATCTAGCCCTGCTCCTCCAATTTGTTTTATGAAATCTTGATTGAGAATCATAGTTGGCAAAGTTCTATTGGATTAGGCAAATAATATTCCTTTTGAAGTATTCCAAATCTTTTAAGAACCTTCTTACTCTAGGTTATCAGAATTATGTGTGATGAATGTGGTAAAAACCAAATTGGAAATTAAGCAATAGGTCTGAAAAATTTGAATCATAGCAGATAAATTAAATTTCAAACATTGAGCATAAATGAGAAAGAACCAACATTTACCAGGTATTTAGCAATTTTCAGGGGCGGGGCTGTGTGCTTAAAATGAACTCTTTGACTTAATTTTTACAATGTTCCCATGCTGTGGCATTATCATTCCTGGTGCAGATGGGGAAACTGAAGCTCAGAGAGGCTAAGTAACTTGCCAAGTCAGTTGTTAAAAAACGTTAAGCTCCAAATCATGTGTTCAGTTTCACAACACTTCACTTGTAATAAAGAGAACAGCCTGACAGAAGTGTAAGGGAGATTTATGAACCACCTACTATATACAAATGACTGTGGGACAGAGAGACAGATACAAAAATGATGCTGAGTAGGCCAGATGAGATGAAGATTGAGAGGCAAAGATTTGGGAGTTATCAACATCAAGGTGATGGTTGAAACCAAGAGAACAGATATTCCAAGGGATACCTAAAGTTCACTTATGGATAAAGATGAATATAAATCAAAGAAATGCATTCTCAATATCCCTCTTTAGTATGCACAAATAGCTTACACTCTGCACAGAGGTGAACTAAACAAAAGGTTCCCCAGGAACATGACCGTGCTTACACAGTGACATGCGGTCAAGCAAGGAAGGCAGGGTCATCTACTCAGTACTAATATGTACAAAACTATTGATCATAAAACCACTTCCTAACCAACAAAAACTCTAAGCTTGCTATGTGGATCAAATGGGCCGCTCGCTTGCCAATCCTGCATCCCCCCCAGACTTTTCCCCCTGCTCTCTCCTGCTTCCTTCACTCCCCTTCTCCCAGCACTCCCACAACAGTGCACTTACATGGAATTCCCTGTCTCAGTTGCTGCCTGTAGGGAACCTCACCTACCAGGAGATCCTTAGCAGTTTTTTCCTATTTCTAACAACACATAGGAAATGCTGAATCTCTCCGTCTTCCCTCCTGTCACCCAGGAAGAAGCGTCTTTACTCTTTAAGAAAAAAATAGCCTCTCTACTTTGTTCTGGATCTGACTGAGATAATACATCCTTCCCTGTCTTACTCTGATTTACTTTATTTTAATCTTTAAGGAGACCTACTATCTCCAGCTCTTATCTCTACCTCAAGCTCCAGCCCTGAAGCCCCAAGAACTCCACTGGACACTTGTTACTACTTCAAACTCAACTGGATGAAAATGAAAAAACAGTGGAAATAACATTAACCTAGACACAAATAATAAAATCCAAACAAGGCATATTCCCTGCCCCCACCCTCCACATCAACTTTCCTTTTCAATGCAGGCAGCTTCAGAGTCAATACTGCAGTTAATGTTTGTCTAACTCTGGGATTGACTACATTCAACCAACCTGCCAAAAAGCACTCACTCTCAAGAGTAGGTATTCCAGGTTTCTAGAAATCTTAGCTGAAAACAAGCACCATTTTAGCTGACAAGAACAACCAAAGCTAATAGAGTAGCACAATTCAAGGGGTTTTCTTTCCATTTAAATTTATTAAATGCCCATGAATTCCATACAGTGACCAGCACTGAAAGAAAGCAAGAAAATTGCAAAATGATGCAGAATCCTTTCCCTCTCTCTCCACTGGTTCTATGTTTCATTCAGGAAATGATTTAAAATACACAGTTCCAGTAACTCTACATTAGCCACACAAATTATAGGAAGAAAAAGTATGGGGAGTCCAAAAATAATTCATATTTGGCTTTGGAATATGTCCTGTAGTCATATTTTCAGATGGGTGTACCTATTGTTCTGGGAATTCATTAAAACAAAATAATGACACTACAAGCTGAAGACTCAACAAAGGAGAAGCTGGAAAACTTTTCAGTTTCCCCATTAGGACTTTATGAACTCCTTCCTGTAATCCACTGACACAGAGCAATCCATCTAAATTGACCTGTCTCATTCCAAACATTTCCTGAAGCAGCTATCTGGTTCACTGTTTGGGTTTGAAAGTGCTTCCTTGATAAGTACATAGAAACAAAGGGTCAACTAAAGAAAATTAGAAGCAGCAAGTAAATCAAGGAAAACAGATGCTATAAATAGGAGTTCAGTAAAGGAAATAAATACAATCAGTAAAACTCAAAGTGATATTTGCCCATGGACAATCCACTCTGCTACAGTCTTTGGTTTTATTTTGCAGATATAAAAGAGTTCAAGAGAAAAAGTTAAAGCAGCAGAATAATGAGGAAATAACTTAAAGTTCCTTAAAGTTGAGATTTGAACCCACATCTAGTTGAACTCCAAGCCTAGTGCTCTTTCCATAACACTTTGGAACTTCACTATGACACATCAGTCCAGAGATTGGCACATGTGGATAAATCAAATACCTAGATGGCCACCAGCCTGAGGTCAGTTAGAATTTAGGGTAGGCTAGGAACAAAGTAAGGGGATTTGATTTATTTTCCCAACTAGTGGATTACATATAGGGAGAACAGAAATCAGGGGAAAATGTTGTTTGGTTGATATTTGTGTTACATAGCTGACACTTCAGTGCCTTTTGTCACTCTCTTGCTTAAAATCATAAGCTGGTTCCTTTCCCCATTGCCTTTAGGGTCAAGTTGAAATTTCTCTGCATGGCATTCAGGACTCTATCAAATTTAGATTTCATCTATCTAGATAGACTTATCTCCTGCCACAAATTCGTTATACTCCACATAGGCCATGCACTTTACTTTTTTCTTTTGTTTTTGGTGAGGAAGATTGGCCCTGAGCTAACATCTGTGCCAATCTTCCTCTATTTTTTATATGTGGGACACCGCCACAGCATGGCTTGATGAGCACTGTAGGTCTGCACCTGGGATCCGAACTTACAAACCCCAAGCCACCAAAGCAGAGCACACAAACTTAACCACTACACCACTGGGCTGGCCCCTTGGCCACGTACATTTTTTGAAGACGAAGAAGATTAGCCCTAAGCTAACATCTGCCGCCAATCCTCTTTTTTGCTGAGGAAGATTGGCCCTGAGCTAACATCTGTGCCCATCTTCCTCTACTTTATATGTGGGATGCCTGCCACAGCATGGCTTGATAAGTGGTGCATAGGTCCGTGCCTGGAATCTGAACTGGTGAACCCCAGACTGCCAAAGTGGAGCTGGCGAACTTAACCACTACACCACTGGCTGCCCCCCCAGGCCATGTACATTTATGCCTCAGTGCCTTTGCTCCGGCCAGATACTCTATCTGGAATCCCATTCAGCCCTCCCATCTTCTCTTCAGCCTGGTTAAATCCCATTCAATCCATCTAGGGCCAGCTCGAACAGGCTTTTCCCTCAACACTCCCTTTGTTCAGACATCTATGTTGATTGCATAATCTCTTCCACTTGAGTCTTGTCACTACACCATGTCCTTTTCATTTCTGTTGTCCCAGCAACTCTAGTGTTGTTCCAGAGTAAATGTTCAATAAATGCACATTGAGGAGGATTCCAGTTGGGGAGGAAGGGTTAACAGCCAATCAACATATTTATGGTTGACACTCAATACATCTATGCCTTGCACTATGAGGGTAGGGAATTGGGGATACAAAAAGTGTTTGTTACCCTGTCACTACTCTCAAGGAATTTATAGTCTAGTTGGGGAGAAAACTTTCACATAATGCAATTACACAACAGCTAAGTGTTAAACTGTTACAATAAAGGTGCAACTGGCATTCAGAAAATGGAGGGGAGTTTGTAAGCTAGAGAAGGCTTCATGGAGGAAAGAGGGTATTCCAGGCCCAGGAAACAAAATGGCAAAGGCTTGAGCTGAGAATAAGGCTGGCATTTGTGCTTGACTAGAGGACAGATTAAGTGAGCAAATGAATGGAGATAGACCATAAAGGATCTGGGAAGCCAATGGAGTCACTGTGGTTTTTGAGGAACAATATGATAAAAACACAATTTTAGGAGATGTGGCAGCATTGGGCTGGAAGAGAGAGGAGGAAAGGACTAGGAAGGCAGTTTACTACTTTCAGTTTCAATGTAGGTGATTTGGGATAGAGGAGGAAGGGGGGAAAGGGGAGGATGAGTGCATATTCCCAAAAGTTGTACTGAAAGAGCCAGGTGGGGTGGGCGGGACAGTGCTTGCTTGTGGTATGGCACACTGGCATCTTGTTTTACTAGTGACAGTGACACATGTTGGGTAAAATAAATTAATACATCCATCTCAACTAGCCCAACTGGCAAAAAAAAATGTACAAACCAATAGGTGGGCCGACATACACGACCCTTCAAATGAAAATAGAACATATACCACATATTCCAATGCTAACAAGCACAAAGAAGCAATAAACTTTTCTATTTCTTATTTTTGCTCCTCAAAAATAACTGTTGACCTGCACATGGCATTCTGCATAACATATGCCAGATACTGCAAATGTGGAACAGGGAGACTGCAAGAGGAAGAAAGGGTTAAGAGAGGCATTATACAATTGACCAAGATACAAGTATTGTCATATCATTAAAAATAAAACATTAACACAATCCTAAGTATAACACTGAAGGTGATAAAAACTGGCATATACATAAAATCACCTTTTGTCTACACACTATACTTTGGGCTACTTGAAGACAAAGAGACTTAAATCTGTGTACCCAAGTGCTGAACACAAAGAGAGATCTCAGTAAATAATCTAGCTCACACTCCAATTCCAGTTTTAGTTACATTATTTTGAGAAGCAGAAATGAAATGTGAATATTGGAGAGTAATCTCTGAGATGCCATAGAAAGTGCTTATTTCAAAGGTTTGGGCCAATCCTTAGTCCAAGGTACCTTCTCTACCAGTCGGAGTTGCAGGTAAAAAGTCCCAGGAGGAAATAATAGTGCTTCTTCTCCCAGTGTGGTCTTTATCTGGGAGGCATTCTACAGCTGAGGAGGAGTTATGAGAGAAGACAGGACTCAGAGAAGGCAGTATCAGCGCAGCCGCTCAAACTTTTTGGTCTCAAGTTCCCTTTAGTCTTCAAAATTATTGAGGAACCTAAAGAGTTTTTCTTTATATGGGTTATCTCTACAGATATTTACTGAATTATAAATTAAGACCCCAAAATGCTTAAAATACATATTTATTAATGCATTTAAATATTTATTAATTTATTTAAATATTAATACAATTCCGACTGGTAGAGAAGGTGCTTTGGGTTAAGGATTGGCCCAAATCTTTGAAATAAGCACTTCCTATGGCATCTCAGAGATTACTCTCCAATATTCACATTTCATTTCTGCTTCTCAAAATAATGTAACTAAAACTGGAATTGGAGTATAAACTAGATTATTATTCAACCCACTGTATGGTAACATTAACATTTTTTGAAAAAATCTATAGTTTCTAAAACTAAAAAAATTAGTGAGAGGCATTTTGCAAATCTTTTTAATGTCTGCCTTAATAGAGGACAGCTGGATTCTGCTTCACATATTCCATTAGCCATCAGAGCAATGACATCATCATCTGTCTATTCATGAGAAAAGGAGAGTGAAAAAGGTAAATAATGTCTTAACATTAATATGAAAATGGTTTTGACCTCATAGACCCCCCCCCACCAAAGGGTCTCAGGAACTCCCAGACTGCTCTTTGAGAATTGTTGAAGCAGAGAAAGAACACAGAATGGAGAAACTGTACTTGGACCACACTCATGATTGGTGAGAAGGTGAAAGAGGACAAACCAGTCAGAAGAGACTGTGTTGACGGCTATGAAAATGAACCAAATGACAAACTAATATTTCCTATAAATTTTTTTCCCAAAGGAATAATAGATATATAGAGATTGTTCAAATCATTAAAACTGAATCCCAACAGATGAACAGGCAAAAGATATTAGTAGATAATTCATTAAAGAAAAGGAAAAAAAGGGCTTTAAAATTTCAGAAAAATTAAAATTAAAAAATAATATACTTTTTTAAAAAACTAACTATTGGTAGTGAGCATGATGCAGTCTATACAGAAACTGATATATAATGATGTACATCTGAAATTACACAATGTTATAAACCAATATGACCTCAATAAAATAAAAATAATAATAATATGCTATCTTCCCTTAGCAGATCAGCTTTTCTTTGATTTTATCTTAGAGATTTTGCAAATATAATAACACCCTGTTATAAAGGCTTTGAAGAAGTGATAAATAAAATGGCCATGGAAGTGCCCTGAGGTTCAAGGACAAGGGCCTCCCTGGACTGACAAAGACAACACATGAAATTTATACATCACTTTCACTTTGGAATATACAAGTAAAACTCTTAAATAAACTTGAACAAACTGAATATAGGATCACATTGAAAAATTTGCCTATTATAAACAGGAGGGTTTATTCCAAGAATGCAAGACTGGTATCACAAGGGAAACTATCAACATAATTTACCAGATTAAGAGAGAAAATTTTAAAGTGATAATTATCTCAACACATGTCAAGAATGGATTTTTTTAATTTACATTTATTCTGGATTAAAATTTTTTCAATATTCCAGGTGTAGGATTTCTTTCTTGACACGGTATAGAATATTTAAATTCTAGTAGCAAAATATCATTCCCCTTACTACAGGAAGGCAACGATGCCTTCCGTTGCCAATTATATTTAACATGGTACAAGAAAAATTCTAAGAGAAAAAAACGAAGGATGCATATAGGAAAGGAAGAAATACGATATTCTGATATTTGGATTGAATATTTGAATATGTGGTATGAATGCATATCTATATAATCCTAAGAATATTAACTAACAATTGGGTAATAAATGAATTCAGAAATTAGAAAATATACAGAAAGCAACTGCATTCCTATGTACTACCACAGAACTAGAAAATATAATAATTTATTTATGACAGAGACATAAACTCAAAATGCAACATTACTTTAAAAATTTATAAAAGCCAAATAGGAGGAAAACAAGGAAGACATAAGTCAACAAAGATGCTCTTGGATGTATCATGCCCTTGGAAAGTCTAAATGTAGCAAGAACGAAACATCCTAATTTGAACTATATTATATTTATATATTAATCTAAAGTCCCTATGGAACCCCTTATGTAACTTAAAAGACTGATAGTGAAGTTCATCTAGAAGAGTAAGTAGACAAGGATACTAGTGTATATATTTCCTTAAATGTAAATATGGCACACTTATCCTGTCAGATTTTAATCTTCTAAAAAGAAACTATCATCAAAACCTTATGGTATTGGATTAAGAATAGAGATTCTAGCAACGGATACAAACTATTATAAGAACTTAAAAGTTGATAAACGAGAAGTGACACAAATATAAGGAAAGAGTCACTTTTTAGTAAATAGTTGAAGGACTGCTAGATATAAAAATGGAAAACAATATAGAATTACAGCATATACTATACTGCAACAAATTCCAGATGGGGTTTTTAAAAGTTGATTTTTTAAAGAACACAGAATAGTATATTTATCCCAGATGTGGAGAATAGACAAAATTACTTCTGACTATGAAAAGAGATAAAATGGATTAATTCATATGTACTAAATTAAATAACTTTTTGCATCAGGGAATGTAAGCAATAAAATGAAGTAAAAGGAACAGAAAAGGAACACATCCATGTCATCACAGATAAAGGTAATAGAAAAGATGAAAGCAAATATCCAAGTAAAAATCAAAGGACTTCTGGTTTCTGGTCGAGCATGTAAGGTCCTTGGAAGTCATCACTCTCATCCTCACAATGAGAAAAAAGCTGAACAAACCGAAAATCAACAAGTCTTCTTAGATCCACCAGAGAACTGAGGTCACAGGGCAAACTGTTGCCCCCAGAATTGGAGAGAAAGACAGGCAGATACAGAAAATCACAGCCTACACGAGCAGAAACCTCTGGGGGAACCAGTACCAGGGTAGGAGAACCTAAATTGTAATTGAAGAATCGCTGGTGGCTCAGTGTAGACAAGTTTGAGAGTTAAAAACTCAGGGCACCCAGTCTTAGAGGGACCCCACACTTCCATAAGTTTTGCCAGAAGCCCTACTAGGTTCTCACAGTGAAAACCAGAGAAAAACCCCCTTGTGCTTCCAGCCAGGGGAGGGGAAATGTAGCCATTTTGCAATACAACAGAGCATTCTGTTCTTCTCAACAAGGCCTACCCTCAAAAGAAACTATTTTACCAGAGCCTAACCAACTTAAGGGAAAGGAAAACTCAACTCTAGCTCCCTCTAGCCTCCTGTCTCACAAAACGGGCAGAACCCCAAAACAAAACTGAGAAACACTTGTGAAGTTCACAACTGAGGGGTACAGGCACACTAAAAGACTGAAACCCAATCACAGGACTATAGAATACTTCCTCTTCCCACACACCTTACTACCACATCAGTAGGGCTCCTGAATGACAACAGGGGAATACAATTGAAAGAACTCATGTCTTAAACCTTATTTAAGAAGCCATCTCTAGGGAAACCCAAATACACAAGACAGACAAAAACAAAGACACTAGAGGAAATTTTAGCCTCTGACACATACAACTACAGCATACAGTAAAAACAGCCTAACCTCTACCCAAATAAACATGAAACCTCACACTAAAGGCATATTTACCTCAGTTACTTTTACCAGTATATCATATCCAGTTTTTAACAAAAAATTACAAGGAATACTATACGACAAAAGAACACAGCATGCAGAGACAGAGCAAGTATCAGAACGAGAGTCAGATATGGAATGCATGTTAGAATTATCAGAACAGCAGTTTAAACTAACTATGATTAATATGCTAAGGGCCCTAAAGGAAAAGGTGGACAACATGCAAAAACAGATGGGTAATGTAAGCAGAGAGATGAAAACTCTCAGAAAAAATCAAAAGGAAATGCTAGAGATGAAAAACACTGTGACAGATATGAAGAATGTCTTTGCTGAGCTCATCAACAGACTGGACACAGCAGAGGAAAAGAATCAGCAAGCTTCAAGAAATGTCAAAAGAAACTTCCAAAACTGAAACGCAAAGAGAAAAAAAAGAATGAAAAAAAATGAACAGAATATCAAAAACTATGGGAAAATTACAAAAGGTGTAACATATACATAAAGGGAATACCAGAATGAGAAGAAAGAAAGGAACAGAAGAAATATCTGAAGTAATAACGACTGAGAATTTCCTAAAATTAATGATAATCACCAAACCACAGGTCCAGGAAGGTCAGAAAATACTAAGGAGGACAAATACAAAAAAAATCCACATTTAGGCATATCATATCCAAACTGCAGAAAATCAAAGACAAAGAAAAAGCTTGAAAGCAGTCAGAGGAAAAAACACCTTACCTATAGAGGAGCAAGGATCACAATTATATCAGACTTCTCTTCAGAAACTATGCAAGCAAAAAGATAGAATAGTGAAATATATGAAAGGCTGAAAAGAACCACCAATCCAGAATTCTGAATCCAGAGAAACTACCCTTCAAAACTGAAATTTTTCTCAGAGAAATTATTCAAGTAGACTTGCCTTGCAAGAAATGTTAAAAGAAATTCTACAGAAAGAAGAAAATAATATAGGTCAGAAACTCAGATCTACATAAAGAAAGGAAGAATGCTAGAGAAGGAATAAATTAAAGTAAAATATTTTGTTTTATTCTTAATTGATCTAACCAAAAATAGTTTGTTCAAAATAATAATGTCATTAAAGTTTTCAGTGATGATCACTTATGAACAAGTGAAACGAAAGACAGTAATGTTACAAGAGACAGGAGAGAGGAAGTGGGAATACTCTGTTACAGGGTACTTGTATTACCCATGAAGTAGTATTAGGTTATTTGAAAGACTTGAATTAGTTATAAATGCATATTGTAGACATAGGACAACCACTAAAAAGAAAAACTTTTAAAAAAGAAGTATAATTGATAGGACAAGAAAGGAGGAAAAATAGAAACTATTCATACAAAATCATATAAAATGCTCCGTTAAAACCAGAGAAGGCAGAAAAAGAATGGAAGACAAAAAAGAACAAGGGCAATGAATAGGAAACAGTAACGAATATGGCTGATATTAATCCAACCATATCAGTAATCTCTTTAAATGTCAATGGTCTAAATAGACCAATTAAAAGACAGAGACTGTCAGAGTAAAAATACAATATCCAACTATGTTGTCTACAAGGAACTTACTTTAAATATAAAGACTCAGATTAAAAGCAAGAAGATGGAGAAAGATATAACATGCTAACACTAATCAAAAGGAAGCTGGAGTAGCTATATTAATTTCAGACAAAGCACACTTCAGAGCAAGGAAAATTATCAGGGATAAAGAACGGCATTACATAATAATAAAGGGGTCAATTCTCAAAGAAGCCATATAATCCTTAATTTATATGTGCCTAACAACACAGTGTAAAAATACACGAGGCAAAACCTGATAGAATGGCAAAGAGAAATGGGTTCATCTTAGAGACTTCAACACCCCTCTACTGGAAATGGACAGATCCAGCAGCAGAAAATCAGTAAAGACATAGTTGAACACAGCATCATCAATCAACTGGATCTAACTGACATCTGTAGTATTCTTCATCTAACAACAGCAGAATACACATTCTTCTCAAGCTCATACAGAATATTCTTTAAGAGAGATGACATTCTGGGCCATGAAATATACTTTAACAAATTTTTAAAAAGGAAATCATACAAAGCCTGCTCTTGGATCACAATGGAATTAAACTAGAAATCAATAACGGAAAGGTAGCTGAAAAAATCCTACATACTTGAAGTTTAAACAACATACTTCTAAATAACACATGAGTCCAAGAAAAAGTCTCAAGAGAAATTTCAAAACATTTTAAACTAAATAAAAATGAAAAAACAACATCACAATTTGTTGGATGCAGCAAAATCAGTACTTAGAAGAAAATTTATAGAATTGAATATATCAGAAAAGAAGCATATATCAGAAAAGAAGATCTAAAATCAACCATCTAAGCTTCCACCTTAGGAAACTAGAAAAAGAAGAGCAAATTAAACCCAAAGTAAGCAGAAGAAAAGAAATAATAAAAATTAGAGCAGAAGTCAACGAAATTGAAGACAGGAAATCAATGGAGAAAATCAACAAAAGCAAAAGTTGGTACTTTGAAAAGATCAATAAAATTAATAAACCTCTAGCTAGGTTAACTAAGAAAAAGAGAAGATACAAATTACTAATATAAAAAAAACGAAATAGGGACCATCACTATTCATCATGTAGACATAAAAAAGATAATAAAGGAATATTATTAACAATTCTCTGTCCACAAGTTTGATAACGTAGATAAAATAGACCAACTCCTTGAAAGACATAATCTACCAAAACTCACACAAAGAAAAATAGATCGTGAGAATATGCCTATATCTATTCAAGAAATTGAATCACTAATCAATAACCTTCCAAAACAGAAAGCACTAGACCCAGATAGGATCACTGGTGAATTCTACCAAACATTTAAAGAAGAAATTATATTAATTCTCTACAACCTCTTTCAAAAAATAGAATCAGAGGGAATACTTCCTAACCCATTCCATAAGGCTAGCATTATTTTAATACCAAAACAAGACAAAGACATTACAGGAAAGGAAAACTACAGACCAACCTCTCTCATGAACATAACTGCAAAAATTCTCAACAAAATACTAGCAGATCAAATCCAACTACATATAAAAAGAACTTATATACATTGACCAAGTGTGATTTATTTCAGGCATGCAAAGCAGGTCCAAAATTTAAAAATTAATGTAATGAAAGGCTACAGAAGAAAAATCATATGAACATATCAATCAATACCAAAAAAAAAAAGGATTTGATAAAATCCAACATCCATTAATGACAAAAATCTCTCAGCAATTAGGAATGAAGGGGAACCTCCTGGACTTGATAAAGAACATCTACAAAAAACCTAGTTAGTATCATACTTAATGGTGAGAAACTAGATGCTTTCCTGCTAAGATAAGAAACAAGACAAGAATATCTGCACTCAACACTCCTATTCAGCATTGTACTGGAAGTCCCAACTAATGCAATAAAACAAGAAAAGGAAACAAAAGGTATATAGGTTGGGAAGGAAGACATAAAACTGTCTTTGTTCACAATGACATGATTGTCTATGTGGAAAATCCAAAGGAATCAACAAAAAAACTCCCAGAACTAATAAGCAACTATAGCAAGGTTGCAGGATACAAGGTCAACATACAAAAGTCGACTACTTCCTTATGTATCAGCAATGAACAACTGAAATTTGAAACTAAAAACACTATGTCATTTACATTAGCAAGAAAAAATGAGATAATTTGGTATAAATCTAACAAAATATGTATAAGACGTATATGAGGAAAACTATAAAAATCTGATGAAAGACATCAAAGAGGATCTAAATAATTGGAGATACATTCCATGCACGTGGATAGGAAGACTCAATATTATCAACATGTTAGTTCTTCCCAACTTCATCTATAGATTCAAGGCAACCCCAATTACAATCCCAGTAAGTTATTTTGTGGACACTGAGAAACTGATTCTAAAGTTTATATGGAGAGGCAAAAGACACAGAATAGCCAACATAGTACTGAAGGAGAAGAACAAAATCGGAGCACTGACATTACCGGACTTCAAGACTTACAATAAAACTACAGTAATCAAGACAGTACGATACTGGTAAAAGAAGAGACAAAGAGATCAACAGAACAGAATAAAGAACCCAGGAACAGAAACACACAAATATAGTTAACTGATCTTTGGCAAAGGAGCAAAGGCAATTCAGTGGAGAAAGGATAGCCTTTTCAACAAATGGTGCTGGAACAACTGGACATCTTCATGCAAACAAAAAATGAATCTAGACACAGATCTTCAATTTTTACAAGAATTAACTCAAAATGGATCATAGACTTAAATGTAAAATGCAAAACTATAAAACTTCTACAAGATAACATAAAAGAAAATCTGGTGACCTTGAGTTTGGCAATGACTTTTTAGATATAACACTAAAAGTATGATCTATGAAAGAAAAAATTGATAAAAATTGGGCTTTATTAAAATTAAAAACTTCTCTGCAAAATCCACTGTTAATAAAATGAAAAAACAAGTCACATACTGAGAGAAATATTTGCAAAAGCCATATCTGGTAAGTGGCTGATATCCAAAATATACAAAGAAATCTTAAAATTCAACAACAAGAAAATGAACAACCCAATTAAAAAATAGGCAAAAGATTGAAATGTAACCAAAGAAGATATACGGATTGCAAATAAGCATATGAAAAGATGTTCACCATCATGTGTAATTAGAGAATTGCAAATTAAAACGAGATCCCACTACATACCTATCAGAATGGCTAAAATCCAGAACACTGACAACACCAAACGCTGGAGAGGATGTGGAGCAACAGGAACTCTCATTCATTGCTGGTGGGAATATGAATGGTACAGCCACTTTGGAAGACAGTTTGGCAATTTCTTAGGAAAAAAACATGCTCTTACTATACAATCCAGCAATCACACTCCTTGGTATTCACCCAATGATCTGAAAATTTATGTCCACATAAAAACCTGCACACAGATGCTTATAGCAGCTTTACTCATAATTGCCAAAAGCTGAAAGAAACCAAGATGTCCTTCAGTAGGTGAATGGACAGACAAACTGTGGTACATCCAGACAGAATATCATCTAGTGATAAAAACAAATGAGCTATCAAGCCACGAAAAGATATGGAGGAGTCTTAAATGAAGTAAAAGAAGCCATTCTGAAAAGTCTACATACTGTATGATTCCAACTATAGGACATTCTGGAAAAGGCAAAACTACAGAGACAGTAAAAGGATCAGTTGTTGCCTGGGGTTGGGAGGAAGGAGGGAGAGGGATGAATAGGCAGAATACAGAGGATTTTTAGGGCAGTGAAACTACTCTGTATGATACTTTAATGGTGGATACATGATGTCATTATACATTTATTCAAACCCACAGAATGCACAGCACAAAGAGGGAACCCTAATGTAAACTATGGACTCTGTTAATAACAATGTATCAATATTGGCCCATCAATTGTAACAAGTGTACTACACTAACTGCAGGATGTCAATAATAACAGAAACTGGGGTGGGGGAATATATGGCAACTCTCCGTACTTTCTGCTCAATTTTTCTGTAAATCTAAAACTGCTCAAAAAAAATAAATCTATTAAGTTAAAAAACATCAAAGGATGCTAAAAGGGCAGTTTACACATAAGGAAATTTTGACTCTAAAAATCATCCTGTGGAACACAGAAATCTCTATTAAAGTTATTTAAACCAGTGGTTCTCAAAGTTCAGTGGGTATCAAGAGTCCTCTGGAGGGCTGGTTAAAACCAAGATCACTGCCCTTGCCACCCCCTCCCCCCCGACTTTCTCATTCCCTAGGTCTGAGGTGGGGTCTGACAATTTGTATTTCTCACAAGGTCCCAGAGAATGCTGATGCTGCTGGCCCTGCACATCAAGAGAGATATAAAGTCTGAGAAAAATAAGAGCAAGGCTGAGTAGTAAGAAAATGGGATTTTAGAGTATCCAGGGGTACGTATTAAACAACCCAAGTCTTTTCTGCAGAGCATATTGGGAGAACGTGGGAGAGAAGGATCAAGTGTTAGAATTTTTAAGTCCCACCTATTTAAGAACTCAAGAAAGAAGACTGAAATATAGTATCTGTCTCTTTCTGCCACTGTCTCTCTCTCTCTCTCTCTCTCTCACCATTTGTGATACTGTATTGCTATGCTGACCTGAAAATCATAAATCTGTAATGGGAAATCAGTAAAGGCACTAAGAAAGGTAGGAATGACTAGATCAGCCTGGCTGATGTGGAGAGTAACTACTGGAGAAGACTGCTAAGGCCACAGTTGGGACAGGCTAAAAATGCTGGACTAAATCTGGATTCTCTAACCCTGCCCTTTTTTCTTAAAGACTTATCCAAATAGCTTAACTCATTGGATTGCCCCCTCATTTCCAGGAGACAAAACATGCTGCTGATATGCAACTTTGAACTCTGGAACAATACTCTTCTGCCTCTCTTTACACCCGAACGTGAAGTTAAAAAGCAGATGGGGAACACATTCAGAGTTTCCAAGAAACTCCTGTATGTGCCCACAAGGCCAAACCCCCAATGCTGTTTATTGTGGTCACTGCAGTATTTCTAGCAACCAGTGCAGGGGCTGGCACACAGTAAATGCTCCCTAAATAACTGCCGAAAGAATGACCAAGTCTGAGGAAAACAATGTAAAGATGCACAGTCCTCTTCTGTGATCACAATACACACTTTTCTTGGACCCAGGCACACAGCAGGTGGATTCAGAAGGCAGGGCACCTATGTGCAACGGACAGGAGAGAGGGAGAAGATAGGAAGGCTCAAGCACTGGAACAGCGTGTGCCTGCACAGGTGCAAGCACCTCTACCTGCCTGCGATGACAAGGCTCGTCCTGACACACTACGTGTGTGCGTAACAGGTAATAAGGAAGCTCGCTCTTCTATATGCTTCCAATAGTCTGCTCAAGAGAACATTCACCTTTCTGTGAGCGGGGAGGAAGAAATGGAAGGTTCATTTCCTCCCACATTGAGCATGTGGACACAATGATAATAAAGACGCTTATTCTCACACAAACCCACGAGATAGTAAGGCCACTGCATCCCCAACACCCAGAAGCTGTTCAATAAATATTTATCAAAGAAATAAATGAACGAATGGGAGAGAAGGGTATCTAAGGGTACTCTGCACTTGTCCATGTCAGACGAGGCTCACCCTCTTCGAGTCCTTGTACTGGAGCCCTGCACCGAGAGAGCACCCAGGACCAGACACCAAGGACAGGGCAGATGGAGTAAATCTACATGCCCCAGGTGAGACAGACAGACAGGGACAGATAGACAGAGACAGAGAGAAATGGAAATAGAGAGACAGATGGTATAGTAATATAAAGATACAAGCTGTTCATTTCCATACTGTGTGGTGTGCACACAAGATCAGCAATAAGAGAGCCCTTTGCTCTTCACCTCGTCTCCAATTCAAGAGTCTGTGGTGGCCATCTTAAAGAAGCTCACAGTTCTGCCTGCAAGTCTAGGGAGATAAGGGACAACTTATGAGCTCAAACTCCTACACATCCTGTAGGTGTGAAGCTTCTCCACAAACGTGCGTGTCTCTTTGCCCTCCAAGGACATGAGGTGAGGGTGCCCTGAGTGAGTGGGGGGAATAGCAAAGCTCATTCTTTGGCACCTCCAGCATTTGTGCCTATCTGTACTGTGGATCTGGATGAAGTTCATTCTCCTAAAGGTGCCCACCAGAGAGCCTGTCCAGTGATTGTCCTGCCTTGTACATTACTGTATCCTCAACACTCAATCCTGACACATCACAGTGCCTGACACATCACAGAAACTCCACATATATTCAGAAAGGCAAGAAGGGAGAGATAACAGCATTCAGTCCTGCCATATGTAGGCATGGCTTCCTCTCTTTGAAGCCTTGACTGGAGACAATATTAGAGAGGGCGCTTACATCTAGGTTGAAAGGAAGGGAAGGAGGGAGCACATGGGAAGACTCTGGTCCCTGCTCACGACCCTGTGTGTGGAAGGCAGGAGGGGAATAAAGAAAAAGCTCACTCTCCAGCATTCGGGGCACCTGAACACATAGACATTATTTGATAAGGACATTTCTTCTAGAACACAGACAAGCCCACCAGACAGAGAGCTCCAAACCCCTAACTATTCTGTTCTCCTGTGCTTCCTCAACAGCCACCAGTCACTCAAAAACTCTTACTGGGAAGGAAGGGAGGGGAAGGAGGGGAGAGAGAGGAGGGAGGGGTGATGTATAGGCTCTGTCCTTCTTGGTGCTGTCGAGCCCACCCTCTCTGAATCCTTGCCCAGGTGCATTGCATTGAGACAGCACTAGCACCCAGATAGCAAGGATTAGAGAGGGGGAGCAGGGCAGAAGGCTCAGGACGTGCATACCACATGGACATCTGTGTGAGGGGATAAAGAGAAGCCCCATTCCTGCACCCTGAGCCCATGTATCCACAGGCATTGTCATAAGGAAGTTGACTCTTCAAGAGTCTGCTAGACAGAAAGGCTGGTGTCCCTGAGCAGTTAGCTCCCCGTAGCATCCCCAAACAGCAGAACTCAGGAAATCTGTTAAATGGATGGACAAAGAAATGTACACACAAATAGCTGACTGAAAGAATAGCAAAGCACAGTAAGGGAAGAGTTGCACAGGCTCTGTCCTATACCCAAAGCAGGCTCCCAATCTCGTATCCCTACACAAGCTCACTGCTCCAATAAGCCAGCACTCATGCCTAGGCTGCACAGTCCAGGCACCTGCACACCATACATGCATTTAAGTGTGTGTGTGCAACACAGAAGTTCACACTTCTGCAGACAAGTGTAAATAATAACAAAGCCTCTCTCCTGCCTTTCAGTTTTGTGCAGAAATGTGTCTATGTTTATGTGTGTGTGTGCGTGTGCGCGCGCGCGCACAGGGGGAACGTGGGTATGCAGAGGAGAAGAAGGCGGCTGGATCCCTGGCACATCCTGCATGCCTGTCTTCTAGCCTGGAGAAGTTCATTCACCCCGCACCTCCACCAGACAGGAAGTCCTGTAAAGAGAGACACACACTGTCTCTTATTCAGCAGGATACTCCTAGCACAGTGCATGACACATAAAAAGTGATCAATAAACATGTGCTGATTGAATTGTTCGGCAGAAGGTTCATGACGACAAGGCTCGCCCTCCTGTAATCCATGCACACAGGAGGTGCTTTCAGAATTCACAACTCCGATATGCAATGGGTACAGGAGAAGGAGCAGTTCGTTCTTCTGCACATCTCGTGTGTGTGTGTGTACATGAAACAGCACTCTCCGGCTCACAGGTAACTTGCCTATGATTACACAGAGGGGAAGTGTTTTTTCTGAAGATGCATGTGTGAGATAAGCAATATGTCAGGACCGCTTTCCATTCAAGCTCTGGCTGTGGAAGGAGAAGGTAGAAAGCTCACTGCCCTGCACATTGGACATGGGCAACAGGACACTGCTAATGATGCTCAGTATCCTATGCATACTGTGGATGCAGCTCCGTGTACAGGGGATGCACCTTCTGTGTTTCTATACCTGAGTGCTGTGTGTGTGCATGTTTACAGGGAAGGCTCACTTTTCTGCATATAGTGTGTTCACATGTGACTGTACAGAAAGGTACAGAAAAGAATTTCTCCTGCACACAGCAGCATGAAGGAGAGCTAGTAAGGCCTCCTTCATTTAGTCTCTATTGATGGGAGGGTTAGGAAAGCTTGCTGGGCTGCATGCATGGGTGGGAGGGAGCCAGCACAGCAGGCTCCATCCCCTGCCCTCCCTGTAAGTGGGAGTCTCCACATGCAGGTCCATGTCGCCGGGTGTGTGTGGAGGATGGGGCGGGCAGAAATCTCGCTCTAGCATAACCTGCACATGCTCATGTTTGCAGAATGGGTAGCAAGGAACATATAGATCTACTTCATTCTCTTGAACAGTGGCCTCTTAGCCCACAGCATCCAGTGTCCTAGTGTGCTTACCCCCACCAGAATGTAAGGGTAGCAGTCTTGCCTGTTTTGATCCCTGCTACATCCTCTGTGACCAACATAGTACCCGGCATCTAGTAGATACTCAGATATCTGTGGAAGGAAGGGAAAAGAGGAGGGAGAGTTGCTGTACAGGAGCTCTGTCCTAAATGTAGACAATGCTCCTTCCCTTGGAGTCCTTGAATGGGGACAGTGATTCAAGACAGCACCGACACCTAGGCTGAATGAAGGAGAGTGATGCACCCGGTCAGGGGCCCATTCCGTGGTACATGTCTGTGTGCGTACCAGTCGGACCCTTCTGCACAGTACATTGATGTGGGATGGTACTGAGGTTTAGAATATTCTCCTATACACATCTGTGTGAGACAGGAGCGGGGTGGGCATGTCAGGTCCCAATGTGCAGCCCACCCACCCTCAGGACATGCAGGCATAATGAACGAGAAGGAATCCATTATCCAACCTGCAGGAAGGGACCAGATGTGGTTCATTCTCTTGTGGGCCAGTTGCCCAGCACAGCACCTGAAATAGAGCAGGTACTCAACAGGTAGTTATACAAAGGAGGGAGGGAGGATGTAGAGGTGCTCTGTTCTATGCGAAGATGACACTCTCCCTCTCGGAATCCTTGCCCAGGTGCATTGCATTCAGAAAGCACTCTCACCCAGGTAGCAAGGATTAGAGAGGGGGAGCCAGAACAGAAGATTCCAGCACCTACACACCTTCCGTGTGTGTTTAACAAGAAGGCTTACTATTCTTGCCCAGTGCATTTACATAGGATTGAACTAAAGTAAGGAGAAGGTTCTCCTACAAACATCAGCATGAGAGCAGGAATGAGAAGTGTCACACTTGTTTGTAAGCTGAGGGAGGGTAGATAAGAAGTCCCCTACGTGGCCCAATCACCCTCAGTACATGCAGGGGTGGTGGGTGATGGCAAAGTCCATCCTCTTCCCTGGACTGTAAGGGCCAGGAGGGCAGGGGCCAAGTCTGTCTTGTCCACTCTTCTGCATCCAAAGCCCAGCACAGTACCTAGTAAATACTATTTGAGGAGAGAAAGAATGAACGAAGGACAGATGGCAGGCAGGCACACAGCAGGCAGCTGAGAGGTGATATACAGATCCTCTGTCCTTCTCCACGCAGAGGAGCCTCGCCCTCTGGAATCCTTGCCCAGGTGCATTGCATTCGGAAAGCACTCTCACCCAGGGACGAAGGATGAGAGAGGGAGAGCAGAACAGAAAACTCGGGCACCCGCACCCTGTATGTGTGTGTATGTGCATATTTAACTCTCATGGTCCCTTTCCCGCAAAGCATCACTATGTGCATTTAATAAGATTGATCTCCCCAGAGTGTGAAAATGTATTCATCCCCATGCATAAGGTCACACGGCCATTCTCTCTCAGACAGAGCCTCCAACATGTACTGTGAGCATCACTGTTTTCAGATCACACGTGAGAGACTGCATGTGTTGGCTGTGTGTTTGGGGGTTAACAAGAAGGCTGGGACAGTCTGGGTAGGTGGGCATGCATATGCATGCACATGTTGGAGGACGTACAGTAAGGGGATACTTTATTCCCTTCCATTCTTCTGCGAAACTATGAGCTCGTTGAGGGCAACAAATGGTTGTGTGAGTCTCATCACCCAATGTTATGTTTCCCCATTACAGTATCTGACACAGAGTAAGCTGTCCACAGGGAATGAAGCCCAATCTCCCAAGGTGTCCTCTAGAAGGCCCAGGGATGAGGACTCTGGGACAGGGATCTTGTCTATCTTATTCACCATCTAACACCCAGTGTAGGGGCTGGCACCTCACGGCAAACTCAAATATTTGAAGGAAGGTGGGAAAGTGGAAGAGGTGATGTACAGGCACTCGGTCCTTCTACATGCAGACAGGGCTCAGCCTCTTTGAATCCTTGAATAGGTGTGTTGCACTGAAATGGCACTCACACCTAGGTTCCAAGGATTCGAGAGGGGGAGCAGACAAGAAGGCCAGGCACCTGCCCTTTGTGTGTTCGTGCGTGTGTGTGTGTGTGTGTAGCTATGACAAATAGTCTTCTTCTTATGTATATATGGTGTCATTTATGAATGATCGTACAGAGAGGCAGAGAATGTTCTCTCCTGCATAGTTCTGTGTACATCAGAGAAGATTCATGCTTTTGTGTGTATATTTATGGGCAACAATGGTAATGAGAAGTCCACTCTGTGGCCTACCCACTCAGGGCAAGTAGGTGTAATGGCTGATGGGGAATTCCATTCTTCTCCCTTGTCTGTAAGCAACATGAGGGCAGGGACCAGGAGTGTCTTGTTTAGTACTGTATGCTCATTGCCCAACTTAGTATCATGTATAGAAGAGGTGATCAATAAATATTTGTGGAACGGATGGAAGGAGGATAGAAAGGTGCTCTGTCCTAAATGAAGATGAAGCTCTCGCTCTCTGAATCCTTGCCCAGGTGCATTGCATTCAGACAACACTCTCACCCAGGTAGCAAGGATTAGAGAGGGGGAGCAGAGCAGAAGGCCCTGCATGGGTTTAACAGAACTTGCTGTTTTTCACAGAAGGTGATTACTTGTGATGATACAGAAGTAAAGAGAAGGTTCTTGAGCTTCACATTAAAGACGTCTAGTTGAACACATGTTTTGTCTGTTCTTTCAGATAACAACAACAAAAGCAATGACAAGAAGGTATAAACCTACAAAGACAAAGAGACTGGGAGGAGAGTGAGCGAGAGGAAAGAGAGAGAACGAATATGAGCTATCACCAAGCTCATTATCCCCCAAACGCTCTGTTGAATATTTGACCAGAAGGCAGTATAGTTGAGTGCAGCTGTTCTCAAACTTCAACACGCATCAGAATCACCTGGAGAGGCTGGCAATGCATAGGTTACCTCTTAATGGTACCAAGAAAATGAAATAGGATGACAAATAAAATGGGGCACAGCACCTAGCACGCAGCTCTCATTATTTGTACTTCTTACCCTCCAGTTACGTGTGTATATGGATTTGAATGAGTGTGCATTAAGAGGGGTGGTCACACTTCTGCATGCAAGACACATGTGAGAGGGCAGTTTCCCTCTCCTCTACTGTGTGTATGAGAGAGGAACCGTTGCAGTAAGAAGATGCACTCTCCTGCAAACGCAGCATATGAGAATGGGGCTTATAGAGCTCATTGTTCAACAGGCAAGAGTACAACCACAAGCGCAGTTGAGTCAGAGGGCCTGTGCCTTCATAATGGGGATGCATTCCTCCATGTAGTTCTGCACGGGGTGGGGGCAGCACATGCCGCCCATACAAAGAGTAGGGTAAGCTGAAGCTTGTTCTGCAAACCCTGCATGTTGAAGGGAGTTTTAGAAAGCTCACCTTCCCCTAGGCAAGGGATGTGAGAGGATGCAGGTGAGCTGGCTCACTGCCCTGAATGTTTCACGTGCGTGTACATGTATCAGAGAGTACCCAGACAGAGGGGAAGGAGTCATAAAGTGAATTTTTTGAGTGAATGAGAGTGTGTGTGAGAGAGAGAGAAATAGAGAAAAATACAAATTAATGACTGAGAATGGAGGCATTTGCCCCTGAGAACACAAAACCAAAGGTTCCTGTGTCTTCCATCTCTGAACCCTCACCTGCCTATATATGCTGTGCACTCAGCCACGTGTGGGCCTCCCATGAATGCTCATCCTCCTGTCTACCTTGCTTGTGTGTATGTGCATGTCTGAGTATCTGTGAACGTGAGAGAGAGCCCTAACAAGTGAGTGGACCTTCATTCAACAGCTTCTCAGGGAAGAACACTGAGACAACTCACGGTTCTTCCTCGGAGGCCTGAGAGAGCAGGGCAGGGCAGGAAGGCTCTATCCTTGCTCACCTCATCAGTGGGACTCTGTGCATACAGGTCCACACCCCTAGATAGATGCCTGTCTGTCCTGAGGGATAGGACAGGGTACTCAGTGGGTAGGGACTAAAGAGTAAACTCATTCACCAGCATGTGTGCACACCTGCACAGTGGGTACAAATGAGGTTCATCTTCCCATATGTACCCACTAGCCAGTAAACTCAGGCGACTATGACTGTCCTGTTTACCGCTGGCTCACTTTTCCCAGCCCCTTGAACACATGAAGGCAGGCTTAATGGGAACGTGAATTTTATTCTCTGGCACAAACTCAAGAGACCCTGGTGCCCTGGTAAGCCCCTGATGCTTTGCTCACTCTTGGATTCCAAAATCCAAGAGACATTCAAAAAGATCTGTGAAAGGAATGAGGAGAGGCGATAGGCACTCTGTTCTTCTCGTGCAGAAGACACTCACCCTCCGTGAATCCTTGCACAGATGCACTGCACTGGGACAGCACCTGCATCTGGGTACTCAGATCAGAGAGGGGGAACAGAGCACAAGGCTCAGACACCCACACACCAGGTGTTGGCGGAGGTGCCCAACTCACACATGAAAAAGAGGAAAGGGAAGTTTCAATCTTTGATGACTCCTTCTCTCATACCTCACATCCCATATATCAGTAAATCCAATTGGCTCTAACTTTAAAATACATCCATATCTGACCAGTTTTCACCACCTTCACCACTACCACCACGTCTCCATCAACCTCACACCTGAATTATTTCAGTGGCCTCCTAGTTGGTCTCCCTGTTTCTGCACTTGCTCCCTCTTAGTCTATTCACTACACAATAGTCAGAATGATACTTTTGAAACAAAGGCGTGTAAAACCCCTGTAATCCTGATTTTAAGTTGGAATTATAAGAATGAACTCATAATATGTTTTATCTAGAAACAAGACAAAGCAACAAAACATTCTTTTTGCTCTGGTCATTGAAGAAGACTGAAAACAATTACCAACCCAGAGGCAATGAACACCCCTAGTGCCTAGAATGTAGTCTCTAAATACTGTGTCCAATAAAAGGAACTAAGGCTTATTGAAAATATGACATATTCCAGGTCTGGGGAGTAGGATGTTTGAGAGGAGACTGGGACATTGTTTTCAATCCAGAAAGCAGAGAAGCTATTGATAACTACTGGGCCCACATCAAAAGAACTCAGGAGCCAATTTGAAGAAGCTCCCCCTGGCTAAAAATTGGTCATTTGAGCTTCACTGAGGATAAAAACTGCAATGGACTGAAAGATCAAATATATTTAAATCCACGAGTGTATCGTAATAATCTTTTTAAAATCCTCTTTGGAGTAAGCTAGTGAGCCAACTCATTATTTTGAGTACTGATAAACAGAGAGAATCAAGCATTTATCCTGCCTTTCCTAAAAAACCCGTACCACTGGGTAATCAAACAGTAGACGAGGGAAAGTTTTTCTTCATGGAAGTATTCCGGCTAATAAATGGAGAGAGAATAATGGAATTAGAATATCATCATTTTGCAAACCTAATGAAATAATGGCTCTAGGAATTGAGCATCAATGGCAACTAACATCATAGAAAGAGAGACAACCAGTCATTATGTGCCTCTTGATGGAAGTACTTCTGCCCCCTTCCCCAAAATCAAGCCCAAATCCGATCAGGCTTCTAGATACAAGTATCAATTTACAGGAAATACAAACAAGGAAAAGGAACACATAAACTACACCACAGGGATGCAATAAGAAAATCCAGCCTGTGGGAAACTGCAGGACAAATGGTCCACTTTCCTCCAACAAATAAATTACAAGCAAAGAAAAAATATAGATGGAGGGGGAAGTTATAATTCAGAGACTTCAGATACCTATCAACCAACTGCAACATATGGACCTTATTTGGATCCTAACTTATGATATTTTTGAGACAACTGGAAATTTGAACAATGGATATTTCATGATATTAAGAAGTTACTAATTATTATTAAGTGTGATAATGGTATTATGGTTAAGATTTTTTAAACAAGAGTTCTCACCTTTTAGAGATACATACCAATCATTAGTTTTCCCCTTCCTCCATCATATCTTAGTGCTCCCTATACCTCTGCTCCTGCCACAATGGCCTCTTTGTTGTTCTTAGAACGCAGTAGGCCTTTCCTGATTGCTCTATTTGATCCTGAAACTTCTCTACCACCATCTCCACTGCCACCACCCATTCCTTATCCCCTTTTCCTGCTTTATGATTCTCCAGGGCACTTAGCACCAATTGACACACTATGCATTTTACTTACTCACTTTGTTCACTGCCTGTCCCCCACCCCCCACTAGAGCAGAGGTTCTTGTCTTTTGATCACTGATGTATCCCTGGTGCATGGGAGAGTGTCCAACACACAGTAGATGCTCAATAAATATTTGATGAATGAATGAATGAGTCACTGAATGAATCAGCTGCAAATCCTGAGTCTGGGAAGAGAACAGAGAAAGCTCACACTCTGACTCATGTCTCTGTGACTGTCTAAGAAGACAGACCTTCATACACCCTCTTGTGCAAATAAGTATGCATTTTGGGAAGGCATGAGATAGTGAGCAAATCCCACTTCCTGTACCCTCAACTTGTATGTCAGTGTATATGCACACTTCCCTATGTGTTAAGGAGCAAATGCTCCTTAATTTCCTTCACACATTAGGTTTGTGAGAATTAGCTAGAAGGCTCTCTTTCTATCACATCCCATGTGTGGGAGTCCTGAAAAGGCTCTCTCTCCTCCCACCTAGATGATGGCAAGGAAGGAACAGGTCAAAAGACTCACCCTCCTTCTAGGCTGTGCTTGTCCCTGAGCGTGAGAACCTGCACTTTGTACTTTGTAGAGAAAGGTAAGAGAAGGCTCCTCATCCCGCAAGATCTACTGATGACTGAGATAGGAGAAAGGACACAGGGCAGAGGGTCGTTCTCCTTCCCACTGCCTATGTAGGTCCATCTTTTTGTAAAGGTGTGTGTCCAGGTATGTGCACATGCACAAGAGAGCAAGGAAAGCTGAGGCTCACCATCCTGCAAACCCTGCATGTGGGAGGGGTTTTCAGAAAGCTCACCCTCCACCATGCAAGGGATGTGAGAGAGGGAGCAGGGAAAGGCTCACTCTCTTGGCACAACGTGTGGGTGTGCTCTAGAAAGCAAACTGCATCAGCCTGGGGGCTGTCCATGGGCAGCAAGGGAGCCAAAGGAGGAGTACTGGTGGGTAAGCCAGGTGGGGCACACATGGAGCAGGACAGTTGTCCAGAGGGGGATTTGGTGGCAGTAGTATATGTATGTGTCCCACACACAGGGCCTATGAGAAAGGGGCTACACCAAGACCTCAATCACTTCAGTGTGTATGACTTTATGCTCATGCTTGTGCACTGGAGAGGAAGGAAAAGGCTTGCCCTCCTGCAAGCCTTGGGTGTGGGAGGGTAATTAAGATGCCAACGGTCCTACACTCAAGGCATGTAAGAGAGAAAGCAAATCAGAAGGTTTGCTCTCCTGTACACTGTGTGTGTGAGTGTGTGTGTGTTTGTGTCAGATACCTTGGACAGGTATGTATGTGATTGTGACCTAGACATGCTATAATGAGAAACCGTGTCTGTGCGTACATATACCATCAGGAATGTTCACTATCTACTGTCTGTATTTTTCCCATTTTCCTTTTTTCTTTCTTTTTCTTTATTTTTACTCCAAACACCATAATGGTGTTTATCACTTGCAAGGCACTGTTCTAAGTGCTTTTCATATATTAACTCAATAAATCCTCATAAAATATCTACAAGGTAATCATCACTATTCCTATTTTACAGATGAAACAACAGCAGGAGGTGCATAGAAAACAAGTGGGAAGAAAGCTCGGCATCTTACATGCTGGTGTTTAGAAAGGACCCAACAAAGAAGGCTCAATCTCCAGACCATTGTATGCCTTTGAGAGAGTGCAGGAACACTACGCCATGTGAGGCATAGGAGAGCGCCTCAGTCCCCCTCGTGCTGCACGGAGGGAGAGAGGTATAGGTGTGAGAGTGACGTGCAGGGGCCCTGGGTTGCATGTGTGTGCTAGATGTACTAGGGAGGCTCATTCTTCTGCACACCTGCTTGTGGTATGCACAAGCACTGCTTGTGGTGAGTGTTAAAAAAGCCCACATCCTACACACAAGGAATGAGGAATGATAGGGTCCAGTGTGGGAAGACAGAGCACAAGAGTGTTAGAGGGAGAGACAAGATGATCAACCAAAAAGGTTCACTTTGGTGCCAAATCATAGGAGGGAGATTCAAAAAGTATAGCTTTCTGCAGGCAAAGGATGTGAGAAAAAAGACAATAGAAGAAAAGCCTTATTTGCCTGCATGTGTGAGAATGGGCATGAGAGCAAGCTAAGCCAAGGCGCCCTCTCCTGCATATTGGCAGAGGTTTCAGAAAGCTCTCCCTCCACCAGGCAAAAGATGCGCGCAAAGGAGCGGGTGAGATGGTTCACTCTCCTGAATGCCCATACGTATGTGTGTGGGAGTGTGTGTGTATGTGTGTGCCCATGCCCCAAGCAAGATGCAGAAAGAATGTGGAGTACATAAGCCACAGGCAAGCAGGTGGACAAGCAAGGCCAGTACCTGGGGCAATAAGGCGGCTCATTTTCCTGCACACCTGTGTTCCTGCACTATGGATGTGTGGTGAAGGCAGGGGAGGAGCTGCAATAATCCTCCCTTTTGATCAAGCCACGTGTAGGGGAGAGGAGAGAGGGAAGCAGGGTGTGGGAAAGGGAAGAGTGAGAGGAAAGAGAGCCTGACCAAAAACACAGGGGAGAGAGAGAGGTGTAAGCGGAAGGCCCACTCTCCTGTCAGCCCATGGAAGGGTTGGATTAGGGTGGAAGTTACAGAGGAATTAAAAAATGGCTGTGTGAGACATAGTTAGAGTAACCATATGTTTTGAAAGTAGAGCCAAAAAGATTTGATAATGGTTTGGGTTCGGAGTGTGGGGAAAAAATAAGTGTCAGGGATGAATTCAAAGACTTCAGCATATTAAAATTCTCTGCATCTCTGGCCTGAGCAATTGGGGAATGCCATTTACTGAGGGGGAGATTATTGAGGGAGGGGAGAAGAAAATCAGGACTTCAGTTTTGTTTGTGTTAAAGTTGAGATGCTTATTAGACATCCAAGGGCAAATGTCAAATATACAGTTTGGACACATGCACCTGGAATTCAGGAGAGAGATCCAGGCTGGAAATGTAAATATGGATGTCATCCACATAGGATGGTATTTAGAGCAACAGGACAAGATGAGGACTAATGAGAAGCGGAAAGTCCAAAAACTAAGCCCTATATCTCTCTAAAGGTTAGAATTCAAGAAGAGGAGGAGCCACCAAAAGAGACTGAGAAAGAGAGGCTGGTGAAGCAAGAGGACAACCCAGGGGGTGTGGGGGCCTGGAAACCAGGTGAAGAGACTCAAGACAGAGGGCATGAGCACCTAACTGTGGGTGGATCTGTCAAGTAAGATGACGAAGCTGCCCAATTAATGGGTGATGTGAAGGGCATATGGGACCTTGACAAGGGTAATTTTAGTGCTGTGGTGAAAAGAAAAGCTTTAATTGGAGGGTGTTCAAGAAAGAGTGAGAGAAACATAAACAGTCAACTCCTTCAAGAAGTTTTTCTGTAAAGTGGAACAGAGAGATTGGCAGAAATTGGAGGAGCTCTTTGGGGTCAAGGAAGGAGGCAGTGCTTTTTAATTTTTTAATTTAATTTTTTAAATATATATATTGTGGCAATTGAGACACAAAGAGGAAAAGTTGCTTGTCCGGGATCACAAAGCTAGTAAGAGATCGTACCAGGATTCCACCACAGGTAATCTAACTGCTGAGACAGTGGGCCTAACCACCAAACCCCAAGCTGTGTGTGCCCATGCATGTACGAGAACCAAAGGTGGTAAGACTCGCTCTTTAGCACATCCTGAGTACACAGATATGGGGGGGGGGGAATGGAAGAGAGAAAGATCAAGAATATCTAATAAGAAGGCTCAAGCTCCTGTCATAAATGTGTATACAGGCACATACAGAGAAAGGAGTCATGAGGAGGTTGACACTGTAGCACAACCAATGTGCGCATTGGGAGGTTATAATAACAAGGTTAATTTTACTTTAGTGTAAGCCACATATGGGGTAGGAGGGGGGCAGCACTAGAAGGCTCACAGTCCTACAGTGCTGGACGAAATGAGACAGCTGCACATGAAAGAAAGAAAGAGGAGAGCAAGATAAGACAGAGGCAAGTGGCAGGGGAGATGGGAAAGCAGACACTCCAACAGTCAGGGCACATAAGACAGAAAACATGTCAGCAGGCTCCTTCTCCTTTACTCTGTGTGTGTGAGTGTGTGTGCGCACACGCGCGTGTGTGTGTGGCAGGGGGAAGCACATTAAAAAAAACACATACACACAAAGCCTTGCATGCTCAAGGTGGAAAAGACGAGACAGCTCAAGAGGCTTGCACTCCTGCATAGCCAGTGGGGGGTATTGGGCAGAGGGAGGAGCAGAGAGCAGAGGTAGAGATGAGGCTAGTATAAGAAGAATGCTCACGGATGAATCCTATAAAAATGTTAAAGCATCACAAATATTCACAACACTTTTATGATATAAATAATTATCATCTGGACGTTACAAATGTTCCAAACCCTTGAAGCAACTAAAAGACAAAGGGCTTTTTTTTTTTTTTGGTGAGGAATATTGGCCCTGAGTGAACATCTGTTGCCAAGCTTCCTCTTTTTTTGCTTGAGGAAGATTGTCACTGAGCTAACATCTGTGCCAATCTTTCCCTACTTTGTATGTGGGATGCTGCCACAGCATGGCTTGATGAGCAGTGTGTAGTTTGGTCTGCGCCTGGGCTCTGAACCCATGAACCCCAGGCCACCGAAGAGGAGCACATGAACTTAACCACTATGCCACCAGGCCAGCCCAAGACAAAGGGCTTTTAATGTACAGACTAAGCAAGCAAACTTATTAGCTGTAGGATAATTCTCATATTCTTTTCATTAGATGTTAGTTGCTTGACAACACTAATTATAGTGTAAAGAGCCAAATGTGTATTCACCTTGACACTTTTTCTTTAGTCTTCAATGTTGCTGGCCCACAGATTATAGCTTACAAGTTGCCTGCCATCCTTGAAGGATACTCCCATTTCTGATCTTATTTTTTCCCCTAAATTGAGAGGCAGATATTTTTTATTCCTCCACACACTCCACCATACAAGACAAACACTAACAGAAAACTTCTTCTCCCTCATTGCGTGTGTATACACGTCTGAATACATATATGCCTGTGAGTCTGAGCCAATTTTTTTTTAAAGTCCGCTAACCTACAAAGCATGCTTGTGGGAAGGGAAATGAGAAGGCATGCTGTGTTTAAGAGACAGGGAACAGCTCAGAAAGCTTGCACATCTGTAAAGCTTGTGTGTGGGAGGGGACCTGAGACAGCTCACACCCCTACATGTAAGGCATGTCAGACCAAACAGGTCAGGAATCTCCTGCTTCTCAGAGAGAACGTGCATGGACACAGCTATGTGGAGGCCAGGGGTAATAGTGAGCCTCCTCCTTTTACATACCTGTGTGCATCATCTGTGTGTGTGTTGGGGTGGGTAGCGTGCCACTGTAATAAAGCTCACTCTTGGTCACTATGCCTATAAGAAAGGCATTAAGAGATCTCCAGCCTGCGTGCTAGGTGAAGGCTACTTTCCTGCAAACTCCACAGGTGGGAGTAGCATTTAGAAAGTTCCCTCTCCTCCAGTCAAGGCATATAAAAGGGTGATGGGGTCTGAAAAAGCTCTTCTCTCCGGCACTGTGTGTGTGAGAGAGGAAGGGAAAGGAGACACAGACAGGCTCATATGCCTGTAAACCTTCAGTTGGGAGGCGGGCTGAGAAACATTCACACGTATAAGGCCCGTGAGATGCCAAGCAGGTCAAAAAGTGGGTATGCTTGTAGGTCTGAGCTGAGAAGCTTGTTTATCTGCACCTTTTTTGGTGGCTGCTCCTGAGAAGCTTCACTTGGTAGCATGCTCAGTGCAGGTATATGCAGGTACCCACACTGACGGGAGCAGAGGGCGTGGTGGGAGGGCAAGTGAGAAGGTGACCCCAACTATTCACCTTCTCCCTTGTCTGGGGCCAGAAAGGAGCTGCTAAAGGGTGGTTAGTCCTAGACTTCATGCTCAACAACCTGGGGTTAAGGGAGAGAGAGAGAACAAGACACACACAGAGGTAGAATCGTCCATAAAAATGCCCATTATCACAATTTTTAGGTAAAGAAAAGGTAGCAAAATGGACTGGAGACAGATGGCTGTGTGTATGTGTTCAGGCAGTGAGTGAGGAGAAACTGGGGTTTAAGGCGTGAAGAGTACGGACCATAAAATAGGGACACAACAAAATAGGGACACGGGGGAGGCAAGATAATAAAGCTGTGACTTTGACCCCTCTGGTGGAAACGCTGGTGATCAGCAGGATAAGCCAGATAATGAGCTCCTGAGAAATCATGAGATAATGGTACATTTAGTGGCATCCAGAGTGGAAAAAAACCCTAAAAAGGAGACGGACATTTGGAGCTTGCTATGTATAATGTGACGGCTGTCCTCAAGGAGCTTGAAGTCTCGACACCAAGAATCCTATGAAAAGTTCTCTAAGCTCCATCCCAACTCCGAGACCTTGTGATGCCACAAGGACAGATTTAAGCCAGCTAAAATGAAACGCTGAACTAGCGATACAAGGCAATAGATGTAAAATGCCTGAATTTAGAGAGGAGAGACATGACTGCAGACCAGATGGTTGGAGGGAAGAACAATCAGAGGATGGGAAAGATGTCGACGGGTCAAGAGGAGGAGGAGCCGGAGGAGTGTATTCAGAAGGCAGGGAGAAGAACACGTAAGGGTGCCACGTAAGAGTCCACAAATAAACCAGTTTGACTGGAGTGGAGAGTTCTGCCAGAAGATGAGGGTGAATAAGGCCAAGGCCATGCTATAGTCCTTAAATGCTGCAAGAATAATAATGAGGTGGACTATCAGTGTGGTGAGCAACTACTCCAGAGAGGGAATTTTTAGGTGGCTCATTAATGTTTCTCTTAATGCATCCACTTGAGTGTGAAGAGGAATAAGCTAAAACTAACCCCAACTCACATTTGTATGGAGTTTACTGCTTGGGATAAGACTAAAATAGCTATTTAATTTTTTAAATGAGCTGATTTCAAGGAAGATAGCAAGTCCAGATGGACATGAAGACTGTGAAAACAGTAGGCAAATGACTGGGATGCCCGTGAAGCACAGCTACAGGCAATGGGCAGTTGGCAAAGTTTTTGCTTCTTCAGGAAGTTTAGTCTAGCAGCAAGTGGAAATAGGGACTGGCACCGGCAGATGGATTTAAAAGCTCAGCTGTCACAACCAACAGACGAGAGAATTCAGGAGGGCCTGAACTAGGCTGAGTAGAGGTGAGAATAGAAAGGAAGTGATGGTGGGCAGGGTGGGGAGGAGAGATTCAGTAGATTTCAAGAGCAGGAATTAGCAACTCCTTCTATGTGGTGTTTTGTGAAGATGACTCTTGTGACAGTGTTAGGAACAAGGCTTGAATGAGGGTGGTAGCTGAGCCAATAGAAATGAGATGAGCTTGAGGAACACTTTAAACAATCTACAGAACTTGGATGATTAAGCCAGGCCATGATTACATCAGAAAATGCCAAGGATTCCAGCATTAACACACAGATAATGGCTTTGGGCTAAGAATTAGGTATTTGGGGTCTTAGCATCCTTCACTGAAATGGTCATGTTGTATTGCAACAGCACTAAACAACAGAATGCTGTTCACTGCACAGTTACCAAAGCATTTCATATACTTTTGCCACTCTTAATTCTAGGCAACTACCTATCCTGTGCTGGTGTTCCCAACATGAAACACTAATTTTTCCCTCATTTCCCAACCCCTGTAGCTCTGAAGCCAAGATATAACACATGATAAAACTGGCAGTTGAGTGGATTTTATTTTATTGCTCAAGGGAAATTTAAACAAAAAACGACAACTTGGAAGGACTTTACTCATGAGCTCAAGTCCCCTCTAAAAATAGATACAGTTACACCATTCATTTGGTACATAAACTTATTACGTCTTACAACTTGGAGGACTGGTAGAATGAATAGATTCATTATCTCTTCATTTATGCTTGTCTTAAGAGCTGTCAAGCCTTTGCACTCTACATTTCCTCCAAGAACCCACTCGAAGAATGTCTCTCCTCTGAGTGGCTCACATAGCACTTACACACATCCTGCCTGGCATTTGAGTTATTTGCATTGTGCCTTATCTCTCAAGGGAAGAGACTGACTTTGACATCACTTGGAGGCCTCAGATACAGGGTAGAGGCTCGATAACTATCTGTGAAATAAATCTGTTTGCTTTTAGGCTAAGCACAGCTGCTCCCATTCTGTTTGAAGTATTGCCATTTCAAGGGCCCAAAAATGTCTTATCAGCAGCTATTCAAATTACTTCCCCTTCGCCATTATTGTGCAAGAAGATATGGATAAAACGATTTACTAATTCAGGAAGATTTCAGGGTGTGTCAGGTTTTGGGACACACATTCCATCCTTCAGTCACTGTTCTGCCGAACCACCCACCCAAGGCGTGGTGACTACCAGCATGAAAAATACCGCCTACACCTCACTCTAATTCTAAACTATAAGCTTATGAATAAGTCTTGATCTGAATTTAGGTCTAAGAGACAAGATCCACTGAGTGAAGGTTAATCTTTATTTTCTTATGGGCTAGAGAAGGAAAATGTATTAAACAACCCTGGGAACTGGATTCTAGTTCCAACCCTGGCACTGAGTCTTAAAGCAAGTGGCTGACAGCTGCATCTTAGTTGCTTCATACTCAAGGTGATATGAACTTACACTTGTTTTGGGGGTAAAAAGTCTGCTGAAACTTTGTGAGAGAATTCATTCCATCTTGTTTAACTTTTGTGACCTACTGTATAATTTTAAGAGAATATGCATTAAGCCTCTGTCTTATGCTGTCCTTAGGGTTTATGCAGCAGAATGGAGTCCTGGATAAGCTTCTTCTAGGAATATTTACCCTCTTGAAATGGAGTACAAGACTGAATTAGAGGTGTATCAAATTCTGTACTAGTATAGGTTATGTTATGGTGAGATTCTAACTTTACATGGTAAAGGGGCTTAATATACACTAGAATCTAACACAGCTAAAAGGCATTTTTTTAACTTCCTACTCTTTTTGATTTCTTCTTTTAGTATCTGACATAAGGTGACTCCCTACTTCTTGAAATGCCCTCGACTTAGTTTATATTAAACTGTACAGTAGTGGGGTTCTCCTACTACCTCTCAGATTTTTCCTTCTTTTCAATCCTTGCTTCCATTTCTCCCTTCTTCAAGGTTCCTACTGTGTGTTTATCCCCCTCCCCACCTCCCAGCAAGAATACATCTTTGGCTTTCTAATCATCTCTCTCTGGATTCGATTACAGGTTTCAGACATCATTATTCTCAAATAAATTCTAAGTATCTATTCCTGCTCTCTCATTCAAGCCACAGGGTACTTAAAATCATTTATCACAAAATAAAAAGCTTGACACCTAAAAAACACATCTAAAGGTAAAATCATTACCTTTCTCCAAAGCAAGTTTCCTCCCCTCAAAACTGCCTGCAATCACAATTACTATTTTGAGTTTACCAGCTTAAAATGTTAATTATCTTTTGCTCCCTCCTACTGTAATCTCTACCTTTAATTTGTTACCAAGTCCAAACTCTCTGCTTTGCAACTTTTCATATTTGTTTCTTTACTTTCTATCCCCACCTTCCCCTTGGGAGTCCAGCCCTGACTGCTTTACACCTTTCCTTATCTGTTATTCCTCACCAAGACTGGTCCCTACTGCTGCCACGTTCAATCTAGGACTCCCCCGCCCTGCTTCCCAGACTCTCCACAGGCCTCTTGCCCAGTCAAGCCAATTTCCTGACGGTCAGCCCTCACACACCCCCAACCAGACTTGTGTTACTGGGCCACACTAGATTGTCACCTCCCCTTTCTACACGTCCATATGTTAACTGCCCTTAAAGGCCCAGCTCAAGTCTCACTTCTTTCATGATACTCTGCCTTTTATACTTACTTCTCAATTATATTCTCATTCTCCACGACCCCCCCATTGTTTCTTGAATAATAAGCACAAGATTAGCCAGGTTTGGAGCATTTTTCTCCTCTATCCTCTTCCACAGTGCTAGAGGCATAAGGGCACTCAAGAAATGCTTTTTGGTTGTACAATGATTAATGTTGAAACTATATTATTTAATTTGCAAACCTCTGCTCTTATTTTTCTCCTCAGTGATCACATATTGAATCTAGAAGAGCCCATGAGAGTTATGACACTTTCCCTCCCTACTCCCTTCCCTTCCCATTTCAAAATTTCACACACGAAAAACACACACCATATGATACTAAAAGTCTGCAATTTCAGAACTTTAGTAACAAAAGACCACAAAATCCAGCTAGATACTTCCTCTAAATGTGAAAAACTGGTTTTTTTTCCATAGCATTCAGGTTAAACAAAGCCCTTAAATTAAAAAGCAAGGACAACCGGAAACCCTTCCTCTTCAGGTCCCTGGGGAAATGCTGCTCTGAGGCTGACCCTGGTGTGGAGAAGGTGGGTGTGGGGAGGAAACCTTCAATGCCTAGAATCCAGGGCTCAAGCCAAGGGAGGAAGAGACCCAAATCCATTGGGGCCCAGCACATCTTTCTCTGATGCCAGAAGTTCGGGGTGGGGGGGAGCAGTCTCACTTCCTAACTTGTCTTGCTGTATTCTTAAATCTGTTTAAGCTACTGTATTGCTTATCCCATCACCCACCAACCACCAAGTAACAAGCGCTTCCTAGTTAGCTCAAGGAAACAACAGCACAGCAGTCACACACTCTATTGTACTCTGCCTAAGAGTGACGGCAACAGTGAGGTTTTTGTGGGCCAGCAGAACTTAACTGACTACGTTACAAACCAAGGAAAAATTATAGCTCCACATACATGCAAACCTTTATAATTTCAATACACCCCTTAATTAATCATAAGGGCAAGCAAATTACTTGCATTAAAAACAATCTTAAAAAGTTGCTGGCTTGCCCCAAGGTTAATATATCATTGAGTTAAGAAATTATTGCTTGGGGAAAAAAATGTAGAAAACAACATGCAGAACACTCAGCATATTGTCCCAGCAAAGTGCAAGTTCTTTTGCAATAGACCTGAACAGTGTGGCCATTTTTTTCCTTGACACAAACTACAATATTTAAGTATTTCTTCTCTTTGTTCCTTTTTCATTCCTAAACAAAGGTCTTAGAGAGTCTGAAAGGACCTTGAAGAAGAAAACAGGCAGGTCTCCCAGTGCAGGTATTTTATGAAGGTTGTGTCTAATCCTATGGTAGGACACATAAAATGGTATGTCAGAATTCATCCTTTGAAACCCCCCAAAAAACAGTAATAGTGGGGAAATGGTGATTTGGGAGCCTCTTTGTAATATTTCCAAGCTGAAATTCAGAAGTCAAAAGAGGGGGAACAAAATGGGGGGAGGGGCAGGCTGATCCCAAGACCCTCTTGCAGATTCTATGGCACAAGTCAAGAAGATGCAGCCAGCCAGCTCATAAATTTGCCACTAACCACAACTAAATATAATTCAAAACACCTGGAAAGCTTTTTTAAAAAAATGAACTGAAAGACCCTATAGATTTGGGCAGTTGTCAGAATTTGGGCTGCCAGACAGATGGCGTCAACGCTCTCAGGACAATCAGACAAGTCAAAGGCGTAATTCATTCAACTGAGCAGCACCTCTGCACATGGATTACAATTTACACTTCATAATGTACACTCCCACTAACGCCATATGTTTAAGAAACCATTATTGGGGTTAGGAAAGAAAGTTCCCAGTCAAATTCTCACTGCCCTGGGTTACACAGGCATGTTCACTTTGTGATAAATCATTGAGTCGTAATTTTGGATTTGCAAGCTATTTTGTACATGTGTTATATTTTAGTAGGAAAGTTAAAAAAGCTCCCCAGAATCCTTTGGCTAAACTAGTAGCATCATTAAGCACCTTGCTGCAGAAATGCTTAAATGGCATAGCATTCTGGTCATTTGGAGTACAGTTGTCCCTCAGTATCCATGGGGGATTGGTTCCAGGACTCCCTGTGGATATCAAAATCCTTGGATGCTCAAGTCCCTTATATAAAATAGCATAATATTTGCATATAACCTAGGCATATCCTCCTGTATACTTTAAATCACCTTTAGATTACTTATAATACCTAATACAATGTAAATACTATGTAAATAGTCGTTATACTGTATTGTTTAGGGAATAATGACAAGAAAAATAGTCTGTACATGTTCAGTACACACGTAACCATTGCAGGCTTTTCCATCCATGGTTGCAGAACATGGGGATACAGAGGGCCAACTGTAGACTCACTGTGTGAGATGGAAACAACTGTTTGTGGACTACTGCCACATGGATGATAAGAACCAACCTTGCATCTAAACGCATAAGGGAGAAATTGTTCATGGACTGAGCGGTGTGCAGACTGGGCCATTTAACCTAAAACAGGCTAATTCAGCAATTTCCATATTTGAGGCAACTGTAATACTCTCTCAGTTTAAAGTTTCCTCTAACCTCTAAAGGGAAAAAGCATTGCATGGTATGTGTATTTGTAACAGACATTAATAGAAACTGGATAAATGGGAATCAATTTTTGAAGTTTCACAACATTCTTAACATATAACACTCCATAGAATCATAAAGTCAGGACTGGGAATAACTGGTCTGAATAAGCAGAAAACACCTATGAGAGGCAGGACGTTAAACCAAAACCTGTGCCATAGTTAACCCTACACAGCGGCAGCAAGGTTACGAAACAGGGCAATACTGGAAAGGGAGTGCTCTGTATGTGCCCAGACTGAAATCAACTTCATAGACTTTTTGAATACCTATTTTAATTAATTACCTACAATGTTTTGTGGAAGACAACACATTTTGTGGGCAAAAAAAAAATGTTATTTTTATTTGGATAGAAAAAGACTCATTTAACCAATACATGTTGAGGAACTTACATGGCTAGGTGCCAGAATATAGTTTTTTTTAGAAGACACATTTTATACTCTTAGGATCTCAGGCTACTTGGGAAGGCAGGGGATGGGCGGCAGTAATAGAGATGGAACAATTATAGAAAAATAAAATATGGTGTGTGATCAGGTGCTAAGTGGTGTGGTATTAACTGCAAATAGAGCAGCAATATTTCAAGGAAGGGGTATATCCAATAAAGCTTAGTATAGCTGCAGAGGTGGAGGTGGGAGGAGGCACACAGCCTGGGCCTTCTAAGCATGGGCAGGAAAGATTGCTAAAAAAGAGAGAGGGCGTTCCAAGCTAGGGCAGGTAGGTCTAAGCAAAGGGCAAGGTGGTGTGAATCAGCTGGAGATGAAGCAGTGTGAGTCAAACTGTAGTTCAAAGCCTACTGCCAGTCCCCAGACGTTATTACCAGTGTTCACCAAGACGAGTCCAGAAATTAATGAGCAGTTAGAAACTTTTCCTAGCAATTTCAGAGAGTCATTTCATGTCTCACAAGTCTAATCATAAATACGAAGCTTTGTATGTCGGCATTTTATTTTTATATGTCTTTATAATTCCATTCTCCTAATTATTTTTATTGTATTATACAAAAGTATCAAGCCATGATGGGTTAGAAGTTCAAAAATATATACAAACAGTGGGTCTCTCAGCACAGCTCCTTTGAGAAGCACTGGTGGGGGAGAGCGATGGTAGTCTGACTCAAGGGGCTGGGGTGTGGGGGAGAGTTGAGGGAAGGCAAGGATGGATAAATGAGGTGAGGCAGGACAACAACAGCCTTGAAGCCGAAGCACATGCAGAAATTTATACTCAAGACAGTAAACAGTGGAAAGTCGCCTTAGCTTCATGAATAAAGAAGTGACATGAAGAAAGCAGTCATTTTGTAGGGCAGAGTCTGGCAGCCACTGGTTGGGTTTGATTGGAAGGGAGATCAATTCTTGGGAAATAAAGGGATTAGAGTAATTTGGAAATCTGGTGAGGAGGCTGAATTTGAATCCCCCCTAGCCTGGGGTGATGGACAATAGCACTGTAGAACAAGGAGCAAAGTTGCAGTACACTGGCTATCTGAGGGTGAAAAAGGTTTAGAAACAGGACTCCAAGGTTTCTTGCTGGAGACCAGACACAAAAGGATCTAAGGGAAAAGCTAAGCCTTGACTGAGGATGACAAGTAAAGATAGGTAGTAACGAATGTGGGGGACCCAAAACACTGAATTACTTGGAGGATGGAGGGGTTTTTCTGCCATGTGGGGTGGGGAAAGGGGTATAACCATGGAAAGCAACAAAGGTCTAGAAAAGTAGCACTTTAAATACTGAGATACTATGTATCACAAATACTAATGCATCTGTACCTCATCAAATCTGTATAATCTATAAACTAACCTAGATAGTTTCTACCCTGCGAGTCCTCTGCACTGGAGTTAGTGTATGTTAAAATGTCCGCCTGCAGAGGACACTGTCGGGGAGGGGCCTTTCTGTAAAGGTCTAAATAGCAAGGCTTCCCCCAGCCTTCTTCTCAAAGGCACAGGCAACTGAATGTTATCGGAGATTTAATAGAGTCTAATTAAGATGCCCTCTGCTTGGGGATTTCCAGGAAGAATGCTTTATTATGCCTTGAAAACACTCTCATATAAAGTTTACAATTATAACACCACTGGTCTGTTAACATTCAGTTTATGGTTTGTTAAGTACTTCCAAAGGTATCTTATATGAAGGTCAGTGATTTTTCCCCCTTGCTATAGTTGTACCTGTCAGGGGTTGAATTCTAATACATTTAATAAGCAGTATTTAATAGACTGGTTTTATACAAGTGTATTACTGTTAGTAATTTTCCAAAAGGATATACAGACAAATTGTTCCCAGAATCTGGTTGGGAGAAGGTCTTACCAGACAAGATACCATCTATCTTGTATAAGAAATGCATTGTTCACCCACCCCTCCAGGGGCTATGGAAGATAAGAAGATAAGAAATGGGAGAATGGACCACCAATAACCTAGGACAAGTTTAGAAGATAAAAAAGGACTATGGGGCTGCAGTCTCCTAAGACGTCACACTTCTGGAAACTTCAATAAACAGGCAATGTCAATGGACTTTTGCCAATGAAATATTTCAGTGGCATAGGGTAGGGTGGGGGTGCCTATGAGGATATATCATTTCAAAAATGTGTTGGCAATATAAGCTGGTTCTCTCGTCAGCACTCAAGCTTTTGGCCTGCTTTACGCCTGTGTTAACCATACCTGAGTGTGTCTTGCATTTTTCCTTATTACATAATCATCTGTTTTTGAAGATTATCAAATCCAGCAGCCTCTTCCGAACAAGTGCAAGTATATATTCCTTAGAGTAGCATTCTCTAAACTGTGAATTATGGAACACTTGGTTATGTGAGATGTTACTGTGTTCCTCAAAAACAAAAAAATAAGTATGATTGTCCTATGGTCAAAAAAGCTTGGGAAATATACAAATATTTTAAAAGCTCTGAGAAGTCCTACAGTAAAGAAACTTATTACCTCATCATTTTGGAAATGACCAGAAAAACCTTTCCTCCCCGTCTCAGAACACTTATGAACCTCATGGCGAATACTGTTTGGTATAGGAACTGCTGCCTTGCCTAAGCACGGTATTTTAAAATCAGTATTTAAAATAAAAACTAAATGAAGTAGGTCACTAAAAGGAAAAAAAAGGATTTATGTGAATTTTTTGGAAAAATATACATAATTTTTTTGAAAAATATAATTTTCTTGAAAAATATACATATCTTTGTTAGGTTTCTATTATGCTAAGCAAAAATGAAATGTCTCAGGTGCCTTTGAATGAGGTGGAAAGTGTGGCAGGGATAATTTTATTTAAAAAGAGCTGTTTTGTGTGTGTGTGTGAGGAAGACTGGCCCTGAGCTAACATCTGTGCCCATCTTCCTCTATTTTGTATGTGGGATGCCACCACAGCATGGCTTGATGAGTGGTATAGGTCCACGCCTGGGTTCTGAACGTATGAACCTCAGGCCCCTGAAGCAGAGCGCACTGAACTTAACCACTACACCACTGGGCCAGCCCCAAAAGAGCAGATATTTTTTAAGTCATTTATATTAAGTATTGGAATTCATTTAATATTTTAAAAGTATATTTACTTTCCAAGCTGTACTTTCCATACTTTTCACTTTTATTCCTGGCAGTGGGGGATGGCATTTTCCAAAACATCAGGTAGGTGACAGGAGGAAGACAGGTGTGACGTAAACTTAGCCACAAACTGTCCATTCATAGATAGACTTGACTGAGGATACATTTATAAAGCTTATAAATATACATATTTATGATATTAGTATTACCTATATATTTATATAATGTTATTTTTAAATGTTAAGTTACAGAGAAAACAAGCTGGAAGACAATACAGTCACTTTGTTTTAGGAAAAACTGCTGCATTTTGCTAAATTTTAAGACAGTTTGCTAGATCTGCTAGTGGGGAGAGGAAGGTAGATTTCTAAGTATTTTCTTCAATAACTGACTTCTCTTTTCTAAATTAAAGACGAAAAAGACTGGAAAATTAAACTACAAATGCACAGGGACACTCTTAAACATCCTTAAAAGTTTACCACATATGAATGAGCTAAATATAACATATGCTAACATAAAGAGTAAAAGACCCAAAGGATTTTAAATTTTAAATGAACAAACCCTTACATGCATTTGACTAAGGTAAAAGCAATTTATTTGCACATCCTAGAAAAGAAATTTCATGTAGGTGTTTTAAAAACATAATGTTAATTGCTAATAATGGAGAAAATGACTAACTAAAGCTGGACAAAAAGCCAGACATCTGAGCAGACGGCAAAACGACAGCTTCTTTGAAATTAAACACATCAACTTTTTTTTAATCCCAAAGAATAACAAGTATTATTAATAAAAAAAAAATAACCAAGATAGGGCTCAATTACTATGATTTTTTTTCTCCTCATCTAGTAAATGGAGATAATAATAGTATTTATTTCTTGGGTTGAGGAGGGGATAACACATAAAGCTCTTAGTACTGTGACTAAGAAAACTGGTAAGCTCACTGCTTAGCTCAATACATAAATTATTTATTTATTTTTTTATTTATTTAAACTAAAAAAAAAAAACAGTTCACACATTTCTCCCACCCACCACACCCCCACCACTGGCAACTA
>NC_060276.1:82756511-82906726 GCF_021613505.1 Equus quagga
TATTAAAACTAAATTGTAAACAAAAATATGTTAAATGTATACTTATATCATATATATTCTAGATATTAAGATGTATATAAAGATATATCTAGAATCTAAATATATATTTAGATTCCACATATAAGAGAGATTATAAGTATTTGTCTTTCTCTGTCTTATTTCACTTAGCATAATGCCCTCAAAGTCCATCCATGTTGTCAAAAATAGCAACATTTCATTTTTTACAGCTGAATAATATTCTATGGTATCTACATACATACACACACCACATTTTCTTTATCCTTTCATCCATCAGTGGAAACTTGGGTTGTTTCCATATCTTGGCTATTGTAAACAATGATGCAATAAACATAGGGATGCATATATCTTTTCAAGTATTTTCGTTTTCTTTGGATAAATACCCAGAAGTGGAACTGCTGTATAATATGGTAGGTTTTGTATTTTTTGAGGAGGCTCCATGCTGTTTTCCATAGTGGCTGCCCCAAGTTACATTCCCACTAGCAGTGCACAAGGCTTCCCTCTTCTCCATATCCTCACCAACACTTGTTATTTCTTGTCTTCTTGAAAATAGCTATTCTAATAGGTGATATCTCATTGTGGTTTTGATTTGCATTTCCCTGATGATTAATAATGTAGAGCATCTTTTCATGTGCCTGTTGACCATCTGCACGTCTTCTTTGGAAAAATGTGTATTCAGATCTCATTTTTTAATCAAAAAAATTTTTTTTGCTATTGAGTTGTATAAGTTCTTTATATATTTTGGATATTAGCCCCTTATCAGATATATGACTTGCAAATATTTTTTCACAGTCAGTAGGTTGCCTTTTCATTTTGTTGATGGTTTCCTTTGCTGTGAAGAAGATTTTCAGTTCGATGTAGTCCCACTTGTTTGTTTTTGCTTTTGTTGATTTACTTTCGGAGTCAGATTCAAAAAATCATTGTCAAGACCAATATCAAGGAGCTTACCAAATATGTTTTCTTCTAGGAGTTTTATGGTTTCAGGACTTACATAAAATCCTTAATCCACTGTGAGTTAATTTTTATATATGGTGTAAGATAGGGATCCAGTTTCATTCTTTTGTTTGTAGGTGTCCAATTTTCCCGACACCATTTATTGAAGAAATGATCCTTTCCCCATCGTATATTCTTGGCTCCTTTGTCATAAATTAACTGACGATATATGTGTGGTTTATTTCTGGGCTCCCTATTCTGTTTCATTGATCTATGTGTCTGTTTTTATGCCAATACCATACTGTTTGAATTACTATAGCGTTTTAATCTAGTTTGAAATCAGGGAGCATGATACCTCCAGCTTTGTCCCTCTTGCTCAAGATTGTTTTGGCTATTCTGGGTCTTTTATGATTCCATACACATTTTAGGTTTGTTCTATTTCTGTGAAAAATGCCATTAAAATTTTGATAAGAATTGCACTATATCTGTGTATTTCTTTGGATAGTATGGACATTTTAACAATATTAATTCTTCCAATCCATGAGCATGGAATATCTTTCCATTTATTTGTGTCTTCTTTCATTTCTTTCATCAGTGTCTTACAGTTTTCAATACAAAGGTCTTTCACCTCCTTGGTTAAATTTATTCCTAGGTTTTTTTTTTTTGATGTAATTGTAAATGGAGTTGTTTTCTTAATTTCTTTTTCTGATAGTTCATTATTAGTGTATGGAAATGCGATAGACTTTTTGTATTGATTTTGTATGCTACAACTTTACTGAATTTATTAGTTCTAACAGTTTTTTGATGGAGTCTTTAGGGTTTTCTACATATAATATCATGTCCTCTGAAAATAGTGACAGTTTTACTCTTCTTTTCCAATTTGGATGCCTTTTATTTCTTTTTATTATTATTTTTTTAAGATTTTATTTTTTCCTTTTTCTCCCCAAAGCCCCCCTGGTACATAGTTGTATATTCTTCGTTGTGGGTCCTTCTAGTTGTGGTATGTGGGACGCTGCCTCAGCGTGGTTTGATGAGCAGTGCCATGTCCGCACCCAGGATTCGAACCAACGAAACACTGGGCCGCCTGCAGCGGAGCGCACGAACTTAACCACTCTGCCACGGGGCCAGCCCCTATTTCTTTTTCTTGACTAACTGCTCTGGCTAGGACTTACAATACTACGTTGAATAAAAGCGGCAAGAGTGGACATCCTTGTCTTGTTCCTGGATCTTAGAGGAAAAGCTTTCAGCTTTCACCATTGAGTATGATGTTAGATGTGGGCTTGTCATATATGGTCTTTATTACGTTGAGGTATGCTCCCTCTATAGCTGCTTTGTTGAGAGTTTTTATCATAAATGGATTTTTTGATTTTTTTTTTATAAAGATTGGCACCTGAGCTAACATCTGTTGCCAATTTTCTCTTTCTTCTTCTTCTTCTCCCCAAAGCCCCTCAATATATACTTGTATATGCTAGTTGTAGATCCTGGCTCTGCTATGTGGGACGCCGCCTCAGCACAGCCTGATGAGTGGTGCCATGTGCACGCCCAGGATCCAAACCAGCAAAACCCTGGGCCACCTAAGCAGTGCACGTGAACTTAACCACTTGGCCACAGGGCCAGGCCCCTGGACGTTGAATTTTGTCAAATGCTTTTTTTGTATCTATTGAGACGATCACGTGATTTTTATCCTTCATTTTGTTAATGTGGTGTAGCGCATTGACTGATTTGTGAATGTTGAACCATCCTTGCATCCCTGGAATAAACCCTACTTGATCATGGTGTATGAGCCTTTGATTGTATTGTTAAATTCAGTTTGCTAATATTTTCTTGAGGATTTTTGCATCTATAGTCATTAGGGATATTGGCTTGTAATTTTCTTTTCTTGTGGCACCCTTATCTGGTTTTGATATCAGGGTAATTCTGGCCTCATAGAATAAGTTTGGAAGGTTCCCTTCTCTTCTATTTTTCGGAAGAGTTTGAGAAGGACGGGTATTAATTTTTCTTTGAATGTTTGATATAATTCACCAGGGAAGGTGTCTGGTCCTGGACTTTTGTTTGTTTGGAGGTTTTGATTACTGATTCAATCTCCTTACTAGTAATCAGTCTGTTCAGATTTTCTATTTCATCATGATTCAGTCTTGATAGGTTGTATGGTTCTAAGAATTTATCCATTTTTTTCTAGGTTGTCCAACTTTTTAGCGTATAATTGTTCATAGTACTCTCTTATGATCATTTGTATTTCTGTGGTATCAGTGGTAAAATATATTTACCTTTCCAGTGAGATTTATTCTTTCATATATGCCCTTGTTACTAATTAATGCCTTTTCTTTTCAGCTTACAGAAGTCCCTTTAACATTTCTTGTAAGGTTGGTTTACTGGTGATGAGCTCCTTTAGCTTTTGCTTTTCTGGAAAACTCTTTATTATCTCCTTCACTTCTGAAAGATAACCTTGCTGGGTAGAGTATTCTTGGTTGGATAGTTTTTTCTTTCAGCACTTTGAATATGCCATGCCACTCCCTCCTAGCCTGCAAAGTTTCTGCTGAAGAATCTGCTGATAGTCTTATGGGGGTTCCCTGTATGCAACAAGTTGTTTTTCTCTTGCTTTTTTTAAGACACTCTTCTCGTCTTTAACTTTTGACATTTTAATTACAATGTGTCTTGGTGTGGGTCTCTTTGGGTTGCTCTTATTTGGACCTCTCTGGGTTTCCTGGATATGGATGCCTATTTTTTTCCCCAGATGAGGGAAGTTTTCAACCATTAAAGCAAACCAGATCCAAGTAAAAAGTTTTACAATACTAAAAGCAAGTAGGCAAGGTCACAATGATAGGGTAAAAACAGCAGCAATTAAGACAGCATAAGAAAAACAAATAGAATAAGATGGATGGCCTAACAGGTACATAAGAAAGACTACAGCTCTATAGCAAATAACTATTAGATTATTAGAAATAAAAGAATCACTAAACACAGCAATAAGAAATTGAAGCAATATTATAAATTAAGGAATTAAGGCTATCTTGTCACATCCTTGAACCATCTCTCAAATCTCCTAGAGTATGAATTTAAACAGAAAAGTTCATTGCTAAATTAAAAATACAAGAAAATTATAATGCTAAATTTTATGTAGTAAATACAATAAAAATAATTATAGATTGGATTAAACAAAATCTGACCATAACTTATTATAAAAATACATGTTAAAAATGGCGACCCTTTTAGGTTTGCTAATGCAAATTAAAAGGCAAGACATTAGTCACAGAATTGAGGAAAAAAAGCAACTTTTAAACCAAAAAAATAAAGACATTATAAAATGATAAACAAAAGTGTCACATAATGATTTTCTAACTATCCTATAAAAGGAAAATCTAATAATTTTTACAAAACAAAAAACTGATAAATTTAACAATGACAGAGACAAACACAATCCTAGTTGAAGAACTATTCCATTATTTGAATATGAGGAATCAAATTAGCAATAAAAACAACGAAAGAATTCAGTATATCTAAACAAAAGAATTAATACAATATAATCATCAGGTTTATTATAATATTCAAGCAGAAAATTTTAGGAAAATTTTTTTCACAATAATTTATCATGTACTCAGACACAAAGACATTCTCAATAAATATGAACTGGCAGGATTTTTACACAGCAGTAGGCAGTAAGATAAGAAATGGGACATCAGAACAAAGTCAAACCACATGAGAATTGTAAAAATGTGTCTTTCTTAAATGACAACTGAATCAAGAAAGTAAGAGACTATTTAAGATACAAACAGTAAATCAAAATATATCCATAGCTCTATATGCCTCTCTTAAGGGCAGTTTGAAAAAACTAATAAAACTGATAAGCTGCTAGTACAATTAAAGAAAAGAGAAAAGTATACAAATTATTGTCTTTAAAGATATACAGTTAATACAAAAAATGATTTAAATTAATAGGGAGGCCCATATGCAAATATGCTTTTAAAAAATAAAAGGAAAAACTCGCTTGAAAATAAAAAAGCCCAAGTACCCGAAATAAAATATTAAGAATCTAGACCAAGGAAATAAGCAATATTATCAACAAACTTGAAAAGAAACAAAAATGGCACTTAAATTTTAAATGAATAATAATCCTATTACACAAATAGTTCCTAAAAGTGTTCTATCAAATTCATTTTCACGAGGTGAATGTCAGCTTGATTACTAAACCTGACTTATGGCTAAAATCTCAAAAGGAAAATTATAGATTGGTGTTATTTGTGAAGGCAGATGCAAAATTCTAAATGAAATTTCAGCAAACCATAGACCAGTACTTTAAAAGAATTGTTCTACATGGTCAGTCAGGTTTTAGCCCCAGGTTGCAAGGCTCATTTTAAACAGGGCCAATGATTCACAAGAAAAACTGTAAAAATAAAATTAAGTGAATAAATATGGTGGGGGAAAAAAATCTAAAAATTCAACATTCAATTCTGATTTTAAAAGTAGAAGGATTTTCTTTTAATATTATAAATATATGACTGAAAGAAGTCAATACTATTCTTAAAGGAGACACATTAGAGGTATTCATCTTAAAAAAGGGAAAAAGAAGAAGAAAAGAAAAACCACACAAAGATATCTAGTCACCATTCCTAATTAACCATATTAGAAAATTTGACCATTGTAATCAAGTATGAAAAATGAGTGAGTAATATAAGGAGATAAAATTAAAACAGGACCGTTTACACACTACATAATTATGTAACCTAAAAGACTAAGATATTTAAGAAACAAAATTAAAAATAATACATTCAACAAAGGGATAAATTATAAGACAAAATCTCAAAAATCTATTGCATTCCCAATCCAATAATAAACATCTATCAAATACAACTAGAAGGACAGAAATCTATTTTACCACAGCAAAAACCACCAAAAAAATTAACCTGGCAAAAATTAACTAGGCACATATATATTGTGGGGACTAAGTGCGGCAAAGACAACAACAGTTTAAGATAATGCAGAAATGTTTAGGCCTTCTTTTCTACCTGGACAGTTGCCGAATCCTGTCAATTTTACCTCTGTAATGTGACAATACGACGTACAAAAAGCTTGCCATCTAAATATAAGTTTAATACCCAAGGTCCTCAGAACAGATGGTTTCTATAAAAAGAATGAATGAAATGAACCACAAGTGAATGATTACTTAGTACCATATTCAACCACAGTGTGAGCAAAAGAATAAAGATCAAGTCAAGTAACTGTGGGGTTACCGGGATAACCAAGGCACTCAAGACACTGTTGACCATAGTACCACATAAACCAACTGGACAACCCAGTGCTCTCAGTTCACAAACAGGTGCCCCCAAAATTAGACCTCTCCCCTTCTGTGTAAAAAGGGTGCTTTGTACAAAAGATATTTGTCACAGCTGTATTCGTAATGTATTTTTTAAATCCCAGAGATGTGATTAAACCAACTCGGAAATAGCATTTATTCCCCTCATTCACTGATAGTTCATTTCTAGAGATATACTCGTGAACAAAACATGCAGTCTCTGATCTCAAACAACTGGCATGATCTTAGTTAATGTAGCCATTTAAATAAGTGTTTGTATCATGCTACACAATACGTGGAAATGAATGTACAAAATAATACTAGCTGGAAAAGTCAATCAATAACAAAAACAAAAAACTGCATAACCAATGATAAAAGCAATGCAGAAAGATTTTCTTTCTACACACACAAATAGAAACAAAGAGAGACAAGCATCTGTAAGAAATGGACAATAACAAATAGTTAATGTTTTAAATCCATGGAATAGTTTTCCACACATGCATACAAACTTGCGTTGCAACTTCTATAATGCTTTCAATAGCAAAGTTTGGTGTTATCTAGCTGCTTCTATGCCTGTATTTTTTAGAGTGGACAAACCTTTATGTATATGTAACTCAGTGTACCCCTCTTTTTCCTTCTGTTCTGTTTCTCTTTCAACTGCCAATAACATAAAACTCAAGTACTTCTTGTAAATTACTTGCTGCATTTATTGAATAGGGGGTTTTATGTTCCCTTTTTGCTAATTTTAAAACCAGATGAATGAAACATTGTATTTCTTTACTTTTTAAGGTTGCATTTTTTAACTTGTGACCCTTAATCGAATTCTTTCACTGGGTCGTTGGCTCTTGATAGGAAAAAAAAAAAAGCTCCCCCATCCTGTTTTATATGATGCTGTTTGTTGGATTATAAAAAGAAATCCTGAAAGTAGACATTACAAGTTTCCCACCAGGGGCAGGGGACTCCTCTACATTTAGACTACCCCTGGCTCTTCAAGACACTTTAAAGGGCTTTTATGCTTATTCTCAAAACCTCCAACTTATTTTGTTCCTAAAAGTCACCTGCATTAAAAACAATGTTTTGTCTCTGTTGCCACTCTGAAAAACAGCTCAAAATTAGGAGACCAAAAACAGAGAAAGAAATGGGCATGGGTGATAATGGCAGTCAATGGGAAGAGAGGAACTGCCACCACAGCCAGGGTAATTCCCCAATCCTCTCACACACATGGCCCATGGCTCCAGTTAGAAGCATCACAAAGCCTGCAGACTCAGAGGCAAAGAACACTGGACCCAGAGACTTAGACTAATTTCCTTAATGATGCCACTGAGTTTGGTGAATTTAAACTTGAGAAGGTTTATTATATTGGTTTCAGCTTCATATTTAGCCTGAACACAATGAACCGTACTCCAAGTACACTCTTCTCTGTGTTCTTTGCTATTCTCTCAAAAGTTCAATAGCTGGTGATCTCTGGCTACTAGCAATAGAAAGGAATGAATTTAGTAATATTTGGATTTCAACTCTGAATCTTGAAAGACAACTTTCGCACTTAAAAATTTCATTTAAAAAATAAGTAAATAAATAGAATCAAAATCTGTCAGGACTGAGACACGAAGGCTGAGGCATGGAAAAACGAAATAAAATACCCCTGGTCTTTCAATGTAATTTCAAGATGTAGTTTTGTTTGTTTTATCATCATTTTTTGGTTAGGGTGTAGTATAAGGCTTGAGTTTCCAGATTAAAAAGTAGAGGAAGATGTATATAAGGCTCAGAGATGGAGGAATGCATTAACCATGAAATCCGAAAGTAGAATAGGATTTAAGCAACTTCAACTATGTGGGAGAATGGAGAGTGGAAAAAGAATTCACACAATGTCTTTGGATTACAGTGTGAGAAATGATGGCTCATTGGGGAAAGGAACTTTTAATAAATGCTTTTGGGGAAACGATTAAAATTCATTCCAGATGAGTCAAGGATTCAAACTTTTTTTTAAATTATGAAAAATTATAAGAAAATGGAACAGTGCATTTACACTCAATGCGTGAAAGAATTTTATTAATAACAAAGTAAAAGAAGAAATTATCACCCATGGGTGATGAATATGACTAAATAAAAAGAAAGCTTTTTGTACATTAAAAAGTTACAAAGCTTTGGGGCCGGCCCTGTGGCCAAGTTTGCACGTTTCGCTTCACAGCCCAGGTTTTCGCTGGTTTGAATCCTGGGGCGCTGACACAGCACTGCTCGTTGGGCCAGGCAGAGGCAGCGCCCCACATGCCACAACTAGAAGGACCCACAACTGAAATATACAACTATGTACTGGGGGGCTTTGGGAAGAAGAAGAAAAAAAAAGAAGAAGATTGACAAGAGTTGTTAGCTCAGGTGCCAATCTTAGGGGAAAAAATTTACAAAGCTTAAAAAGAAAGCAATACAGATAAAAGTAGCCACAATTTTGATGGAAAAAAGAACTTGATATAGAAAATAAAGATCTGATACAACCTGATAGTTAATACTACTTTCTTCTGGGTAAGTGGCTAAAAGATATAAAAATATTATGTCAACAAGAAAGAAACAGCCTCATCAGCAATTAAAGCACTGCATACCTATTAACTTCATAATAAAACTCAATGCTATGTCCACATTTATTCTCCTGACAAACAATACCAGTTTTTAAGGACACAGTACTCTATTTGCTCCAGGTAGATTGGTCAAAGGAATGAACAGGAGAAAAATCCATATTTTCAGTCATTGGCATTTTACATACTGGCTATTTTCATGCACCACTGGATAGCTTTGTAACTTTTAGTGCATGTTTTTAGCATTTCAGTTTCTTTCAGATTTTTTTTAATTTCAGATTTATTTTTAGTCATTTATGCCTAAATCAATTTGTTTGGCAATCTTTCATAAATATGTCTCCATTTTATGTCTGCCACTAAGTGAAACTGCTTTTGGAAATTTGGTTGAAAACACTTCCCAATCACAAGTTTTTATATCAATAAATAATTTTTGTACATTTTCTGGTGATTTTACAACATTTAAAACATACTTTTAAAAAAGTATCTGGGGAGCCGGCCTGGTGGTGTAGTGGTTAAGTTTGCACGCTCTGCTTCAGTGGCGTGGGGTTCACAGGTTCAGATCCCAGGCACGGACCTACATGCTGCTCATCAAGCCATGCTGTGGGAGCATCCCGCATACAAAATAGACGACGATTGGCACAGATGTTAGCTCAGCAACAATCTTATCTCAGACAATCTTCCTCACCAAAAACAAAAGTACTTGGGGCTAATTTAATTATTCTGCTTTACTAAAGCCTACAGAAACAAAACTTTCAATAGGGTTGAAGGACTGGCTCAATTTATTGTTGGATATTCCTAAAAATGGCATTAGATTTTAAGAGTTATTTTATGATGGAAGTGTTAGCTAACACTACAGTGGTAATCATATTGCAATATGTAAGTATATCAAGTCAACACATTGTACACCTTAAACTTACACAATGTTATATGTCAGTTACGTCTCAATAAAAAATAAATAGATGTTATTTTAACCCTGTAATATAAAACTAAGAGAAATATATAGACATATAATTAATTTAGCATCCCAAAGATCATAATATTTATATCTTTAATCCTAAATACAGTAGACAGTACTAGACCTTTATTGTGACTAATTAGTATTTATAAAAGTAAAGTTACTTTATTTTATTTATTTTTTTTCGAGGAAGATTAGCCCTGAGCTAACTACTGCCAATCCTCCTCTTTTTGCTGAGGGAGACTGGCCCTGAGCTAACATCCACGCCCATCTTCCTCTACTTTATATGTGGGACACCTACCACAGCATGGCTTAGCCAAGCGGTGCCATGTCCGCACCCAGGATCTGAACTGGCGAACCCTGGGCCGCCAAAGCAGAACATGCACACTTAACCGCTGTGCCACCGGGCCAGCCCCAATGTAAAGTTACTTTAATGTAACAGAATTCTAGGGAAAAAAAGGTGAAGAAAGCATAGCCAAAGAGGTAAAGCAAGCAGAGAAGCTAAAATTTTTTAAATCACCTGAAAGATTACCAAATAATGGAGAAAATGTTTTAATTCATTAAGACACTGCCAAGCAAGTAGACAGGTATGATTAGCTGAAAATGAATTATATTTTGTTGCATCTGAAGAATAGACAGAAATAATGCAAGGCAGGTAAAAAGCTTCATAACTACCCTGTGGTAGACAGAAATGAGTAATCTGTGAAAACTGTGGACAAGCTCATTCTTTCAAACAAATCATCTGCTTCCCAAATGCTTTAAAATCTGTCAAAATGGTTAAATAAACTCTGGCATATTAGTGAAAGACTAAAATCTAGCCATCAAAAATCAAAAATGATAAATATGTGGCCCATGGTGGGGGATGTCAGGAGAGGTGGGCTGTAGACAAGACTTTAATAAAATAAAATAAAGATAGAACACAAACGTGTCTTTTTTTTGGTAAAAATGGCAAGGATACAAAGGTTACAGAGTTGGATAAATAGTTGGTACTTTGTGGGGAAGATATTGCCCTCTTTGCCTTTAACGTATTTCAGTATACAGCAAAGACAAAATATCACAGTATCTTTAACTGCATTTTTGCTTGTTTCAGAGGATGAAGTTCCCTTCATCCTCTCAGAAGTTGGCCCTCTAATCTGCGTTTCGATTCTTTTCTTCCTCACCTTTGTGGAGGCCTGTGCCTCACCTGTCTCCACAGGACCCCTGTATCTCCAGGAACACATGGCGTCCACTCCTCCCATTTAAAACAGAAACACAAACACTGTACTCTGCTATCCCCTGCAGTAGTCCTCACCCTTCCACAGACACTTGGCTCCTCCCTTTATCTTACACATTGGCTGAAAAAATGTCTGCCCTTTGGGGAGAGTCTACAGGTCAAACCCACCCATTTAAGATATTATAGTCACTAAACAAAGGGCACTTTTTTTTTTATCTTTTCAGCTTTATCAAGGTATAACTGACAAAACTGTAAGATATTTAAAATGTACATCATGGTGATCTGATATATGTACACATTGTGAAAGGATCCCCCCATCCAGTTAGCACATCTGTCACCTCACACATTTATCTTTTGTTTTCAGTGAGAACATTTACATTCCACTCTGTTAGCAAAGTATGCAATACAATGTTATCAATGATAGTTACCATGTTTAAGATTAGATCCTCAGACCTTATTCATCTTACAGCTAAAAGGGCACATTTAAATAGATTAAATAAGAGTTAAAATCACTATGTAAGAATTTTCAGAGGAGATTTCAAAACTGGTGGGTAGAGGCTGCAAGCAGGGAAAATTAATGTGGACATGTTTAAAAAAATATCCTGAATGTAAAGAAAGGAAATGAACCCTTACATTTAAATAGCAGCCATTATGTTTTTCAAAGTGTTTTCCTAACAGTTGGGATTGTTATGGGTATATTGTATACTGGAGAGGAAATCTTAGACATGCTCTAATCTAGCACTTTTATTTTACAGATGAAGAAACTGAGGCCCAGCGCCTTGTTAAGGTAAGGATAGCTACCATCAACCGGGCCTACAAGCGTTTTACATGCGTCATCTGTATAAACCTCAGTACAGGCCTCATTAACAATTGGGGAAACTGATTCTGAGCAATTAAGTAATTTCCCAAGGGTAACGGGGGACAAGCTACGCAACTTGCAGGGCCCAGTGCAAAATGCAAATACAGGGTCCCTTGTTCAAAAATTAAGAATTTCAAGATGCCAACAGTAGAGAATTAAACCAAGTGCAAGGCCCTTCTGAGTCCCCGGCTCTGGAGGACTGCACAGGTCGCATGCCCATGAAGTCGACCCTGAGTGCGCAGTCAGTAAAAGTGGTAGAGCTGGAGCTTAAACCCACTTTCCTCAGATCTCAAAGTCCCTACACTTAACTACTACTTTATTCTGTCTCCTGGGGAATTTAAGGGAACAGCTTATCCAAGGTCACACCACCGTTGGTTTGCAACAGAGATAAACTTTGAACCCAGGAAGCTTGACGCCAGTTGCCCATGGCCACAAAAGACCCTTTTGTGCCCTGTTCCTCTTCCAGGTGATTGAGATCAGCTAGTTATGGGCAGCTGGGGAGGAGCAGCTGTCACCATCACAGCTGAATTGGCTTGGGGCTGCTTGGCCCAGCCCTGTCCACCACCTGCTCCACACTCTAAAATCAGCCTTTTGTACAGCCTGGCTTCTGGGAAAGAGGTGCCAGGAGGAAATGGAGGGGAGGTGGTTCTTTTTTTTTTCCAGTCTCCTTCCATAGATCTTCTTTGAGGAGAGTCTAGACACACATATTTTGAAAGTCCCTTGTGGTCATGATGTACAACCTGGGGTACTGACTTTAATAAGGGGTGGTACGAAGACATCTCATACACCTCTAGGAATCCGTTTGCTACAGCAACTATGATACTGTGGAAATTACAGTAGACTTGCAGGAAAACAGACCAGCGTTTAGAATTCTAGCCCTGATAATTATTTGCTGCCTGACTCTGGCCATGTCATGTCACTTCTTTGAGCTTCAATTTCCTCGTCTATAAACTGGGGATACCACCATTAATTTCCCTGGCTTGTGAAGTGTGCTTGAAGATTCACTGCACTGTGTCTGACACACAAAGATTCATGAAGGTTTTTTTTAAGAGAAAAAAAGGTCTTCTATGCAAAATAACTGCTTTCTTTAAAAAGGAAAAAAAGGTGTATTCAATGTTAGGGAGCATACTCAATTTGTTAGGGAAACAAGCTCCTAACCCCAGCACCTAGTTTACCTCCTCCCTCCCGCCAGAATAGACAATGCTCTACAATCATTTTCTCCCCCCACCCCCACTCAATAAAAAGCTTCTTTAGAAAATTATCCAATCCAAATAGCAATCCAAATAAAATACAGGAAATCCACAGGGTGGCTCTGAATACCGACTATTTATGATGCAAGCTTTTCTCCTAAAGGAGACCTTTCCTTTTGCATTGTCTTATCTATATCCTTGGCTTCCTTAATGAGGCTTAAGAAAAATTTCTGTTCTGAACTTGGCTTTTTTATTATTTTATTTCCAGAGAACCAAAATTAGCCGAAGTGCACCTGCCTAGCTTTTCCTAGGACCTCAAATTCCACCAAACTGCCCTGCCCCCAAGCAGAACAAACTGGCCAGGAGATCAAGTTTACCTTTGCTGCCTACCGCTCTGCCACAACCTTGGAAAACGCCTTTTTATTTATTGTGACAGCAGAACACTCCACTGTAAAAATAGTTAGGTACATAGACAAAGCCTGGAAGAAAACACAAAAAGAATAAGAGCCGCTGTGTTAGAGGGATGAGAGTACTGGCAAAGGTTTTCCCACAAGCTTAACATTAAACACAAATTTTAAAAAGCAGTTGTTTTGCATAGATGACTCTGAACTAAAAGCTTTCAGGTTCTCCCTACTCAAACCTGTCACTTCTTAACGACATTATCCTCGCCTCCCTCCATTTCAGGAGTCTTAACTATTAGCAGTAGTCTGCCTCCCTTTGCCTGTTCTCATATTTAGCAACTCTTCAGGAATATTTGATACGAATGACTACATCACTCTGGAAACCATCACTTCCTGTGGATCATTCTAACATTCTTCTTTGATGACTCCCACTCTGGCTTCTCTTGGGGTTCTGGTGCTGGCTCTGTTACCAACCAGCTTTTTTACTTTAGGAGTGGTTCTCAAACTTCAGCCTACATCAGAATCCACTGGAGGGTTTGCTAAAACAGTGCTGGGCCCCATCCCTAGAGTCTCTCCTTCAGTGGCTTTGGGGTGGGACTCTAGAATTTGCCTTTCTAACAGTTCCCACGTGACGCTGCCACTGCCAGGGGGCCACAATTTGAGAAGCACTGCTTTAGATAAAAGAGAGCTGAACTAGATGAGATCAGGGTTTCTCAAGCTCAGCACATTTGGGGCTGGATAACCCTTTATCAAATGTTCCTGGTGGGGGCAGGGCAGGGGGAAGGCAAAATTGCCCCAGGTTAAGAACCATTGAGTTAGCTGGACAAGCAAGCTCCTTTTCTATGAAGTGATGAAACCTTCTCCTCTTGTTGATAAGATGCAGATTTTTCTCAAGATGTGGTCATTCTTGTTTAATTCATCCATGCATCCATCCTACTATGTGTCAGGAACCGGGAGGCCACTCAGGTTGATGAACATGTTCCTGCCTTGGGGGTACTTACAATTAATAGAAGAGACAATGTGATCAGTAGGCCCAGGAAACTGTACGGACATGGAACAGGGGGTCACAGCAGGCTTTCTGAGAGATGATGGTAAAGATGGGCAGGAGTTGGCTAGACAAAAGGGCTGGGGGAGGAGAACTCCAGGCAGAGGGCACGGCATATTCAAAGGCATGAGGGCAACAAGGCATGAGTCAGGGAACTGCCAGTTGTTCCATGCAGCTGCAGGCAGTCATCTTCTTTCCCTTGTAGAAGGGGGGAGGGGATAATATAACCAACTCTTTAATCTTTTTCTCTCCTATATCCATCTCTGGTAATTCTATGTCCTTCACCCATTTGTACCTTAAGCTATAGCCATTTTGAACTTCTTTCTACTAACCGCAGAGCCTTAAAGAATCACTTTCTCCAGAAGCCTGAATTAAATCCTTCTCCTCTCTTCTATCATGACACCCACTATACTTGGTTATAATTGTTTTTGTCTGTCTGCTCTACTAAGCCTGCAAGCTCTATTAGGGCAGGGACCATGGCTTTCTCTTTCTTCAATGTATCTCCAGCATCCTTCACTGTGCCTGGCACAGACAAGCCGCTCAAATATCACTTGAATGAATGATGCCCTCAAATTCCATATGTCCTAACTGAACATTCACCAACACCTTCCTTCCCCAAACCAGGTTCTATTTCTATATTCACCTACCATCCCCTCCACCTCCTACATACCCCATTCACACAGTCTTATCAAAATCTTGGCATCATCTCTCACTTCTCCTTGTCTCCCACTCCTTACATCCATCTTGGTGTCTCCAGTAAGAAGCAAGATCTGTCCTCTGAACCTCAATAAATACTTCATCTGGGATACAGTCTATGGAAAGAGCTTGGACTTTGGAATCAAACAGAAGTGAGCTCATCTCACCTCTGCCTCTTAATTGCTAGGTGATTTTAAACAAGCTACAGTCTGAGAGCCTTAGTTCCCTCATCTTTCAATGGGTTTAATAGCACCAACCTTATATAAGGTTGTTATGAAGTTAAATTGAAGTACCTAGCACTTCAATGTAACTCAATAAATGTTTCCTTTCCCCTCACAGCATCCCTGGCAGGAGTAAGAAGCAGGCAGGAAGACATGTAAAGAACTAAATACGAAGGGCAATAAAATGGGACAGAGAGAGAGACCAAGAAAGTCAATGAAAAAATAAAAATTTAATTCCCTGAAAGAGCCACATTTACTTTTCTATTGTTTTCTTCTCTCAAAATTTAACACATAATATTTATGCTAATTAAGGAACACAGTAATAGCCAAGAGAAATGAAAACATATGTCCTCCAAGAAACTTGTACATGAATGTTCATAGCAGCATTATTCATCATAGCAAACAAGTGGAAACAACCCTAATGTGCACCAATTGATGGATGGATAAATAAAATGTGGTATATCCATACAATGGGATATTATTAGGCAAGAAAAAGGAACGAAGTACTGTTACATGCTATGATGTGGATGATCCTTGAAAACATTATGCTGAGTGAAAGCAGCCAGACACAGAAGACTACATATTATATGATTCCATTTATATGAGATCTCTAGAACAGGCAAGTCTATAGAGACAAAAAGTAGAGTAGTGGTTTCCTGGGGTTGAAGGGTGACCACAAATGGGCAGAGAGTGTATTTTCAGTAGGATACAAATGTTCTGAAATTAGTGTGAATATACTTAAAACCATTGACTTGTACACTTTAAATGGGCGAGTTGATGGTATGTGGATTATATCTTAAGCTGTTAAAGAAAAGATACAGAGAATAAAAGAACAGCTAGAGAAATGGCAAAAAAAAAAAAATTCCAATTATTTTCTTCCTACATCCTAGTAGATTATCTTGTATATCCCACTCTGAAGACTGCCACCTTCGACTAGAGAGAAATTGTCTGGCTATAGAGAAAGTTTCTCTGGCACTGGCCATGACAAGAATTTGTGGGCATTGCCAGAGAGGTCGGTGAGGGGATAGTGAGGGCCAGGTTTGAGCAGAAGCAAAGGGTCAGTGCCCTGGAGCCTCTCAGACTTGAAGATACACACGCATCGCCTCAGGGGCTTGTCTTCGCAGGGTCACTGTGGCTCTAACGTGAAAAAACATATGAACATGCACTGTAATCAGCAAAGCACCATATAAATGTTGCTGTTCCTCAGTCAAGTCAACCATTTCTGAGGATGTATGGGAGTCATTTGGGGAGGAGGAAGGGAAATGGCAGTAAGGTTTCCTTTTTCCTACTCTGCTTAAGGGAGCGTTTAGGAAATGATAGCCGCTTAGCCTCACTGAGCCACAACGTCTGTAAATCTGTGTTGGAAGTATCTGACACAGGTTTTAGAATCATATGATCTTAAATTGCTTTCAAATCCATATAGTAGAAAAGTCACATATAGACAGCTGAGAGCTTATTCAGCAAGGTCACTTGGTGTGGAAAGATATGGACTCTGGGGTCAGAAATCCTGGAGTTGAGGCCCAGGTCTAACACTTGCTAAGCTTTATATCTTTAGTGAACTCCTGTGTTTCTTCATATCTGATATGGGTGTGTAAAATACATCTGGGCTGTGTCACAAAATGGTGGTAGGATCAGCTGAGCTGATATAGTGAGAGCAGTTTTGTCAAACTCTGGACTGGTTGCTTCACAAATCTTTTTACTGCATATATCTATCAGGAGGAAAACATTCGCGCATGGACTCACATGTATTACCACTGTATTAATATTATGTACAATATAAAACACATACAAAAACAGAGAAAAGAAACGAGATAAAAATAGAAGATTAGAATTTCTATGGTAGATTAGATAAACAACCAACATTAAGTTTACTGAAATTGATAACCATCCCATGGCTATATAAGAGAATCTCCCTATTCCTAAGAAATACACATGCGATTATTTGGGGTAAAGGGCCTTGATGTATGTACTTTACCCTCAAGTGGCTCAGAAAATATGTATATATCACACCCGCATACCAGAGCGTGCAAATGGAGTGAAATGTTAACAATAGGCGAATCTGGGTAAAGGGTGTTCTTTGTACTATTTTTCGTTTTTTGCAAATTTTCTGTAAGTTTGAAGTTATTTCCAAATAGTTTTTTTTAAAATTAGAAGTTCTAATCACAGATTGGGACTTAGAGAATGGCAGAGTAAGGAGCCTGGCCCACTCTCTCCCCAGCAAAGTAACAAGCTAACTGGCAAAGATCAATTTTTAAAGCAATCATTTAAAGTCTCTAGAAATTGTCCGAAGGGCATGCAGCAAATGGAGAAACATACATTAAAGAAAAGCTATTAAGTCTCAGCAAGAACAGTCAGAGTAGACAGCATTTGAGCTACTGCGTGCTTCCTTACCACCCTACCCCTAGCTCTGTGTTACAGAGGCTCTACCCTGGGTAGCCAAGAAGATGGGGGCTCCTTCCCCTCCCAGCTCCCAATCTGGGGCTATAGTTTCACCCCAGAATGGGTAGGTTGCTGTTGTTTCTCATCCTCCGCCCCCACCCATGTTGCAGAAGTTGTATTTTGATCAGGTGCAGCCAAGAAGACCAAGTCTCCCTCCCCTCACCCAGCTCCCACTTGTAGGATAGAAACTGTACTCCAGGTGCAGCAGGACAGGAATGCTGGGCCCTGATCACCCTCACCCCAGCTAACTCCTAGGGCAGAGGCTGCAACACCCTTTCATGATAAAACCTTCAATAAACTAGGAGTAGAAACGAACTTCCTCAATCTGACTAAAGACCAAAAACCTAGAGCTAACATCATAATGAAGGGTGAAAGACTGAATGCTTTCCCACTAAAATCAGGGAAAAGGGGAGATGTAGAATCTCACACCTTCTGTTCAATACAGTACAGGAAGTTCTAGCCAGGGCAATTATGCTGGAAAAAGAAAGAAAAAGGCATCCAGACTGGAAAGCAAGAAGCAAAACTATCTGTAAATACAGATACATGATCATGTATCCAGAAAATCTTAAGGAATTCACTAAAAAACTATTAGAACTAATAAATGACTTTAGCAAGGCTGCAGGACACAAGGTCACTATACAAAAATCAACAGCATTCATTTCATACACTAGCAATGAACAATCTGAATTGAAATGAAGACAATTGCATTTATAATACCATCAAAAATAACAAAATACTTAGGAATAAATTTAACAAAAGGAGTACACAATTTGTGCTCTGAAAACTCCAAAACATTCTTAAAAGAAACTAAACAAGACCTAAATAAATGGAAAGACATCCCTTGACAGACAATAACAAGTGTTGGCAAGGATGTGGAGAAATTGGAGCCCTCATACATTGCTGCTGGGAATGTAAAATGATGCAGCTGTTTTAGAAAAAAAAACAGTTTGGCAGTTTCTCAAAATATTAAACACAGAGTTACAATACGACCCAGAAATTCCACTCCTTGGTATATAACTAAGAGAAACGAAAATACATAGGCACCCAAAAACTTACACGTGAATATTCATAGTGGCATTTTTCATAATAGCCAAAAAGTGGAAATAACCCAAAAGTCCATCAACTGATGAACAAAATGTGGCATATCTACACAATGGAATATTATTCAGTCAAAACATCAATGAAGTACTGTTATATGCTACAACATGGGTGAACCTTGAAAACACTGTGCTGAGTGAAAGAAACCAGTCACAAAAGACCACATATTGTATGATTTCATTTAAAGGAAATTTCCAGAATAGGTAAATCTATAGAGACAGGAAGTAGATTAGTAGTGGCCTAGGGCTGCGGCAGGGGTGAGGAGAGTGAGACTGACTGCTAATGGATACAGGGTTTCTTTCAGAGTGATGAAAATGTTCTAAAATTAGATTGTAGTTACAGTTGCACAACGCTAAATATAATAAAAATCATTAAATTGTATACTTTAAATAGGTGAATTGTATGGTATGTAAATTATATCTAAATAAGGCTGTTTTAAAATGTAAATAGTCTAAAAAAACCAAATAAGGGAAAAAATCTACAGACTGGATTTAAAAAGCAAGAAGCTATGTACATGGATGGACCTTGAGGGTGTGATGTTAAGCAAAACAAGCCAGATGGAGAAAGACAAATACTGCATGATTTCACTCATATGTAGAAGATAACAAATACATGGATAAAGAGAACAGATTAGTGGTTACCAGAGGGGAAGGGGGTAGCGGGGTGGGCAAAAGGGGTAAAGGGGCACATATGTACAGTGATGGACAAAAATTAGACTACTAGTGGTGAGCACAATGAAGTCTATTCAGAAATTGATAAACAATAATGTACACCCGAAATTACAATGTTATAAACCATTATAATCCCAATAAAACTTAAAAAATTAAAAATAAAAAATGACATAGCACAATAAAAATTGTGATTTGCAGAGCACTTTAAAAACATTAACTAATAATTTTTTTGTGCCTGATTTTGGATATATTCAATTTTCTTAAGAGGAACTAATCTACGTTGAGATTTTCTCTAGAAATAAAGATTAAATCCTGCTTTGCAAATTAAAAAGAAAAAACAAGAACCTATGTACTATGTGCTGCCTATAGAAAACCCACTTTAAAACATAATGACACAAATACATTAAAAGTAAGAGGCACGTTAAAGTTACAATGAGATACCACTATGCACCTACTAGAATGGCTAAAATTAAATACACCGACCATATCAAGTATTGGCACGAATGTGGAACAACTGAAACTCATTGACTACCATTTTACATTCCCATCAGCAACTACTTTGGATACGAGGTTGGTGGTTTCTCAAAAAGTTCAACATCCACCTACCGTATGATGCAGTCATTCCAATCTTAGCCATTTAACCCCCCCAAAATGAAAGCATATGTCCATAGAAAGATTTGCTCACAAATGTTCATAGCAGCATTATTCATAGTAGCTAAAAACCAAAAACAACTCCACTGTCCATTGGGAGGGGAATGGATAAATAAATTGTGGTATGTCCATATGACAGGATCATAAAAACCAATGAACTATTGATCCACACAACATGGGTGAATCTCCAAATAATTACGCTGAAGGAAAGAAGCCAAACAAAAGAGACTACAAACTATATGATTCTATTTACATAAAATTCTAGGAAATGCAAATTAACAGAGTGATAGAAAACAGACTGGGGAGGTGGGAGAGCTGGCTGACAAAGGAGGAATTAACAAAGGAGCAGGAAGAAACTTTTGGAGGTAATGGATATTTTCATTATCTTGATTATGGTGATGGTTTCACAAGTGTATACGTATTTTAAAACTTATCACAAAACTTATCACATTGTACACTTTAAATATGTGCTGTTTATTGTATGTCATTATGTCTCAATAAAGCTGATAAAAAAATAAATAAAAATCACATGTTCTCAAGACCGAACAGAATCTCACAAATTATTAGACCAACCCCAGGCAGATCCTTCAGCTCCTTTGTTATTTTCATGTTCCTGGTTTTAAGCTGAGGAGGAGTATGACCCCATGTGTTCACCTTCCAAGTGGAACAAGCAACACAAGACTGTTGACAGACCTATTTCAATCCTGCTGCTGGGTGCCCTGGGAGCACATATATTTTATTGTATGTGACACAATTTTCAGTCATTGTACATACTGATATAGTCAAGAAAGATTTTTCTCTGGACTTTAGAGACCGGGTCACTAATAGACTGAGGCAGAATAAAGTCACCCCATGTGGGGTCTGTAGGAGTCTGCTGTTGAGGGAGCAATGGAAGAGAGGGCTTGTGGAACTGAACAGTGTGATGGCTAGAAGACTGAGCCTTGGAAACAAGTGCCTGGCACATGGTAAGTGCTCAAAAAATTAGCAAAAATTAATATAATAAAATTAAAAAATAAATACCATTCCTTCAGGATTTCTCATAATCTGAATGAGAGTTGCGTAGAAAAATATCTTTATACAGGGTTTAAAGAGTTTGATAGGAGGCTGGCCCCAAGGCCGAGTGGTTAAGTTTGCCCACTCTGCTTCGGCAGCCCAGGGTTTTGCCGGTTTGGATCCTGGGCGCAGACCTAACACTGCTCATCAGGCCATGCTGAGGCGGCGTCCCACATAGCACAACAAGAAAGACCTACAACTAGAATATACAACTGTGTACTAGGGGGCTTTGGAGAGAAAGAAAAAAAAGATTGGCAACAGATGTTAGCTCAGGGGCCAATCTTTAAGAAAAAAAAAAGAGTTTGATAAACACATCAACAGCATAAGCAGGATTTCAGAAGGCATGATAAATCCACTTAAGCAAATTAACTTTATAGGTCCCTCAGAAAGAGCCTATTTGCAGCTTAATACGGGTAGCACAGACTGGAAAGAGACCACCTGTACTCAAATCCCAACATCAGGACTTAGCCTTGTAACCTTGGGCTACTAAAGCTCTATGTGATTCAGTTACTTCATCTATAAAATGAAGGTGAAAATAGTATCTACTGCCTAGGGTTGTTAGGAGAATTAAGTTAATATTTGTAAGGTGCTTAGAACAAAGCCTGGCACTAAATTGCAGCTTTTTTATTAAAGCTGTAATGGGAAAAAGTCTGTTTCAAGCTACAATTTTTGCTAAAACACGCTGACTTTACTTAAAATTGGACAGAATTAATCAAGTTTCTTTTCAAGAAGTATTCTCTCACCTACTCTTCCTGTGACAGCTCTTTCAAAGGAACATATCTTGTGAGTAGTTTGCTGTTCTAATTTCAACAAAAACAGTTCAATTATTCAAAACATTGCTTGACATTTTCTGGCACATAGTTGGTGTTCAAGAAATGGTTGCTGAACAAATATTCTTCCAGACCAAGGCAAATTTACCATACTTAATATTGTTATGTTTATAGTCAGAGTTAAAAATGCAACATGCACCGCATCCAATTAGGAAATAAAGGGCTCAGAAGAGGGAGAGTTAACCGCCTAACCAGTTAACCAACTTCAAGGAAGTTGCCCAATGTAAGAAAAATGCTAGTTTACTACAAAAGCAGCAGAATTGAGGCTTTGCTTTCAGCCAAGATGATGATGCAATGCAGGCATTCCTTAGCACTTTTTGATGATAACAAGAAAAAAGACAGACTTAATGGTCCACAAACAGGAAGGATATGGTCTGTATCCCAAATGGCCTCACTGGGAAACAGAACAGGCCTTCAGAGTACTCAGACATGGAATTCACTGATCACCCCTCTTTTGAGGGGAATACTGACCTGGTTTGTAACAGTTGTCCTGAGACACCTTCTAAGGAGGGAAACTGAATTCCCTTTTTCCTACTGTAAGACCAGAATCAAGCAGGAAGAAATAATCTCCTCGCTCTGAGTGATCCAGGGGAGCAGAAGTTGAAAGCATCTTCTCCACAAGTAACAAGTGCCCTCAAAAAGAAGCTGCCAAGTGGTTTCCACTCTGTCCTGGGTACTACTAGATGTTTCTGTTCCTCGCCCTTTCTACTTTTTTTTTAAATTTTTTTTAAAGATTTTATATTTCCTTTTTCTCTCCAAAGCACCCTGGGTACATAGTTGTATATTTTTAGTTGTGGGTCCTTCTAGTTGTGGCATGTGGGATGCCGCCTCAGCATGGCTTGATGAGCAGTGCCATGTCCGCACCCAGGATCCGAACCTCAAAACCCTGGGCCACTGAGGTGGAGCGTGCGAACTTAACCACTCGGCCACGGGGCCGGCCCCTAGACTACTTTTATATTACTATGAGGGCCACCTGCTGCAATAGTCACTTCTTTTTTTTTTTAGGAAGATTAGCCCTGAGCTAACATCTGCCACCAATCCTCCTCTTTTCTGCTGAAGAAGACTGTCCCTGAGCTAACATCCATTCCCATCTTCCTCTACGTTATGTGGGAGGCCTGCAACAGCATGGCTTGACAAGCAGTGCCATGTCCGCACCTGGGATGGAACCCGCGAACCCCAGGCCGCCGAAGCAGAACGTGCACACTTAACTGCTGTGCCATGGGGCCGGCCCCAGTAGTCTCTTCTTAAACCCTAATCAGCCTCTCCCCAGTCCTCAAACCATATACTTCATTGAGCAGAGAGATCAACAAATACAAGCTTTCTTGTTCTTTGCCTCTCCAGTCTCAAGGGAAGTGCTATTGTTCCAATATAACTTGTTCATTCTGGCTTCCATCCTTTTATTTTTTTTCTTTTTTAATTATTTTATTGAGGTCGCATTGTTTTATAACATTGTGTAAATCCCAGGTGTACATTATTATATCCATCTTTTTACACGTCATTCTGCTCTACCCAGAATCACTTGCTCTTTCCCCTTTACTCCATCTCAACTCAAACACTTCCCCAAAAATATTTTTAAAGCCAGTGAATGCTCCTCACTTCTTTCATGGCTCACTTCCTTCTGGAGTCACTGTCTGGCTGCTAATTAAGTCTGCATCCCTTTACCACCACATACTGTACTACCCAGGTATGTCAAGTCCCTAATATCATTATAATACTGGGGTTTTAGCTCTCGCTATTGCCTCTAGGCTAAGATGGCACCATATCAATCTGTTATCAGCACTATACCTGGGTTGAGCCAGGAAGTGGGCGGGGGCCTTCATTCTCAAGGCAGGAAATATGGAACTGGGCCAGGCTTGAACTTAATTAAATAGGCCAAATTCTCATTTGGGAGAAGCTCAAGGTGAGAATGACATTTAAAGCTTAATCAGCTAGAGACCACCAAGAACAAGCCTGTAGTCTCACAAAGTAAGATTTATTCACTCATCATAAGGGAGGACACTCCAGAGGAACCATGGGATGCTGCTCAACAAGAAGGAGGAAAGAAGCATCTTTTGGGTTCCTGCTGAATGATTCTGAGGAGGGCCTAAGGAAAGTGGGGATTGGCTCTGGATTGGTTATTATTTCCAAGGCAGGATTAGGAGAAGTGGGGATAAACTAGGGATTGGGTGCTGTTCTGAGGCGAGGGCAGCTCAGCAACTGGGCATCCCCAGGAATAGATGGGAACAGCAGAGTGGGTCTGGGGACATCATTGATAAGAAAGTAGTATTCCCTGAAAGAGGGTGTCTTCAGGACTTTTTACAGCTGCTGCATGACTTTGGGAGAAACAATGTCTCCCGTTAACTTTGCAGTTGTCTTTATCTGTGTCTGTCCTCCCAGCCCAATTAACAGCAAGAGCTGTCTTTTTTTTTTTTTTTCAGTCCCAGCTGATTCTCCCATCCTGGATGCTTTTGACTCTCTCAGTGAGATGGACATGGACACTATGCATCTTCCAGTTTATTTTACTTCTGCAAATGTTTAGACCTGGGAGCAAATTATACAACCAAGAAGAACCTGGACTATATCTCTACTGACTTTGAAAGCTTAGGTAGAAAACTGAAGATTCTAGGGGTATATGGAAGCTTTTCTCCTCTTCTTCCTGTTGAAGGTCACGATTTTTGACTAGAAGGGAGGATATGGAAAATGAATATCTTGCCACTTAGATGATGTCAAAGAATAGGATGTGGTTTTCTGGACAATCACTTAAGATCTCAGAATGATGGACTTCTGGCAAGGGATGGAGGAAATTTCACACAGACCAGGAAGAAATGATTTGCTGGAGATGATGAATATGGACTTAAAGTAAAATGTTAAGGGAAGGAAAAAAAATACCAACAAAAATGTGACATAGAAAGAAAAACCACAGTTGAAGAGATACTCCTCTTTAGGGGGAAACCAAACCAAAGCGCTAGAAATCATGCCCAGGGCTGAAGAAGTCCACCGACTGATTTAACAGAGTAGTAGTAACAAAGTCACTGGGGCTCTGGAAACCCCAGAAAGCAAATATGAACTCATAGTTATCATCATCAAGAGCTAGTGAGATGGAATCTGGTACTAGACCATAGAAGGCAGTAGAGTATAGCAGTTAAGGAGAGGTTTGAAGCCAGGCCGAGCAGCGTTCAACTCCCTGTGCTGCCTCTTACTCATTATGTGATCTTGGTTAAGACACTCTCTCTGAACCTTCATTGGCCCATTCATAAAATGGATATTAGAATATTGACTTCACTAGGCTGTTATGAAGATTAAAGGTTATAATGCATTTAAATATCTATCACTGTGTGTGGCACAGAATAAGCACCCAAAAGGTGGCCACTATCATTATCATCATCATCATCATCATCTGTAGTAAAAAGGTGGTACTTTCTTATGGAATTCAACAAACCAGATGGTAAAAACATAGTGAATAACAGTCGATTGAGAATAAAAGCAAAGAAAAAGAAGTGATGTTATTAGATCACATTATAAACTTCCCTGGAACAGGCGAAAGATATAGTATTGAATTCTATCCCCTCTCCCTCATATTTCTTTTCTGCTCTAAACAGGAATGGGCAGTCCTGTGTGTATACACACACACACACCCCTTCGCTCCTCTGTTTTCTGTATCTCAAGACATCCAATACACTCAATATGAATTTTGAAGTCAGTGCTGACCCATGAGTGGTCACTTTTTAGTAGAGGGACGGGTACACAAGCCAGATTTTATGAGTTGAAGACTGAAAGATGAGGAAGTATAGATGGCTCTTCCAAGAAATTTTCAGATAAAATGAAGCAAAAAGATATCCCATTAGTCTGTGGGGATGGTAGGATTAAAAGAAGATTTGGGGGAAGTAGGTGAAAGAGAGATCCTTGCACATGTTTGCAGGCAGAAGAAAAAGAGCTCTCCGAGAAAAACGATAAGCATACAAGAGAGAGAAGGGAGAGATTAGTGGAACAGAATATCTTTAAGGAGGCATTGGGAGATAGGTAAAAAGAACAACAGGTTAGCCTTGGAAAAGATGATACAAAAAGAATGAAGATAAAAGTAGCCATGGAAACAAATGTTTCGAGGGAAACAGAGAGTTTGTAACCAACGGTCTCTATCTTTTCAGGGAACTATGTAAATAGATTATCTGCTGAGGGGAGTTGGGGATAGGGAAGGCTAAATTAGGGCGCCAGAGCAATATGGTAAGAAAATGGAACAGATGCGATGGGAAATTGGAAAAGGAACCAACTAGGAATGTGTAAAAAAGGATTAGTGAGCAGACGTTGAGGATCCAGCTGTGGTCAGAAATCACAGTTTGGTCATGGATATAATCAGCATGGTGAGGCGATTTTCCTGAGTACTACTTGGCAGCCTGGGAACAGGCCAGAAGAAAACAGATGCTAAAGTCCATCTAGGTCTGGGGATTGGCAGGGCAGGTGCAGGGGAATAAGAGGGACATGAGGGAATTGAGGATACTGGTGGGAATTAATATCAAATGGCTGGCAGGGTTGAGTTGGGGTGGGAAATAGTTGATTGGGTGGGAAAGACTGTAGAAGCAGGAGAGGACTGAAAGTCAGGAAGAAAAGAGAAGCGACTAGAAGTGTCAATGAAGTCAAAGAGGTTCTGTGAGAGTAAGGGAATAGGGGATGTGGAAGGCTAGAGGTCTTAGTCAAAAAGCTGAATTTCAGAGTTTGAAATATCAGAAGTAGAACAGTTCCAGTTGGTGACAAGGCCCAAAGTATGGCCATATGAAGAAGTTGATGAAGCAGAGCAAAAATGACGGTCATATTATTGAAGGTCAAGGAAGTGTTATGCTGAAGCACTTGATGGTGCATCGGTGTGGCCACTGACACGGTCTAGGATGAGGCCAGGACTCAGGATAGCTTAGAATACTAAGCTAGGTGCCAGAGGCCTCAAAGAATGTGAGCAAGTAGCAGAGATCGGTCTCTGCCAATGAAGAGAGTCAGTATACTACCTGATGGCATAAATATTAAAGAATAAAGGAAGAGGGAAGTTGTTGAACAACATCCTGGCACCAGAAGCCAACTTTGAGACTGAGGAATTATGAGAGAATGAGCAGCTTCCATTTAAGAGGGTAGTGAAAACAAAAGAGTGTCAACAAGGCAAGGAGTTCCAGGAAAATAGTTGATAATATATGGACATTTCTTGACCAAAGAACAGGAGTTCTGGAGGGCATAGGAGATCTGAGAAGGGAGTGTCAGCCAGGAAACAGCATGCCTATGAAAGGGGAAGGGCTGCGCTGAACTTATAAGAGGGAAATTTTATCCTTTAGGATGCTCAGCAAGCAGCGAGAGGAACTACAACTCTGTATAAGACTGACCAAGAAAGAAGAACAGATTGGTAAAAGTAGAAGTGAAAGAAACTTTAGGAAATACGGCCGTGTCATCTTAAGTACTATTGGGTAATGCCCAAGGACAAAAAGTGATAGGTACAAAGACATTCCCCAGATACTGGGCATGAAAATTTCTACAAGAGACCACAGTGACTCTTAAGTGGACTACTGTTTAAGAGGAATAAAAAGATTTGGAGGAAAGGATTCTCATAATATCATCAATCCCCCATGATCTTGAAAGACAAAAGGAGAAATGTCTAAAGAACATCATGTAGCTACACAGGAAACACGCTGGTAGGCTACAGGAACTAATGTAGCTATAGCAAGCTCAGATTTGTCAAGGTAAGATCATTGACCGTAAACAGTAGATCTAGGTGAACAGGTGACTGAGAAAGCAAGTGAGCAAGCAAGAACACCAGTAGGATGACTTGGTTCCTATTTCTATTCCATCTTAAATGATAAAGATAACTTTCAAATTGGAAGCGGCAGCACAAACATAAATAATAGTTTGTCAGAGCCCACAGATGCTGAGATATTGAGACTAGCAAGCAGTTTAAAATGATTCGGGTCTGGAGCCACATCAAGGATGTCCCATGGTACTGAGATAACCAACATTCCTGATCGAGAAGCCACTGCTGGTAATCTCTGAAAAATCATGGCCGATTGCAAAAATGAAGATCGTAGTTTGACAACTAACAGCCCAATTTTCAAAAGCCAGACATTTGTAAAACAGCTCAGAAATCAAAGACTGCTGATCTCGGACAAACGTCTATAATGGAGTATATAACTGATGGTTATGAGCAATAATCAGGCAGTGAGACTGGTAGATTGAGGGAATGCCACTAAGTGTTTTTGAGTTTCAGTAAGTCATTAAAGTCATTTTCCCTATAGAATACATTCACATCAGACAGTGAGACATGCCCTGCATTGTTATAGAGGTAGGTTGATTTTTGATTGTTTGAATAACCTTATTCAAAAAGAATGCTAATGGAATGCTATTCAGCAATAAAAAGGAACAAACTACTGATAAATGTAACAACTTGGATGAACCTCAAGGAAATTACGCTGAAGGCAAAAAGCCAATCTCAAAAGAACACATATTGCACAACTCCATTTTTGTGACATTCACAAAATAGCATAATTACAGAGACGGAGAACAGTTGCCAGGGGCTAGGCATGGGGAGCGGGCAAGGATGTGGCTATATGAACAAGGAGGTCTTGTAGTGATAGTAAAGTATCTTAATTGTAGCGATGGCTACACATAGCCACACACGTGATAAAACTTCATAGAACTAAAAACACACATACACACACACACAATCTGAATTAAGCTCTGGATGGTATCAATGTCAATTTCTCAGTTTTGATACTGTACTGTGGTTGTGTAAGATGTTAGCATTGGGAGAAGCTGAGGGAAGAGTACATGAGACTTCTCTGTACATTTCTTTGCAACATCCTCTGAATCTATAACTATTTCAAAATACAAAGTTTTTTTTAAAGAATACTAATTAATGGATCAATGTCAACCTCACAAAAGGAGATCTAGCTGCTTATCTCAGGGCTCTGTACTTGGCACTACTGAAATACCATTTTTAACCCAACAAGTTAGGGAAGACAGAGAAAGCATCTTCATTAAGTTTACGAGTGATACAAAACATAGAGACACAACTAATCTGTTTTCAAATAGAACTAGAATCCAAAAATACCAACAGGCCAAGCTGAAATATAATAGAGACAAAAGTCCTGTGAGGTGAGTATCATTATCCCCCTTTCACAGACAAGAGAACAAATGCATGGAGGGGTTAAATAACCTGCTGTAAAAGGCTATAACCACAGCTAGTCAAGAGTCAGAGCTGGAATTCAAATTCAAGCAGCCCCACTTTAGAACCACTACTGGTGGGGTGAGGGGAATGATTACCTCACTGCAGGGTGAACAGACTGCTAGCCTAAGTAGGAGGCTGTCTGGGCTGGATCCAATGTGAAATAATAGGATTCTAGGAATCTTGGATGATGGGCTAGTTTGGACTAGAAACACAAAGTGGTGCCCTTTGGGGAGTGGTGTGGCTCCAGTCCAAAATAAAAAAAGAAGTCACATTTTAAGAAATATATAGTTACTAGGAAGGTAAGGGACATGGCTCTCAAAGTCTTTCTTACACATATTTTCAGTCTTGTAGTGGCTGTTTATGTTATTCCCTTACACCTCTGCTCTCCTTTGCATTCTTGCAGAGTATTTTGATCATATTTCTAAAATTTCAGTCTTTTCCTAGATTTATGAATGAGGCACAATGCAATGTGTATAGTAACTAAAGGAGCTATTGGCTGTTATGTCTATATTGTCCCTAAATTGAAAACAAAGAAATAAAACAAACAAAAGATACTAGCACTAAAGCCTGAAAGCAGATTGTTTGGGAGTGAAGGCAAGAGCAGAAGGCCCAAAGAGCTCAGACAGACCTTAGAGACAGCGGGACAGTTCTCAACACTTGTGGGCATTTAAAACAAGTCAACTTGGATCAGTTTTGGCTTCACCAAAACTTGCAATTTGAAGATCTAACAGAATATTAGTGTCATCACAACTGAATCACAAAAGTCCCTATTTCAACCCCTGCCCCCATCAACTGATGCCACATATACTAAAATCGCAAAGCTCACTACACTTTCACAGTTTTAATTAACAACTTTTCTCTGTTCCAACCACACAAATTGAAATGTCTACCTCTGGGAAAATAGAGTAGGGTTTTCATTCACTAAAGATTAAAAAAGGAAAGAAACCTGCTGTGCTGAAAGTCAGTTTAATAGTTGCTACGTTGAACTGTCTTTGGAGTATGCAGTCCATGAGTAAAAGTAGAGACAGAAGATAAAACATGGGGTCAAACCTAGATGAATTTCTGAAAAATAAATTAGGCAGAGGAAAATAAACCAAGGTCATCACAATAAGCAAGCTACATTCAGAAGCAGTCAAATTATCTCAGACTTTTACCAATGGCTATGCTTACGGCATCTCAGGGGAGTTGGGGGGGGTGGGGTGATTGTCTGAACAGCTCATCAGAAGCCTTAAAAAAAAACATGCCAACTCTGTAAAATAAAATTGCTTTGTTGGGTTTCTACAGATATTTGCGTTTCCATCCACTTGGTTTCTAGCTGGAACTTAAGAAGCAGAGTCTGCAACTAAGGGCTGTAGAGTTCTGACTGCTTTACAGAGGCAACAGTCAGGCTGCAACAGGAGAATGTGGGCCGAACTGACCATAAGGGGAAGAATCTGGAAAATGCAGCTAGCTGGGTGAAATGGTGAGGGTGCAGGGGTGGGTAGGATTCTCTTATTTATCAGAGACCTGTTGTATATAACGTGTGAAAGGCCAGTTGGTGCCAGACCCCAGAGTCAAACCCAGTTCTATCTGCCTCAAAAGGATGAGCACTAGCCTGTCAGTCCTAAGAAGCAGCTCTGCCACTAATCAGCCCAGTGACTCGATAAATTACAACCTCAGGCTCAGTTTCCCCATCTATAAAACAAGAGGGGTGACATTTGGGGGGAAAATTAGTTTTTGACTTCATATCTCATCCCAATGGACATGCCAGATGGATTCAAGATTTAAATGTAATTAAACTCATAAATATTACTATGAGAAACAGGTCCGTCCCTGATATTTGCAAGGCCAGAGGCAAGAATATAAACGTCGGCTCACAATGCCTTCTTCTTTCTCCTTCCTCCCCTGATCCCATTCCTTCCTACACGACTAGGGGCCTTGGGCATATATGTGTGGACCACCCAGTCCACACAGCCAAGCTCCAGCCACACATTTCTCCAACAAAACCACCATCCCTTAGACCTAGAAGAGCTCACACCTCTGGTACAGTCCCCCCTTAAGAGGAGAGATCCAAGGAAGAGGCCCTTGCAAGTCCAGGAAGTAGATCAAGCAGGGAATTTTCAGCTTCCAGTCCCTGGAGTATGGAGAAGGAACAGGCAGAAGTTCTGGGTGGGCACATCTCCTTGGCCCCCAGAACTCCCTGCCCTGTGGTGAGAGACGTGTAAAGTATAAACCATAAAAGAAAAGGCTGATACATTTGACCATATAAAAACGGAAAATTTGTGGACATTGAAAACAAGTCAATTATAAAGCAAATATTAAAACTGAGATGAGGGCCAGCCCCGGTGGCCTAGTGGTTAAGTTCAGCACCTCCACCTGGGTGGCCCAGGTTCCATTCCCAGGTGCAGACCTATACTGCTCTGTTAGCAGCCATGCTGTGCTGGTAGCCCACATGCTAAAAAATAGGAAGACTGGCACAGATGTTGGCTCAGGGCGAATCTTCCTCAGCAGAAAAAAAAAAAACTGAGAAGAAATATGTACAACATTATGACAAAGAATTACTATCCTTAATAATTAAGTAACTCAAATTAGTTAAAAAGTGACTACCTAATAAAGAACTATCAATAATATAAGCATATGAAGAACGTTCAACCTCACTAGTAATTGAAGGACTATACTACAACAAAAAGCCCTTTTTGACTTATCAAATTGACAAATATTTTCCAAATGATAATACACAGGATTGTCAAGAGTTCAAGAGTATAGAGTGATCAACCTTTATCCTCCTATCTATTCAATTCGACCTTTTATAATTTACATCAAAGAAACAGTTAAGGATGTGACAAAGATTTAACTATGAAGATGTTCACCGCAACACTGGTAATGATAGAGAACAACTGGAAACGATTCAAATGTCTGACAACAAGGGATTGGTTAAATAAATCATGGTACATCGACACAATGAAGTAGCCAAAGTGTTATTGTAGATGAAGAGCTGACAACATAGAAATACGTCCACGATATAAAAATGAAAAAGAGCAGTTTATAAAGTAGTGTAATTCATTTTATTGTTAAAGTTACACACACACACTATCTAAACACACAAGTGTTAAAATGTTCTCTCTGTTTAAATTTGGGATGCTAAAATTTTTCTTTGTTCCTTATTTGTATTTTCTAATTTTCACAAACTGGTTATAATAAGACCATATTACACTAATTCTTTTTTAAAGATTTTATTTTTTTCCTTTTTCTCCCCAGAGCCCCCCGGTACATAGTTGCATATTCTTCGTTGTGGGTCCTTCTAGTTGTGGCATGTGGGACACTGCCTCAGCGTGGTTTGATGAGCAGTGCCATGTCAGCACCCAGGATTCGAACCAATGAAACACCAGGCCGCCTGCAGCGGAACGCGCGAACTTAACCACTCGGCCACGGGGCCAGCCCCTAAAACTTAAATATCTTTATCTAAAATATTAGCTACTGGAATCGCTATTTGTGTGAAAACATTGTTTTGGCTCTGAAAAAGATATGTGGATAAGCTGTGCACTATAATGGGTCATTTTATAAAAGTATTTTCCATTATATGTGTATTAAATGCAAATTAACTGGAAAGGTTATGCCTTTTGAGAATCCAGATTGCCAATGGAAGTTGATCACTCCATGTTGTAATAGTGATGCTGTGTCATAAGCAATGACACACGGAAAACTGCAGGTCTCTGAATAAGCTTAATTTCACAGGAATTGAGGATAGCCATAGTAGAGGATCCATGGTAGTGGTTCTCAACTAGAGGCGATGTTGCTTCTCTGGGGACATTTGGCAATGTCTGGAGGCATTTTTGGCTGTCGCAACTTTGAGAGATGTTACTGGCATCTGGTGTGTAGAAGTCAGGTAAGCTGCTAAATATCCTATAATGCCCAGGCCAGTCCCTTCCAACAAACAATTATCTGATCCAAGATGTCAGCAGTGCTGAAGTTGAGAAACCCTGCTCCAGGGAATTTGGGGCTGGGGGAGGTCCAAGGAAGTGGTCATTAATTCCCCTCTGTGTGTATGCTGATGTCCTGTAGTTCTTAAACCTTAAAGGATATGACAATTGCTTGGATTTCAGTGATAACAGCATAAATATCAGATAGATGAACCTTATTTGTCTTTCTAGGTATTCTAATGATTTGGATATTCAAGGAAATTATCCCCAAACTTTCTCAGTGCTCATTTTTTCAAGGAGAACCTATTGCCAGAACACTTAAAGAGAGATAAACAAGAATGCTAAGACTCGATGCAGTTTTATCTTGAGTTATTGCTTTGGTGTACTGCATTTTAATTCTTAGTCCTAAATACTGCAGGATACCTTATCATAAACTGAGATATAGCTCAGGAGGGTTGCGCAAGGTCACTTAGTGATTTCAACATAGACCCTGGGCCAGAAATCAAGTTTCTTGATTCCTAGGCCATTGTTCCTTCAATTCTTCCATCGCTTTTATATCACTTCTCTGCTTTGAGTCTCCTGAAGAGCACAATCAGGTATGTCAAAGATTGGGTGATCTTAGATGCTGGGCATTTTACAAACTTATGCAAGAATATTCAACCTCACTGGTCATCTAAAAAAAAGCAACAAAAATAACCCAAAATAATGCAGAATAAAACATAAGGAGTTGTACTTTTTCACCTATTAACATGGATGCAATATTACGGTAAATGGGGGACAGAGCTTAAAGGAAAAGGTAGGGTGAAAGGACCTTTACTATAACACAGCTGGATGGCATTTCTCTAAGCTACCATTTTGAAGAATGTTGCCTTTTGGACTGACTCCCAAACTCCATTTGGCTAGTACTTTGGAATTTTAAATGGATAAAAAATATGATTTTCCATTGTTCCCAGCAGCACTGTGTGGTTTAACAGACAACTATTTAAAAGAGAATAAAACCAGCATTGATTGGATTTATGACTTGGGAAATATGCTTGGTTTCTTCAGATGCTCAGTTTCTTCCTACAGTAAATGGGTGATGATAATGATACAGGTAGTTGATGCTCATTAAGCCCTTACAATTTGTCAGGTGCTGTTCTAAGCCCTTTACACATATTATACTATGAAACTTCAATACAGATCTATAAGATAAATACTATTATTCCTATTTTAAAATTGAGGAAACTGAGGCAAAGAGATGTTAAGTAACTAGCTTTCATAGCTAATAGGTAGTGCCTGGTATGAATTGATATATGCTGTAAATGGAAAATACATACTGGATTTAAAAGAATTAGTATGATGAAAAGAATATAAAATATTTCAATATTTTTTTAATATCGATTACATGTTGAAGTGATAATATTTTGGGTATATTGGGTTAAATAAAACCTATTATTAAAATTAATTTCACTCTCTTTCTTTTTACTTTTCTTAATGTGGCTTCTAGAAAATCTAAAGTTACATACATGGCTGGTGTTTTTATATTTCTGTTAGATGGTAACACTTTAGAGGGTTTTATCAAACTAGCTCCCAGAGGTGGATGATATCTCACCCTATTATCACCTACATAAGACTAAAAGCTGAGGAAGGCAAAAATAGTAAATACATTGGCAAGAGTTTGCTCCGGTAGCCGGTGAGTCCCTAAGATGGACATTAGGCCTATTTTCTAATGCTTGTAGTATAAAGGGGTGGGGAGGGAGGATGCTCTTAAACTTATGTAAGTTCTAAAGTTTTAGTCCTGCACACTTCTGTTGAGTAACTGTGTAAGACCCTGTGTTGATATTGTGGCTCAGATAACAATCAGTGACTTGGACCTTGCCATCAAGGAGCTTATAATCTAGTAAAAGAACATGTACACATATGACTCTACATAAAATCGTATGTGATGAGTGGTAGAAACAAAGGGCTTAGAATCTTAAGAGAACCAGAGGTAATTTGCACCTAGGGTGAGGAGGAGGGAAGGTTTGGGAAGGAGGTAACGTTTGAGCTGATTGGAGAAAGATGAATAGGATTTTGATAGAGGTCCCCTCTGTACTCAAAGGGACATGCAGAAATAGGTGACAGGTCATTGAGCTGGCACAGTTTTCTGCTCATCAAATGGAAGGTCTGTGTGGCACAACATGGAGAGAGGTCAGATACACTGAAATGGGGACTTTTTAAGGATCCGTTGTGTGGCTATGCCTTCCTCTGCAGACCCCTTTCTTACGTATACATGGAAACTTCCACTCAAGGACCAGACTGTTTATCTAAGTCTTTTGATTTCTGATCTCCTGGATCAGCCAGGCAGCAAGTGTTGCTTGAGCACGAAGCTCGTGCCTGCGCATATGTTTTTATGTACATATAGATGGATGGGCAGGCAGATAAATGGCTTTTAAACTGTAGTTACAATGGGCTAACCTTGAAATTTAGATTTAACATGAATTTCTTCTTATAAGTTGTTGTCTAATCTCTCAAGCAAATAATTATAGCTCCCTCCATGGGGAGGAGTAAGAGGGCAGAAACAGACCAGAAATGTTACTCTAACAGAAGCTTCTCTACCTTGAAATGGAAGAAGTGGAAAGAAATACTCCCCTAACCCCCTCACCAGTACTACTGTGTTCAATAGTGTGCTTTCCTTCCACCTGCCAATTGTTCATCAAATTGAATGATTTGATTTTGTGTGGAAGTCATTTGGCATTAAAAAAAGACTTTGGGGGGAAGAAAAGAATATTGCTTTCAAGATAAAATCCAGAAAGAAAAGAACTCTATAGCCTTAAGAAGTGGGGACTCTCCACTCTATACTTGCAGGGCCTCTGTCTTCTAGGTGGGCTTTTTGGTTTTGGTTTTGGTCTGTTTTATGCTAATAGAGTTGTGCCCCATTAAAGCAGAAGATGCTGTGGTGACTCCCTCCTGCTCCCTGGAGGGTACCATACCAATCATTGGTTCTTCCTTTCATAGAATCCTAAAATGTTAAAGCTACAAAGGGATACTCTTGTGGAATGTTAGAGTAACCAAGTCCCTTAGAAATGATCATCCATCTCTTCTCTTTAAAAAAATAAAAATTAGGCACTGGCCCCGTGGCTGAGTGGTTAAGTTCGCACGCTCCGCTGCAGGTGGCCCAGTGTTTCATTGGTTCGAATCCTGGGTGCGGACATGGCACTGCTCATCAAACCACGCTGAGGTGGCATCCCACATGCCACAACTAGAAGGACCCACAACAAAGAATATACAACTATGTACCGGGGGGCTCTGGGGAGAAAAAGGAAAAAATAAAATCTTTAAAAAAAAAAAGATATTTAAGTTTTAGAGCCCATGACATATTTCTCTAACGTTAGCACCCTGGCTTCAATTTACTGATCAAAGTTTCCAATACACTACCAATCTACCACCTTATTCTCCTCCAACAAATCCTCATGCTTCCTCTTACTCACTCAACTGCTCACATGTTCTGGTTCTGAATGACTGGGCCCTATACACAGTGACCCACCTCTACATCTAAAGTTTTGACAGAGGGTTATTCTACTTCCTCAGGTCTGTGCATATAAACAAATTGAGAAGGAATACTAATGAGGGCTTATCAGCCATAAAATAATAGGATCACCCAAACATATAGGGAGTATCTACTCTTTAATGCTATGGAGACAGAAAAAGAAATACAGATTAGACATGAGAGAATCACATCAACCACATGCCCAAAGTCATTCAGCTAGCTAATTTGATCTGCTGGTAGTAGAGCCTTAGAGTAAGGGTATCCTGATTGCAGCTATAGATGAAAACTAGACTTTAGAGCTAAATTTATAGGCTTGGGACTTGACACCTGGAAGAAAGAACACCAAGGTGATAATGGTGGTTACCCGTGAGGAGAAGGTTGAAGGAGCACTTTCACTTTTTACTCTACATGCTTCTACATTATTTTTTAAGATGAACATGTAATCATGTGTTACTTCTATAATTAAAAACCAGAAAATGTAAAGGCAGGAGAGAAAATGAAATCTCACAGGGAGAGACTACAAAGAGAGAAAAGGCAAAGAACTTGGCAGTCCCAAATATGGACATAATTAGGGGGCAGAAGAAAGCAAAAGCAACGAAGAAGCAGCAGGAGAGGCAGGCAGAAAGAGAACTAGGAGAGTACAACAACTCTGTGGCCAAGGGAGGGAAGTTTCAAAAAGGAACTGAACAGTCAACAGAACCAAAAAGAGAAAAGGAGGGAGAGATAAGATGGCTGAACAGAATTTAGATTTGAAAGAGGCTTCTTAAAAATTGTAACCTTCTCCCTACATCATGCCCCTCAATCTTTGAGAAAACTGAGACCCAGAAAGGTTAAATGGCTGGCTAAATAGGTATTGGTAGCTAGAGGGCACAGCAAAAGGAGACCACAACATGTGTATGGATAGTCTGGCAAATGGGTCCAGCGGAAAGGAAGAGAAGATACCAGAAGATAAGGGAGATAACTGGATGTAGTGCCTGAAGTAGACAGGAAGAGACTGAAGGCAGAAGCAAACAAAAATCATACAACTTTTCCTCTGAAGCTGGATAACTTGTTTCCTTTTTCATTTCGGTTATAAGACTAACGGGTCAGGGGAATCACTTAATGTACCGAGGTTTCCCCAGAACTCCACCCTTGGCACCCTTTCCCTCTCAAACTATACACATACCCTAGGTTCCATTTACCATCTATACATGAAAGACCCAAATCTCTATTCCAGCCCAAACCTTCTTCTTAGCCCCAGACCCAAGGGAGATGGGTCTCTACTTGGATATCTATAGGCATCCAAACTGAAATCTCCATCTCCACAATTCTAGTCCTGCTCCAGTGTTCTCCACCTCAGTGAAAGGCCCCACATGATGAATGCTTTTAGGCAAATTACCAAACATTATTTCATATTACATCTTTGTAAGCAAGATGAAAAAAAATTCACTGGATGACAGTAAAGTTAGAGTCACAGCTATTAGAACAGCCTTACCCAATGAGTGTCCATTAACAGATTAATGGTAAGTTGCAAAGTCTTCAATTAGCCTCATTCAGCTCCATGCCAACTGTAGCAGATACTTGTAGCTAACCCCCAACAATACTTACCTCCTGGTGTTCATGCCCTTGTATAATCCCCTTGCCTTGAGTGTGGGCGGGACCTGTGACTAGCCTTTAGCCAATAGAATACAGCAAAGGTGATGGATGTCATTTTCATGCTTATATATAATATATATGTCATTCCCATGATATATAGATAGATAGATACACACATAGATACACTTATATATAAGTATTCCTTCTTGCTGGCATGACACAGAGACATCTCTTGCTGGCCTTGAAGAAGCAAGCTGCTATGTTGTGAAGTGCCTGTGGAGAGGACCATGTGGCAGGGAACTACAAGCAGCCCCTAGGATCTGAGGGTCTCAATCCTACAACCACAAAGAACGAAATTCTCCCAACAGCCACATAAGCTTGGAAGAAGACCCCAAGCCTCAGATGAGACTGTAGTGCCAGCCGACACCTTGATTGCAGTCTAAAAGACTGAGTAAAGGACCCAGCTAAGCCATGACAGACTCATGACCCAGGGAAACTGTGAGATAATAGTTGAGTATTGTTTTGAGCCCATAGGTTTGTGGTAATTTATTATGCAGCAAAACAAAACTAATACACGAAGCAATATTTTATTAACTACTTGGATAAAGATATGCATGAAATATGTATGATGATGCTAAAACTAACAAGATGAACAAGAAATAAAAATTTAACTACATTAATGTTTAAGTAAAAGCCTAGACAGAAAGGCTTTTTGTAAAAAAAAATTAAAAAGAGACAGACGGACACATACTTGGAGAAAGAAGTAGGCCTTAGGTTCATTATGAGCTCATAGTAAGATGTAGCTATCAAAAACCCACTACTATTTGAGACCATACTAACAAAATATAACGTACAAAACAAAAGGAGAAGCAGTCCTATTGTGCCAAATGAACTGGTCAAATGAAATCAATAAATATATCCTGGGTGCCTCTATTTAAGGCACTAGGAGGAATAGAGGGACATCTTTGTTCCTGTCCCTCAAGTATTTCCCACTCTATCCAGGGAGCTAAGATAAACACATTAAAAAGTTAAACCATAACAAAGAATTTAAATAATAGTTTAAGACAATGACAGAATGAATGTTATGAAGCAGGCATCAGAATTCATCTGGCAATTAGTTAAAGGCAGTAACAGAAGCAAGAGTTCAGAAGAGTGAGCCAACACGTCATTATCAATATTATGACTATTGTTTTGCAAATATGATATAAAAGTGAGTGTATTCAATACTGGCATTCAATTTCACATTACTGAGCACAAGCACTCAAATTTTGAAAATGTGGAGGTGAAAAAAACATTCAAACAAGCTGTGCTATTTCAGGGGCTTTTTAGTGACAGATATTACATTTTACAGATGAGTAAATATGGACAAAAGGGTTAAAGAATTTGTTCGTGATTACAAGTCAGTAAGTCATTGTACTGAAAAGCAGATTTTCTCTTAATCTAGAATGCTAATGAAAATGCACATTACCTTTCTAGGTTACAATGGCTACCTTTGGTTAACATGACGTTTTCACTAAAATAATTTGAAATCCTGAGTCATCCCTTACTCTTCTTCTCCCTCCAAAGTTGACCAGTAGTCAAACTTTGTCATTTCTTCCTTCGTGATGTCTCTCACATTTATCCCTTCCTTTAAATTCCCAAAGTCAACATCTTATATCCAGGGCCTCATAGTGTCCTACCTGAATCCCTTTCAGCAATGTCCTAACTAATCTTCCTAATTCCAGTATCCCCTTCCCATCTGTCTTGCTTAGTTCTAACCATGACATTCTCTGCTCAAAGCCCTTCAATTGCCATCCGCCCCCCTGCAACTGCTTACAGAATGAAGTATGGATCTCCTAGTTTGGGAGCCAGAGTTGGATTCCAGTCCTGGCTCCACCACTTCCTAGCTATGTGACTTAGAGCCTCATTTTTCTCATTTGTTAGATGAGGATAATCAACCGCTCCATAGGTCCTGGTTTTCCTGGGTCAGTCTCTGTCTATACTTACCCGATCTGATTAGCTTCTCTCTCAAAAGTGTCCTGGTTTTGACAATAAATCATTTGGTCAATAAAGAGTTGTTATGACTATTTAATGAGACCATACATATAAATATAACAAGCCTGGCATGATACTCTCTTTTCTCATTCCCCCAAATGCACCTTGTACTTTGCTGCCCAAAAATTATATCTCTAACATCAACAACCATAGAAGACCCTATCCACACTCCATGGTCTACCTCAGATGCCACCTCCTCACCTTTGTCTAACTCCTAGGGTATTCAAAACCTCTCTTGGAACGTGTATCTAAAACAAGCTTGGGTCATGGTTACTTGTGTGTGTGTTTTAACTTCCTCAGAGACTAGCTGTGGTGAGGACAGTGTCCACTTCTGATTCCTCGTAGTCTCACTCTCACACGTGACACATAGTAGTGTCCTCTACACAGAAGATACTCACTAAATAACTTAAATTTAGAAAAAATCCAAAATTTTGGCAACAGAATTGCATTTCACTTACCCATTAAGTGTTTATTCGAGCTTCTGCTTTCTGACTCCCTTAAGATCATTTCACTTGCTCATTAGTACCACAGCAAGGGTACTCTAACATGAAGTTTCCTTCTTTCACAGCAGGCCAATTGTTTTGGGGTGGTGGTGGAGGAGGGAATTCTTAGCGATGGTCCTAGGAATACAGAGTGGCCAAGAGCACAGGTTCTAGAGGCAGACTGCCTTGGATCCAGGCTCTATCATTTATGAGCTCAGAATCCATGTAAAGCACTTGGAAAAAGCACATGCTAAGTATTCTATAAATGATAGCTATTGTTATTTGTTCTCTCCTTGACCTCAACTAAATCAGAATACTTTACTATGGAGTGAGGCCTCTCAGCAACCTCCTCTACACAGGGCAGCCAAGTACCAGCTCTCAGCAGATACAAAGTCCAGCACACTCAAGGCTCAGGGTCTTCTCTGTCTTTCTAGGATGTCTGGTTTCTTCTCCCAGTTCCTCCCTCCTTTATGCCTAGTCCAAGCTGGGGCCATTTCTAACAGCTTCTCTGATGACCAGCAAAGATGAGAATCTTCCTGTCTGGTTCCCTAAGCATAACGTCCAGGTCCAGGTTCAAGTTCAACCTCAAACCACACTCCAGGCAGCTCCTCACGCTCTATGTTTTCCACAATCAGAAAAATCTCTCAAAAATTGCATTCCTTATGATTCCAGTCTTTCTATGCCTCCCTACAGCCTGAAATTACTTAGCTTTTCTCCTTTCTCACAATTGTTTCCATCACTCCAGTCTCTGCCACTTGCCCAATTACATCTTGGGCATAAAATTACACATCCTACAGTAAAATGCGTCTTGCTTCTTCATCCATTAATAAGTTTTCTGCCATCCATCTCCTGGCTAAAATCCCAAACATTAGAGAATCAGGGTCAGTTAAGACAGGCTAGTGACTCTTGTCTCTAAACGCACTTAAATGAGTGAAGAAACTATTCATTACACTAAATCACAAGGACATTTAGCTGGACATTCCTTTGACCTCTTGTATCTCAGGCAAATGCCTTCTTTTTGTGGGGGAAGTGGGATACAATAAGCTTGAAGCATTTGAGGATTGAATTCAATTAAAACTTTATTATGTAAATAATGGGCAACTTACATCCTCTCCACTGCAAACATAAGACTATACCTGCATTCCTGCATTCCTCCTCAGGTCTCTAAGCAAAAAGCTCGGGAAGTTGTAGCCTAGCATTCAGTTAAAATATTTAAACAAGTTGAACAGGAACAACAACTATTTTATCCAAACACTGAGATACTTAATTGTTTAATTGTGGCCTAGAATACAATTACTATGCTACTTAGGTATTAAAATACCCACAGATCAAAACTAATGACATAATTGAAATTGGTTCACCAAAAAAACCCTAATAAAATCACAATTTTTACCTAATTTTATCTCACTTTCCTAGCATTCAGCTTTAACAAAGCCGCAGCGCCCTCCCCACCCTCCTCCACCCCATGCCCCTGGCCCCTGAGCCCCTGGCCATGCTGATTACCTGGTGGCTTTCTAAGGCCCCTGGTTTGCCCAGACTCTGCCTCCTGTGCTTCAGACCTGACCTCTCACCTCAACCATTATTACAAATTTTATTTCTTAGTATAATAGTATCAGAAAGGAATCAAGTGGGGTACGGGTTTTATTGAAATTTTATTATCTAAAGGTATTGTGCTTGTTGTAAACAAGTCAAACAGTATAGAAAGGTGTCAAGTGAAAATAAAAAACTTCTAGCCCCGCCACCCCAATCTTGAAGGTGACAACTGATAATTGTTTTTTGTGCATCATTCCAGAAAACATCTATGCATATGTAAGTACACATATATACAAACTCACAGCTATCTATCCCATACCTCCCCTCTTCTTTCTGTTGTATAAATGGGATCATATAATACCATTCTGCACCTTTTTTTCCCTACTTAAAATGTATCTTTGGGGTTGGCCCAGTGGTATAGTGGTTAAGTTCATGCACTCCACTTCAGTGGCCCGGGGTCCACGGTTTTGGATCCCAGGCACAGACTTACACACCGCTCATTAAGCCATGCCGTGGCGGTGTCCCACATACAAAGTAGAGGAACACTGGCACAGATGTTAGCTCAGCAACAATCTTCCTTAAGCAAAAAGAGAAAGGTTGGCCACAGATGTTAGCTCGACAACAATCTTCCTCATCAAAAAAAAGAGTGTCTTGGACATCACTCCCTGTCATTATATACAGATCCACCTCATTCTTTTTAATGAAATGCACAGCAGTCCACAGCGTGTCTACACCACTATTAGTATAACCAGTCTCTCCTGATGGGTATCAAGATTGTCAATAGTGAAAAACTAGCAACAATGAGGCAACTAACATTCTTGTAACAAGGAACTTTTGTGCAGTTCCTTTGTAAACTAGATTCACTGAGACAAAGGGTATACACATCTTACATTTTGATAAGGACTTCCAAGCTACCCTACAAATGGACTGTAACAATTTATACTCTCACCAACACTGCACAGAGGTGGGCTTTCACATCAATCACCCGGTCTGAAGTTCCTGCAGCTCAAACAGGAAACTAGATATTTAACACAAGAATAGCAGCGCACTGATGATTTTGTTACATCTTTCATTTTAACAGTCTAGAAAACCAAGTGTCACTGTTGGTGGCAGCCACACCTTGCTGTGATTAGCTTTGCTCCCACCCAAATGCAAATTCAGAGGGTGCTATTTCTCAGAATTAATCCAGCTCTTAAATAATGAATTCCTTAGGTTCAGAGATTTTATTGCGTGAATTCAGCATAGAAGAGAAACTTATACTGCTCCTGGCAACATCCTCCACAATTATCTCTAACACCAGGAGCGCTACATAATGCTGTGATATAAGGTGGTTTCCACTCACCCATACTTAGTTAAAGGCATTGGCAATGGAGGCACACTTTGAATATGTCAGAACTCAGTCTATCAGCATATTCATGGCATGGGATAATCTGAGAGATTTTGCTAGTTTAACAGAGAATAGGGCTTTTGTGCGGTGACGGTGAATGTCTGTAAGCATCACTGCATAGAATCTAGTAAATCACATCTAGAAAAACACTTGTTTAACATTTCATAGTATTTTGCAAAGCACTTTAGCACATCTTACCTCATTTAATCTTCATGGGAATCCTGGTGGGAAGGCAAGGCAATGATTACTCATTAAACAAACATTCAATGCACACGTAGTATGTGCTGGGCACTCTCTGCGAGGCAGCTGGTATGCAAAGATGAATCTGAGACTCCCCTCTCCTTCGCTGTCACCCTGCCCTATCCAATCTATCCGAAAAGCCTTCACATTGCACTTAGGATATTTGATAACATGGCCTACAAAACCCTATGTGACCAGCACCCTGCCCACCCTTCCAATCTCAGCCTGTGCCCCTGTATACCTCCTTCACTATGGTCCAGCCACACCGGACCATGCTGGAGAAGAAGCCAGGTTCTTTCCACCTCAGAGATTTCATTTCCTCTGCCTAGGATGCTCTTCCCCCAACTCTTAGCCTGGGTAACTCCTACTCATCTTTCAGGTCTCAGCTGAACCTGTCACTTCCTCCCAGACCCCTCCTCCCGATAAATTATGTCTTAACTATTGTTCTTTTGCAGAGAACTTTACTTCATAGCACTCTCAACACTTTATAATGAAATATTTGTGTATTTACTTGCATTTCAACTCCCCCACATGACGGCAAGACTTAGGAAGCAAGGTTTCAGGAAAGACTACAGAGAGGAGGCGACCCCTGAGCTGATGGCTGAAAGGTAAGTAGGCGTTTGCCAGGAATGTGACCTACTGAAATGATCTAGGTCACCAGGGGTGGACTGCACATGGGGAAGAACAAGGACTGTGTGGTGCCTCTCAGACTGTTGGCTTTGATTATCTGGGTGGATGGTGGTACAATCATTCAATATAGAGAATGTAAGAGGAAGCGGCTCTATTATTATTTACTACCAGGGTACAGAACCCAAGGAAAAGAAGGCCTTGCAGAGTTGGGAATTTGAATGGCAGTGATTCCTCTGTCTACCTGCCTCTCACCACTCTCAAGATAAATAGGAAGGATCACGAGTTCAACCTGGGAATATTCAGAGCTGAGTCATAGGTGGCCACAGGTCAAGCCAGGCCAAGGGAGGGCAGTGGAAGGACCAGAAGACTTAGGACAGACAGGGCCAGGGGGTTTCTCTACATCTGAACACTTTCTGGCCCGAAGATGTCAATGATGTAATTTTGCGTGATTACCTTTTTGCGTGGGGGCTAGAAGAAAAGGAAAAGGAAACAGTGCCCAGCGTATCTCACACACTTGGTAATATCTATTTTCATTCCACTGGATGGTCCCTATCTTGGATTTATTTCTAACTGCTCTATGTCACAATTTCTGCTTTGCTCTTCATGAAAGTAGTTAGGGCAGAAATCCTAAATAAATACAATAAAATGCTACCTAACGCCTGAATGGTATTGGGTTGAAAAGCATCAAAATATGTCATTACTAAGGGGGTTACCTCATCCTATTAACTCCTCGACAGCTTCTTTGGTCTAACCACAGGTCTGTAAATACCTGGGGTGTTAACAGAAGGTAGGAAGAATAAGAATCTGGCGTTTGTTGCGACCCATAGTGAAACTTTCTAGTTTCCCCCTCCCCCTGCCCTGCCACACACAGCACAGCATTACACGAAACAGGAAGCTTTGAATCATAATTCTGGTTAAAACATAAGCTATAGTTTATTTCAAAAATGCTAACAGAGTGACAGGAAGAAAAAATACATCCTGGAAGCCTCAATGAAAAAGAATTCTTTGGAAAAAAGGCTAAATTTTCAAAGTAGCAACAAAGCATAGTAGGGAAAGACTACCATTTAGCAGAAAAGCATAAAATAGCCAAGCCTAGAGGAGGCAGTGTAACACAGTAGAGCTAAAGGCAGAGAGATAGGCAGAGAGGGCGCTAGGCAGCATTGATCACCAGGAGCCGGGGGCCTGGGCCTGGCTCTGTACACCACGTAACGGCTGTACGACCTAGAATGAGTCTCACTGGGCCTCAGTTTCTTCCATTGCAAAATGAGACAGTTGAAACAGATGATCTCAAAAGATCCTTTCCAGCTTAGAAACATTCCTTTATGAGCATATCTAATTTTTTCCTGCCGCAATTATCATACAATCAGAGCAGCTAGGACTGGCTGGGCATTTTCATGATTCTCATTCTCCATCTACAACTGTGTGAAGCAAATATTATCACAGCCTTTTGCATATTTTAATAGTAAAGGTCAACATTCATGGGTGCTTAACAAATGCCAGGCAGTGTTCAAAGGCTGTATATGTATGTATTAACTCGCTTCATCCTCCCAATAATCCTATGAGTAGGTATGATTATTATTATCCCCATTTTACAGACAAAGAGGGTGAGGCACAAAGAGATAAAATAACTTGCCCATGGCTAGAAGTGACAGAGCCAGGATACAACCCCAGGGAGTCTGTCTCCAGAGACTACACTTGACCCCAGATGAGACCACTGAGGCTTTCGAAGTTTAGGTGACTTTGGCTACCAACTGACAGAGCTGGCTTCAGCTCTAGATGTATCACATTCCCCGTGCTCCTTCCACAGCCATAGGCTTGGGAGGGAACGGCTGGTTCTTAGAGAAAACTTTTCTGAAAGATTGCTTTTGATTATTTTGAGTAATAGTATAGGGCCACCCGCCCCCGCCACCTATTCCACCCTGCTGAGGAGGTGTAGCAGGGCAATGGTGAAGAGAGATGAAGAATTCATTGCTTGTACATGCCACAGGTGAGACACTGTGCCAGACAGAGAAAAACCGGGGTGAGGGGTGGTGGGGGGACTCCACTTCTTTATTCCTGTTCTAACAGCATGGTGTTTGTTCGAGAGTCACGCAGATGCTAACGTTTGGGTCAACAGGCAGGAGCGGATGGCTTTCCCTAGGAGGTGGTGGTCCTACTATCGAGCCGCACAGCCATGCAGACTTCACAGTGAAGCTCTGTCATCAGCTCACTGACTGCTGTGTCATGCTCCCCCGGCCTCGGGGGTTAGCCAAATCACCAGAAGGTTACAAATACCCTGTGATGTGCTGGGAAAAAATCTGCAAGGTTGAAACATAGTTCCTTTGGATCTGAAGCCAACAAAACAATTGCTCATTGCAACTAGCGATTTTATTACCATTTTCCTCTGCCTTATTTTCACGCTTACCCTGACATATTTTGCCACCTTACCTTATTATGTAACTCCAACATTAGATGAAGTGTAATTTCCCCATTTTTGTACAATCTCCTTGTCCCCATTCTCACGTCCAAAAGAGTTTTGGGAGTCAACAGGAGAGAGGGGCAAAAACTACAAGAGTACTCGAGAAGTATTAAGAGCAAAAAACTGCTCTAACTGAACCCTCAGGGGCTTTGTTTCTTTTTTTTTAATTTAGAGGTAGAGGGGTGTACAGAACGGCTGAAGCCCACTCAATTCACTCCTTGGGGGTGTTACTTTATCTTATTTTCAAATAACTTCTGATTCTAAAAGTAGTACATATTCATTGTATAAAATTTGGAAAATAAAGTTATAAAAAACGAAGAAGCAATAAGTGCCTCATACTCCCTGGAGATAGCCACTTTAACAACTTGACCTCATTTCCTTCCATTCTGTATTTATGGTCACGGTCATAGGTGTATATGTGACATGAAACACACAGACACACACATAAACCCACACTTCAATTAAAAAGATAGACATGGGATAATCTCATATTTTCCCATTATATCATGAAGATTTTCCTCAGCATTAGTCTTGATTTTTAACGGCCATATATTTCACTCTGTGGACGTGCCATAATTTACTTACATTCCCTTACTATGGAAATTGTGTCTTCAGTTTTTCACTATTATAAATACCTTAGTATATAAAGCTGTGCACATATATCTGATATTTCCTTCAGAAATTATCCTTTTTCAAATCAACAAGGAATTCATGCTATTTACAGAAAAATGGGAAGATAAAAATAAAGTCAAGTGTAATTACTTTTTTTTTAATACTTTTGTGTATATCCCCTCAGACTTTTCTTCAAATTACACATACACGGGCACAAACACATATATTAAATGGAATCATACTATTGCTAATAAAAAATAACAGTTACTAATAACTAACAACATGGTAACTATTATTAGTAACTGTTATTTTTAACACATAGGGTTATTAGTTAGGCACTGTGATTTTCTCGTTTCATCCTCCCAGCCACCTCATGTGTTAGCTCAGCGGTTCCCAAACTTGTCTGCACACTGGAGTCACCTGCGGGGATTCGAAAATCTTGAGCGCTGCATCTGGTCCTGAGAGATTCGCATTACTCGGACAGGGTGAGGCGTGAGCTTGGGAGGGTGTAAGAGAGCCCCAGGTGATCCTAAGAGCATACAAGGAGGGACTACTAAGTCCGCTTCTATTTTACCCTCTGTTACTGATGTGGCAGTTGAGGAACACTAAGGTTAGTGACTGCCCGACATCACCCAGCTGATAAAGATGTAGCTGGGATTTGAATCCAGCTCTAAGCCCAGAGCCCAGACTTTTAACTATTGAAAATTTGGGATCTGCTTTCGCCCCACCACCACCCATTCAACATCATATTGTGAACCTATTTCTAGGTTAATAATAGAACGCTACATTATCATTTCAGTAACTAGAGTAGTCCATCGTATCGATGCATCAGAATGCAAGTGTCACCATTTTTTCCCACTATAGAAAATGGTGCAGTTACTGTCCTTATTGATACATTTTTGTGCACATCTTTAATTATTTCCTTAGGATAAATTCCAAGAAAAGGAATTGCTGGGTCAAAAGGTAAAAAAATATTTTAAAGCTTTTGGGGGCTGGCCCCGTGGCCGAGTGGTTCAGTTCACGCGCTCCGCTGCAGACGGTCCAGTGTTTCGTTAGTTCGAATCCTGGGCGCGGACATGGCACTGCTCATCAGACCACGCTGAGGCAGCGTCCCACATGCCACAACTAGAAGAACCCACAACGAAGAATACACAACTATGTACCGGGGGGGCTTTGGGGAGAAAAAGGAAAAAATAAAATCTTTAAAAAAAAATATTTTAAAGCTTTTGATAAATATTGCCCAACTGACATTTCCACCAGAAGTATGTGAGAAAGTCTGCTTCCGTGTCCTTGCCAACACAGTTTTGTCATTTCTTTTTAATCTTTGCAAATTTTACTGGAGGAAATGGTATGCCATTTTAGTTTCCCTTTCTTTCACTAGTACTGAGAACATTTCTTCTTGTTTATTGGCCTTTTGGATTTCTTCTTTTATGTATTTTCCTATCCCCGTCCTTTGTACATTTTTCTAGTAAAATACTTGTATTTTTCTTATTGCTCTGTAAGTCTTACGTATTAAGGATAATGAGTCTTGTTCCAATTGCTTCTAGTTTTCTCATTAACTTTATTTATGGTTTTCAGCCAAAATTTTAAGTTTTCATATAGTTGATTATATTAAGTCTTTTTCTTTATTACTCCACCTTTGATGTTATGCATATAAATACCTTCCCTACCTCAAGATTATATATTTTCCTATGTTTTTTAGATCCTTTATCATTCCTCTTCTTCATTAAAAACCTTTTTTTTTTTTTGAGGAAGATTAGCCCTGAGCTAACATCTGCTGCCAATTCTCCTCTTTTTGCTGAGGAAGACTGGCCCTGAGCTCACATCTGGGCCCATCTTCCTCTACGTCATATGTGGGATGCCTACCACAGCATGGTGTGCCAAGCGGTGCCATGTCCGCACCCAGGATCCGAACCGGCGAACCCCGGGCCGCTGAAGCAGAACGGGCGCACTAAACCGCTGCACCACAGGGCCGGCCCCAAAACTTTGAATTCTTTAGTGCAGCAGTTCCCAAACAGGATTACACATCAGAATTCCTTACAGAGCTTCTTTAAATGCTCAGTTCTTAAGACTGGATCACAGTTTAGGAGGATGAGACCTGAGCAGGAATATTTTTAAAAGCATCACAGGCAATTCTGAAGCATCTCCTCCTTTACTGAGAAACACTATGTTAATCCTCCTAAATTTATGTCGGTGTCATTTTTCCAAATTACTTCAGCACATTTGTTAAAGAAATAATTTCATGAATTTGAAATGCTACCTTTCTCCAGTTGGTAAGCTCCATGAAGGCAGAGATCATACCTGTTTTTACTGATCACTGGATCTCTGGGGCCCTGCATAGTGCCTGGGGCACAACTGGTGCTTAATAAACGTTAATTGAATAAATAACACCTGACAACACAAGTCTCCAGCCTCATCCCACCCCAAACTGGCTTGTCTTCTCTTCAATATTTTCTTGACCATTAGGCCAATAAAACTGATGCCATTAATGATGACCCTGAGTTATCCAAAACATTAAGTGATGCCCAGTACACTCTGTTTAAAGTGGCCAGGAAATGTATTAGAGGGCTCCATCAAATAAAGTCAAAATCTTCAAGGTGGCCATGTTTGAGAGGTATGGGAATGCTCATCCAGTTCTTCGTGGAGGAACCAGACAGCACTGACCGGAAAGGCTCAGTGGACTTGGCTTCCTCCCGCTCTCAGAGTTCCTCAGCTAGCTCCAGAGACTGACTTGGAGCTTGCTGGAGCTGAGGCTAGACCCACAAACTCCCTCTTCCACTAGCTCGTGGAAAGAAAATTGGAACAGGAATCAGAAGACCTGGGTTTTAGTCCTGTCACTACTATCACCCTCTTTGACCATGGGTATGTCACTTCACCTCTGGGGCTTGAGCTAGATGTTTTCTAAGGATCTCTTCAGATCTCCACCCCTACCTAAAGACCCAAACAGACTACCACGGGGCAGGGCTTCCAAGGACAACCTGAAATTCCCTCCACAGAACAGAGGCCCTGTCCCACCCCAGGCTACAGCAAAATAACAGTGATAATTGTAGTAGTAGTGGGAACAACAGCAGCTATTGCTTAATTTTACTATGCACTTATTATATGGTAGATAATATTCTAAAAGTCTTACTACTAATAATAATGGCACACACTTATATGGCACTTACTATGTTCCGAGCGCTTTGCATATATTAACTCAATTAATCTTCACAACAACCCTATTATTATCCCCATTTTACAAAGGAGGAAACTGAGACACAGAGATGTTAAGGGACTTGCCCAAGGTCTCACAGCTACCAAGTGATGGATCCAACAGGGTTGAACCCAGACTCATACTTTTAACTACTATACCCTATTGCCACTGACACTATCGTCGTCCTATGCTTCTCACTTCAGAGGGTACACAAAATAAGGAATAAGTTGCAATCACTTATATGGAATACTTCCCTCTTCACTAATGCTAGAAAAATTAGAAAAATTTACTTCAATGTGATTTCAAGCAGATCAGATTTCAGGGCCTGAGATAGCAAAATATGTTATTTATTAAGAAAATACATTTGATTAAGAATTGTTATCCACTAAAATGTTTTTATTATAAAACAAATAAATCATTAACTACTAATGGCATTTCCATTAAATGTAGAGAAAAAACACAAGCTCTTTATGCATCATTAGGAGCAAAACTTTCAATCCCCACCTGCACAAACTTCAGTCCCATACTTTCAGAGCTGTCTTTTACTCATCAACCTGACAGTCCACAGGTGTCTCAAAACAAAACAGGCCAAACCCAACTCAGTACACTAACTTCCCACCATCCCCTTGCCCTTCTCACCTCCTACCATGTTCCGCATCCCAGTGAACAGCACACTGGCCCCAGGCACCCAAATTGGGTGTCAACCCAGGCTTGGTTCCCCCCCCAATCCAGTCACAGAACATTCCTAGAATTCATCCCATTCTCTCTATCCTTGCTGCCCCTGCTTCTGCTCAGACCCTCATTATCTCTTCCCTAAACCACTATACCAAAAACCACCCAACTGGCTCTTGGCTTCCTTTCTCTCCAGCTCCAACTCAACCGCAACGCTGCTGCCAAAGTAATCTTTCTAAAACAAAATCTGATTATGTTACTTCCCTGTTTAGAATCTTTGTCTTCAGGATAAAGTGTAAAATCCTTCCTAGAACATACAAGGTTCTTTGTTATCTGGCCTCCGACTACCTTCCCTGCTTCATCTGAGGTCGTGCCCCACACATCTCACACGAGACAAACAGAGCAACTTGGAAGTTCCCAAACAGTGCTTCTCTGTCTGCCCAGAATGCAATTCTCTCATTTGCCCATCTGGCAAACTCCCACTCATTTTTTTCAGACCAGCTCAAAACTCAGAGTTCATCATGCTTTGCTCTGGACTTCCATTGCATTTTGCACCTCTCGCTATCGTAACACTGATCCAACACAATTATTTGTCTATATGTCTGTCTTTCCCTTAAGACACAGAACCCTAGCATAGGTATTCATCTCTGTATCCTGTTTGTTGAGTGAAAGAATGTCTCAGGATTTAAACGAGAATATCTAAACTGCTCCTGACAAATGCCCATTGTGTGAGTCAAAGCAGGCATACAGGCCGAATCCCATTTCAACAAATATCTTTAAACTGACAATCCTCATACATCAAAAATACTTGTTACATGTGTGTACCTACATTCTTGAAGCCATTACCAACAGGAGACAGTTTTAAAAGATCCATTAGACCACCAACAAACCTACCTGGTGAACATTTCTCGATATTCGAGCTCTTTCCTTCTACTCCATCTAAGTGGTCCTTAACCTTTTGTGGGTCACAGACCAATTGGGGTAGTGTCTGTCTATCATCTCTTAAACCCACACTCCCTTTTGATAAACAAAAATCCCACACACCCCTGGAGATTCTGATACTCTCCCAAAAGGCACAATCCTCAACCTCACCAAAAATAAAAAATAACTTTGTATGTGATAGGAATTTACAGGTTCACAAGAGATGTCATCCCTCAGGCAAAATATCATTGAGCTTTGCTCTTGGGGGGTTCATAGTATTAAAGGAGGCATTTTCCTTCTATCACCAAATATAAACATTATAACATTAAGTATGCTTCAAAGTCTTTATTGGGAAGAGGAAGCCAGGGAAGTGCTGACATCTGTCTCCCCCACCCTTGAGAACCTTATGACAGAAATTTGCCGGAAACAAATGAAAAACACAAATATAAAAAATATCCTCCATTTCCTCACATATAACCCTCACAAGCACATGTTCAAACAAAGGGAGTTCTTTGAAAATGCTTCTGGCACTACATTTTCCTGTTACTCCCCCACCCCTACCCCCACTTTAAAATAATTTGAACTTCTAGCTAGCAGCAATTTCTTTTAAACTAATATGCTTTGTCCTTGTGAAGACAAAGGGTTAAATTAAAGAAACAGCTGGCTGCCTGCCACTGGCTTGGGGGGTTGGGTAGGGACGGAGGATAGAGAAGGAGGAAAAACCAGTTAGAGAAATAAGTGCCAATGTCTTACCCTGCCACATGGCCATCTTGATCCTATCCTCTCCCACGTTGGGACCACAGGCTCAGAGCTTCCCAGGGCCCCCCAGTTTTGGAGGGAAGCTTGACTTGGACGTAGATGGAACAGCAGCTGTGGGGCCTTGCTTTCTGCAAGATGCTCCAGCCCTGAACCTGAAAATGTAAACAGAAAAATGAATACCTAAATGAAAAAAAAACATTTCCGATCCTTGAAAATTATCTCCTGTCCCTCTCTGAACCTCTCTTTCAAAGATATGCGGACGCAGGCAGTGTCAAGTTTCCCTGAGCAGCAAGGCATCACTGAAGACAGAATGGGGAGACCTAGAGTCAGTTAATACTGCCACTGAGTGCGGTCCAATTCAGCACGAATCACTGGATCTTCCGTACATGGGTTTTGGAAGCTCAAAGGATGGGGGGTTGGATGAGATAACTGTTACACGTCTTTTCTATCTCGAAGTTTCACGCTTTGGAGAATGAAGAATGGCATAATATCCAGTGCCTGTCCCAATCCCCCAATTTTACATTAAAAAATAGTAGAAAGAGAGCAAATTTTGTGACTAAAGTTTTAAAATAGATCTTGTATAGGAAAAGAAAAGAAAGGAAGCATGATAAAAAGTCAAGAGCGATGCCCTCTGGGCTATGGTTCTTCACCTCCGCTTCGTTATACTTCCCCACACTTTGCCAACGTCCTATAGGGAGCACACATTGCTTTTATAATCTGGGGGGAAAGGAAGAAAAGGAAAAGAAAAGTGTAAAAATAATACTAATTTAAGTAAAACTAAATTAATTCAGCTAATTCCTATTTTTAAAACGTCAAATTCAGTCTTAGTACAATACTATTGGCAAGGATACGAAAGGCACCAGAAATGGGAGAAAAAAACGAATCATCTGACTACTTCATTTGATTCAGAGGTTTAATGTATTAAACACTTTGCTTGTCCATTTAAACAAGTTCTTCATTAATAAACTGGTCTTCCTTGTGTAGCATACAAGCCAATCTGCTTTTTCTAAGAAAAAGTCCTCACCTTTTTGACCTGGTGAACATCGAAGTAGACTGCTATTTCCATAGCTTTTCTACAGGCAACACCTCCGCCCCGAAGTGAAAGCGCTCATACACACAGGCTGAAAGCTAATACGAACTTCAGAGCCATTATTTTGGCCTTCTCTAATGACTTTTTTTTTAAGGACAAAAGTGTGAATGTGTACACTAGTCCTAAAACAGCAATAGAGAAAAGACAATGCTTTGGATACGGAAAGGTTCGCGAAGTCCAAGAAAACTAGGAACTCACAAAGTCCCAGGATGAATTCACCAGGAAAAAACGCTCCGATGGCTTATCTGGAACCTGGAACAGTTTTGGTTTGGCTTTTTTTCTCTCTTTCTTATTTCGCGTACAGTTAAATAGTACTGATCCGCGCCTGGTGAGACCAGACGAAATTTAACATCTCTGAAGTCAAACCCGGGTAGTTGCTAATAAATGTATGAAGTTTATGTAAAGCAGATTCTTTCTGGCTTTTTATGCTCTACACTTCTAGATTTCCCTCACTTATTCGGGGTAGCTTACAGTGACGTTATCACACGGGCATACGTACAACTTCACTTGGCACTCCAGGAAACTGATTTGCTCTGAAACGTTAATAAAGGTAACGCGCATCAATGCGAAGGTAAAGCTTTCCCCTTGGGGTGAAGGCGCTCAAGCGCCGGCCCCGGAAAGTCTGGAGAGAACCAGCCACCCGCGTTAAGTGGGAAAAGGAAAACTCGCAGCAACTACTTTTCCAAGAGTTTGGAGTCCAGTTCGCTAAGACCCACACAAACCTGCGAGTCCAGAGCAGGAGGGAGAAGAACGGGGCCTCGACAGAGCTTTACCAGCCAGAGCCACCCAGCCTCAGTCCTGGAAAGGGGACGCCTGCAGCTAACCTCCCCCATTCAAAAGCTGGGCAGGCTTGGCGCTGCTCCGCGAGAAAACTTCGCTGGGACAGCGCAGGGACCCTTGCTCGGAGAACAGGGCTGGGCTCCCGGGAAGATGCCGCCCTGCACTGGCTAGAACTAGCCGGTCTAACACCTCCGAGTGCCAGGCGGCGCCGGCCGGGCACGGGGAACCCCCACCTCCAGGGGACAGAGGCAGCAGGGGAGCGCTTCCCCTGTGTCGTTGCGCCCAGGGGGTGCTCCGGAGGTGGGCTGGGGGCCAGCGGCCCGCGAACGACCTGTTGGAGAAGGGACAGCCCATCTGTCTTTACCTGTCGCCGAGGTCAGGAGCGGCGGAGCCGGTGGCCGCCGCTGGCGGGCCGAGCGCTCAGTTGGCTCTGGCGTCTAGGACACCAAGTTGAGTTAGCGCCCCACGTAGCCGGCAGAGCTTCATTCACAGCCCAGCCGGGAGGAGGGGGAGCGGAGCGGGCGCGCGGCTCATGTGACAGGCGCCTCGCAAGTATCGGCCAAGCACAGCCGACGTCTGCGCGTGCGCGGCCGGCCAGCCCTCTCCCAGCGCCTCGGCCAGCCCAGGAGGGGTGATGCCAGCCGGGGAGGCGGCCAGGCGGAGGGAGCAGCGAAAAGGAGGGGCTGGGAGGAGTTTCCGAGTGCGCAACCGCAATAGGTCGGCCCTGCTCGCTGCCATATTTAATGAGGACTGGGCGGATCCTAACCCAGGGCTGGGCGTGTCAATAGCTTTTGAAAAAGAAACGCTCCATTATGTTTCCTTGTTTCAATCCTGCGGTACGGTTTTTTGGTTTTGTCCTTAGAATGAAACTGTTTATCCTGAGCTTCTGGCCCACAGAATAATTAGTAGCGGGAATCTAATACTAATTACAGTATTACGTATTTTAAGCCTCTAATTATATGCCAGACACTGTTCTAAGCCCTTTACTTTTTTCATCTCATTTAATGTCCACAATAACCCCACCAGGGTACGTACTATTATTTCTCAACTTTTATTCATAAGAAAACAGAGGCACAGAAAGGTTACGTAACTTGTCCGAGCTCACATAATAGTAGAAGTAAGAATAGTGATCGAATAGAGTGGTGCTTGTTACAGCCAATTTGATCCTCATTGCAACACTGGAAACTCTACAGTATTGTCTCTATTTTAATAATTGCAAAACGGAGGCTCAGAAAAGCAAATATCACAGGACGAGCAAGTGGTAGAGCTGGGATTCCAACCTAGGCCTGCCTGACTCCGAAGCCCTTGCTCTAGGGCTGGAAGAAACCGCCCCTAGTTTTACAAAAGGGAAAACAGGCCAGCGGCTGCGTTAATTTACTTAAGATGATCCAGCAAATTAGTTATTGGCTGCGCTGAGACTGAAATCCATATTATCAATCCGGATAATCTAACTAGAACTCCAGTACTCTAATTCTGAGTCTACTGTACTGAACAATTTTGAATACGTATTTTGGGCAAGCTAAGTGGTCAGGGATACAAAAGCTGTATTCTAGCCAGGTCAGCATAAGGCCACCAAGAACAAATCTGTAATCCGAAAAGTTAGGCTTTTTGACCCATTGCAATGAGGGAGACCACACAGCAGAGAAAGCGAGGGGCATCTCACCAAAGAGAAAGAGCCATTATTAGATTTGGGGGAAGGGTGGAGTTTAGGTGAATTTTAAACAAAGCATTGTTTTGGTAAGCTTAAAGCAGGGCTGTGTGAAGGGGTCAACATCAGGTCTGGACTGCAAAGTGAACCCAGAGTCTTGTTTCCTTGGGAACCACAAAGTAAAGCTAGATGTGGGATGTGTGTCCAGATACCCCTTATCTGGAGCTCTGCACCTGGTTTGGAAATCAAGGCTGCTTCTCTGTGTCTGAAAAACTTATGTCCTCCAGACAAATGGGGGATGTTTTATTCTCACTGATATGATTTCAAGCAGCAAAGTCTCTGATAGTCTGTGATTGTAGAGAACGAAGTTTCTCAGTGAATAAAAAAACATGGTGGTCATTCAAATAAGGGGGTGGTTATCCCCTAACAGCTGCAGCATGTCTTTGGGAGAAATATTGTTCCCTGTTAAATTTGCAGCTGGCTTTATCTGTGTCTGTTATTCCAGCCTGATGAATGGCCAGATTTTTGCTTTCTCTGTCCAAGCTAATTTTTCCTTTCTCATCTGGTAGCATTTAGTCTCTGCCTTCAGGCACTCACGGTATGGGGGGGAGAGATGCCCACAAGTAACTAGAAAGAATCGGAGCGGTTTGGGCTACGTCTTCTGATAAAGGTAAATCCAAGTGGAGGTAACACCTTGTGCAAATTTGTGCAGGCAGGAAATCACATATGAGGACCTGTGACTAGTCCTGCATGGTTGAAGCTTAGGGTAGGGAAGTGTAGGGGAGTTGTGGGAGATATAATCAGAAGGTAAACTGAGGCTCAATTTTGGAGGATCCTGAGTGTTGGACTGAGACTTGTGCTTAATTCAGAAAGTGATTGAAAAAGAATTAAGGTTTTTGAGCAAAGCAATCTCTTCATTGGAACTCTTCTTTTTGTTCAACTGACATATAATTGATATATAACATATTAGTTTCAGGTGTACAACATAATGATTTGATATTTGTATGTATTGCAAAATGGTCACCACAATAAGTCTAGTTAACATCTGTCACTCTTCTATACGAAGGTAAATATGGGGTCATTGTTCAAGGAGAGGTTGGTTTGTTTGCTTTGTTTGTTATTGCAGGATAGGAGAAACCAGAACTTATTTGTAGATTGAGCAAGAAGAGCCACTGGTGAAACAAATTGAAGACTCAAAAAGGAGGGGATAAATAATGGAGTAGGATACTGTGGACGTACAAATGAGATGCAAAATACAAGCTAACCTTGGAAAAGACTCCTCTTCTTCTGAGACAAGAAAAAAGAGTTGAAGGGTAGCAATAGTTGGAAGCAGACTTGTCATGAAGCCTCCTCTGTAGACAAGCATATTGGCTTTACTTGGAATATAGCTTTGTTTGGGAGAGTTTGGGCGGGAGTGATTTATGGCGAGCGTGAGAGGGCTGCAGTACACCAACATTACCACTTGGTGTCGCCACTGACCGGTGACAGCGCGGAGGGCCCCTGTTGGGGATTTTAGGACTACGTTTCAAAAAAGAACATTTTATCTTTTGCGAATTGCAAAACAAAACAGTTATGAGACTGGGCTCTGGAGTCAGACTGCCTGGGCTCAGAACCAACCAGACTCAGATGCTTGCTAGCTGTGTCACCTCGTTTAAGTTACCCGATTTTACTCTCCTACAGGTTTCTTATTTGTAAAATGGATAAAGATAAAACGTATTAATCGATGTAAAACGGGTAGAAAAGATTAAATGCTCTATCAATGTTAGCTAGTATTACTATTGAGGATGATAAAGAAGGCTCGTTCAGCCTTTGGATCCCCAAGTTTCAGGAGGTATTTATGTGGTAAGTAGTAAATGTCTGTACAAGACCTGCCCAAGTGAAGCGGTTAGTGTGTGGTGCTAATGAGGCAAAGTTAATAATTGAATCGAGAGGTCTAGATTCTGTTAACTCTGTTCTCTCCCCCATGAGAACCTTAACCAGGTGTCCTGTACGTGTGTGCACATGGTCACAGTGGAATTGGCCAAAAGAGTGTAGATAGGTCAACATAAATGAGTCCTCTGCTCTCCTCCCCCTTCCTTGGAAAACATTGCAAACATGTTCCCACTCCCCCCACAGTGGTCAACAGACTTTTGGTCAAAAGCCAGTTCAGGCCTTACAAAGCAAAGAGTAAACACAATGTGATTTTAAGAGTTAATTACAAGGAAAGAATAAAACGGTGAGTTTCTCTGTGTAATAAAAGATAGCACTTTAGAGTTAATTTTGCAAAAGAAAAACCTCCAGAGCAGTAAATCATGGTGGCACCTAAACTGTCATGTCTAAAGAAGCTTTATCTTTAATTTTGAAATTGTCGTTGCAAATAGGGACTAAAATACTTACATGAGTACACAGCCATGTAAAGTAGTAACTGAATGTTTCTGGTATTGTTCTTATTTATTGGTTCCACATTTTTTGGAGCCCTTACCATTGTGCCAGGCACTATGTTAGCCCCTAGGAATACTGGTTTTAAAATAAAATATCTGGGCTGCACAAGGAATGCCTAGGATAGTTCTAGAAAAATAGGACAGAATAAAAGGAAGTGAATAAAGTTCTCCAGCTCAGGGTATCTATTGAGAGAGTAGGTGAGGAAATTCTGAAAATAGAGTGATTTAGGATCATTTGCAATTGCCCTATACCTGGAGAGCTGAGTATCAAAATTAACAAATGGCTTCTATGCCAATAATGGTAGCTAACCTCATGATTGGAGAAATACTAATGAAAACTACAGTGAGATACCATTGGTAAAGTATAAAAGTATTGATAATACACTGTGTTGACAGAGCTGGGGGAGAGTCCTCTCATAAACTGCTTGGGGGAAGGCAGTTAGTCAATTGAGAGCAATTTTGCAATAACTATAAAAATTACCAATACTTGAGACTTTGCTCTCAAAATTCCATTTCTAGTAATTTCTCCTCCAGTTATGTTTACATAGGTGTAAACTGTTGTGTGTTCAAGATTATTCACTCTAGCATTGTTTGTAATAACAAAAAATGAGAAACAGCCAGATATCCATCAACAGAGGACTGATCAAATAAATAATGGCACATCCACCTAATGAGAAAGTTCTTTATGTATGTATGTGGAAAATTTTATGGAAAAACCAAGATGTGGAGCTGTGTACTTCCTCAATTTTGTGCCGTGGAAGTGTATTACCTATTCAATTATATATCTTAAAAAGCAATATAGAAAACTTTTGAATAGCCTGTCAAAGATAGTGTTTAGGTTGAAGAGCCAGTTGGTTAGCTTACGGCCTTAGTGCTAGCTGAAGAAAGACCCCGTTAGCCTGTGAGCATGTATTATAAAGTCTATGATATGCAAACACAGTCTTTATAGTTCTCTGATCGGGCCCAGCATAATTTTTGACAAATGGTTTTCATGAGAAATTTTACTTTTTAGAAATCCCTTATCACATTGCCCTGTATTTGAGAGTAGTCCGATTCTCTCTAGATTAGAGCTGCTAGTATTCTCAGGGAACAAATGTGAACGTTTGTTTAGCGAGTGGTTTTGAGGCTTTGCAGATCTCTCTGTCATCTGTAAGTCCATCCAGCTCTGCACAGCCTTCTGTTCCATGAAGGGGTTGAAACATGTGGAATGTGGCAGTGTGATACCTGTTCACCCACTAGCGTGAGAGCTCTTTGAGGGCACAGACCGTGTCCTACACTTCCTTTATATTCATCACAGCAGGGCTCTTCAAATCATTTGTGAGGAAGGACCATTTTCCCCCAAATCCATCCTGTACCGATACTTTTATAAAATACAATAAAAATGAATTACTAGAAAAATGAAATCAAAACAAAAACATACAAAATACAAGCCCAATTCTTCTATGATTATATTCAACAGACATAAAATTACTCTGTCAAATTGTTGTTAAGGTTTTGAAGCATTTACTCTCGGTTTCTCGTCGTGGACCAGTAATAAACAGTTTGTGGACTGGCACTGGGCCATCGACCACACTTTGAGTAGTACTGTCTTACAGCACTACCACAGTGCCCAGCTCATTGTAGGCGTTCGACAAATGCTGGGTTTAATACATCATCAGTATAGAGTTTTCTACCTTGTAGAGTGTTTTCACATCTCTTTCTCCTTCTATCCTCACACTACCTACAGAGTTAAGTGGAGCAGATTGTGTCATTCACATTTGACAGAAGAGGAAGTTGAGGCATGCGGATTAAGTGATTTGCCTGGTCTGAAACAGCGACTTAGTGTCAGAACCCAAATTAGTCTCTGCCTCCTATTGCATTTTGTGGCAGTGGCCTAAGAAAGCCCTCCAGTCAAAGAGGGCTTCCAAAGAGTTCCACCAAGTAGAAAAAAGAAAACCTGCCTTAGGCTTTCCACATGACAGCAGGTTGACAGGGTGGCGTAATAGAAAGAGCAGAGACTCTGGAATCAGAAACCCTGTTTGGAATCCAGGCTTGAGCAAGAGGTTTTACCTTTGAGCTGTCTCCTTATCTCTAAAGTGGGGATAATAACAGCTTCTCCATAAACTTGTGCTGAGAACTAAATGGTGAGTGTAATAGCCAGGCACGTAGTTCAGAAAGAATTGTTATTATTAATATTAGGCTCAGTTTAGAAAGCCTGCATTGAAGGGCTGGCTCTGTAATCTAATCACGTGGAACGCACGCCATCTTCTGGTGAAGTAAAGAACATGGCTCTGGGAAGACAGCGTTGCTTTCTGTAGGAATGAGCTCAGTGAATCATGCCCTTCTTGTCTTTCTTAGCTGCTAGAAAGCTTGGACCCAAATGTTTGGCCCACCCATCGCAACTGAACGGTACTTTACAGATTGTGTTTTGTCAACCTCGCCTCTAGCTCCATTTTATTTTTCCTATCTGTATTTTTCTCTTGGCTTAATTATCTCATTTTTTAAGATACTTTTGTAGATCATTTTAAATACCCTTTAGAATATGCAGAATGGTGATTCATTAAACTGAATAAGAATATGAAAAGCATACATTCTAGTTTTGGTTACCGTGAGTCCATTATCCCGGTGACCTCCAGAATCTAACAATAAGTACAAGAATAGATAATTGACTCTAAGATGTAATGGAGGTAAAAAAAAAAAAAAGTAATTCAAATTTAAAATAAAACTTTAAGACTCCAAGCCTGTGAAAATTGAAATGGCCCCTACCAATTAGTACTGGGACACTACAACCTGAGTTAGGTGATATATTCAGTTTTTTACACACTGGGTACTTGCCATGTGCCATACACTGTTCCAGGTACAGAAAATACAGCAGTGAACAGAAAGACAAATGTCCATGCCCTCACTGAGCTTACGCTTTTCTGGGGGGCAGATAGGAAAGACAAATGATGAACATGATAAATAAGAATATTATATGTTATATGTAGGAAGTAAAGTGCTATGAAAAAAAATTAAGCTGTGAATGGATATAGAGAGATCTGGAGAGTTACAATTTAAAATAGAGTAGTCACAGAAGGCTTCAAGAGAAGGTGACACTTGAGAAGGTGAGGCTTGAGAAAGAACTTGAAGGAAGTGACAGAGTAGGCCATGCTGGTACCTAGAGGAAGGGTATTTCAGGCAAAGGGAAAGCAGGTGTGAAGGCTCTTGGATGGGAGCATGCCTGGTGTGACTAGGAACAGTGAGGGGGCTGGTGTGGTGGAAACAGTGTGAGCAAGGAGAAGAGTAGTTGGTGGTGAGGTTAGAGAACTCACAGTGGGCCAGATCACGTACAGCTGTGTAGGCTAATGTAAGGACTTTGACCTTTGCTCTTGCTTGAGCCATGGCTTTGGAGCCATGGGAGGGTCTCAGAAAAGGGGTGCTATGGTTGAGTCCTCTCTTAAAAGAATTGCTCTGGTTACTGTGTTAAGTGAGAGAGTGAAGCACAAGTTAGGAGGCTATACAGCAATCTGGACAAGAGATAATGGTGGCTTGGACCAAGGTGATGGCAGTGGGGGTGATCAGAAATGGCCAGATTGTGCATTTGTTTTCAAGGTAGCATCATGAAGATTTGCTGATGGATTGAATGTGACGTGTTAGAGAAAGAGGAAAGTCAAGAATGATCCCAAGGTTTGTGGCCTGAGCAATTGGGAATAATGAAAGACAAATAAGTTTGGGGAGGGTGGAGATCAGAAATTCAGTTTTTAACATTTAAAATTTGAAATATGTATTAGATATCCAAGTGGAGATACTAAATAGGCAGCTAGACGTGCAAGTTGTAGTTTAGGGGAGAAGTTTGGACTGGAGATACAAATTTGAGGGTTGACAGCAGATGGCATTTAAAGCCATGAGATCAGATGAGATGACCAAGGGAGAAAGTAGAGCTATAGGAGAGAAGAGGACAGGATCGAGCCCTGGCCCACTCCTACATTAAGAAATCAGGAAGTCAAGAAGGAAGTGAAAAGAAAACTAAGAAAGAGTAGCCATGTGATGGGAGAAAATCCAAGGCAGTGTGGTCTCCTGGAAACAAGTGAAGAAAGTGTTTTAAGAAGGAGGGAGTGAGGGGCTGGCCTCGTGGCCGAGTGGTTAAGTTCGCGTGCTCCGCTGCAGGCGGCCCAGTGTTTCGTTGGTTCGAGTCCTGGGCGCGGACATGGCACTGCTCATCAGACCACGCTGAGGCAGCGTCCCACATGCCACAACTAGAAGAACCCACACCGAAGAATACACAACTATGTACTGGGGGGCTTTGGGGAGAAAAAGGAAAAAAATAAAATCTTAAAAAAAAAAAAAAAGAAGGAGGGAGTGATCAGCTGAGTTTAATGTTACTGATGGGTCAAATAAAATGGGGACAACCTTCAATTTGGCAATGCAGAATCCCCAGTGACTTTGACAAGATCAGTTTTGGTAGAGCCATAAAAGATGGAAGGTTGATAAGAATGGGTTTAGGAGAAAACGGAAGAGAAGGAACTTCCAGTTCACAAAATGGAGAGAACACACTTATCCCTATTCCTCCTGCTAAGTAAAAATTCTGGACAGTATATATAAAACAAACCTAAGATTTTGAAACATGAAGAGAAGAAGGAAAACCAACTAGGGACCTTACAACCTGAGGAATGACACAGTGCTGGAAAGGTGTCAGAGGAGGCCTAGAGGGGAGCTTGAATTTTCACCCCTTCCCAATAGTAATGAGGCGTCTCTCCTGCCTCACGGTGAAAATCAGGTGGGGAATATGGTCTTCCACCTGCAGCTGGCAGTGACCAGGCAGAGCTCCTTTCTTGACACGGTTTCTCAGGAAGTCAGCTAAACAGAAGACTGAAATAAGATCCTGAGTCTCATCACATAAGATCCAAAATGTCCGGGTTACAAATGAAAATCACTTGTCATTACAAGAAACAGGAAAATCTCAACTTAAATAAGAAAAATCAATCAACAGACACTAAGACCTATGTGACACAGATTTTTGAATTATATTAGAAGGATTTTAAAGCGTTCAACATAAAAATGCTTCAAAGAGCAGTTCTGAACAGATTTAAAATAAAAAAATAAATTGGAAGTCTCAGCAAAAAAGTAGATGATATTAAAGGAGGACCAAATGGAAATTTTAGAACTGAAAAATATGTCTAAAAATTTCCAAAATTTGGGAAAAAAACAAACCCACAGATTCAATAGCTGAGCAAACTGTAAACTGAGTAAACCCAAAGAAATCCAGGCCAAGATACATCATAATCAAACTTTTGAAAACAAAAGACAAAGAAAAAATCTTGAAAGCACCAAGTGAGAAATGACACCTTACTTAGGGGAGAAAAACTGTTTGAAGGAAGACACATTTCTCATCAGAAAGTATGGAGGCCAGAAGGAAGTGGCACAACATTTTTCAAGCACTAAAAAAATAGAATATGTAAAGAACACTCAAAATTGAACAGTAAAAGAAAACAATCCAATTAGAAAATGAGCAAAACATGAAGAAGCATTTCACTGAAGAGGATATACAGAAAGTAAATAAACACATAAGAAGATGCTCGACATCACTAGCCTTTGGGGAAACGCAAATTAAGACTGTGATGAGACATCACTACACATCTACTAGAACTGAGAAACTGAAAAAACAGTGATAATAATAAAGGCCTACAGAACTCCATGCGGACCATCCTCGCCTGGCTGCTCAACCGCTGCCTTCGCCTCAGCACCGCTGGCCAAGAAGATCAGCACCAAAGCCCAACATCGTCCTAGAAGACCTGGAGACCAATGGCATCACTGCCTACTACTAGCCCCATGGATGCTGCTGCTGCCCCTGTGCACTGCCTCCCACCCCCTTTTTCTGTATAAAACACAAGGAAAAGAGGGGGAAAAGATTGCTACATGCAATAATTTTAATGGATCTCAAGGATGTTATGGGATCTCCAAAGGTCACATATTGTAGGATTCTGTTTACTTAACATTTTTTTTTCCTTTTTCTCCCCAAAGCCCCCCGGTACATAGTTGTGTATTCTTCGTTGTGGGTCCTTCTAGTTGTGGCATGTGGGACGCTGCCTCAGCGTGGTCTGATGAGCAGTGCCATGTCCGCGCCCAGGATTCGAACCAACGAAACACTGGGCCGCCTGCAGCGGAGCGCGCGAACTTAACCACTCGGCCACGGGGCCAGCCCCTACTTAACGTTTTTGAAATGAGAAAATTGTAGAGATGGAGAACACATTAATGGTTGCCATGGGTTAGGGATGGTGAAGGGAGGGGAGTGGGTGTGACTATAAAGGAGGGAGGTCTTGGGGTATGGAACAGTTTTGTATCTTGATTGCAGTGGTGGTTACACAAATCTACACACATGATAAAATGTCATAGACCTATTCACACACTTTGTCCCAATGTCAGTTTCCTGAATTAGATATTATACTATAGTTTGTAAATGTAACTATGGGGGCAATCTGGGTGAAGTGTACAAAGGACCTCTCTGTCGTATTTTTACAACTTCTTGTGAATCTATAACTATTCCAAAATAAAGTTTTTAAAAGAATGGGAAAAGAGGAATTGTAGACATCGAGTAGAGACAATTCTGTGAGGGATTTTGCTGTGTAGGGAAACAGAGGAATGGGATGGGTAGTGAGCAAAGAAAGGTGGCTCAAAGTAAGACTTTTTAAATTTTTAGTGGGAGCAATAACAGCATGATTGAAGCTAATGGGAAAGAACATGAAGAGGGAAAAAAATTTGTACTCGAGACGCAAGACAGGAGAGAATTGCCAGAAGAGGATGGGATCCAGTGAAAAAGTGGAGGGCTTGGCCTTAGCTAGGAGCAGGGACAGTTAATCCATAGTCATAGGAGAAAGGGTAGAGTATACAGAGATTTAGGTAGATGCAAAAAAAATTTATACTCGAGACGCAAGACAGGAGAGAATTGCCAGAAGAGGATGGGATCCAGTGAAAAAGTGAAGGGCTTGGCCTTAGCTAGGAGCAGGGACAGTTAATCCACAGTCATAGGAGAAAGGGTAGAGTATATACAGAGATTTAGGTAGACGCAGTGGGAGATTTGTGGGCTTTGTTTTCTGATTGCCTCTGTTTTCTCAGTGAAATCAGAAGCAAGGTCATGAGCTGAGAGCGAGGACGGGTGCGGAGGTGTTAGAGGCTTGAAGGGAGAGGAGAAGGTATGAAATAGTTGTCTAGGAAACCGGGACAGTAAATGGACTAGGATATTATTATGTTATTTCCTGGCAACATTAAGTGCCCACTTCAGGTTCATGGTCTTGAATTTAAAGCGAGAGTGTCATTTTATGTTTCTCTCCAGCCGTGTTCAGCTCCAGGGGTATAGGAGAGGGGCAGGAGTTATTGGCAATGATAAGATGGAGGCAAGTGACTACAGTTAGGTGGAGGACAAAACTGGAAGAGAGGATTTCAAGGAATTGAGAGGCTAGGGTGTTGGAAGGATCAGGTATTGAGATATTGAAATCACAAAGAATTAAGACAGGATTCATTGGAGAGAGTTACACTGAGAAGCTAAAATCTTTGAGAAACTGGAGGCGCACCTGAGGGTCTATAGATAACGACTACAAGGCAGGATACAAAAATGTATAATTATACATATTATTTATATTATATATTATATAATATGTTCTATGACAAGGAATTCAAAGGCAGGGATTTTTAAGGAGGAGAAAGGGAGAATGATTTGGAAGTGGCAGTGAGGGATCTCAAGCTGTGGGAGAAAAAATCGCCACTGCTTGAGAGGGCTCTAAGGTCCTTAGATAGATCCAGATTTCAGCCAGATCAAGGTAAGGGAAGCATTCAGCAGACAGGGAAAGGACATAGGGGATTTTGCGGGAGTCTTTGAATTCTAGATAAGGTGACTACATGTATAATTTATCATCCAATCGGGGCCACTTTTAGAATGACAAATGTTAAACTGGGCAGGGCAGTGGCATACTGTATAATGTCTCCTAAATTCCAGATCATATATGTAACTGCCTTCTTGACATCTCAACTTGGATATCTAATAGATGTCTCAAATTTAATATGTTCAACACTGAACCCTTGATGTTTTTCTTAAAAATTTGCTCCACCCCTAGCATGCCGCCATCTCAGTTGATGGAAAACTATCCTTCCAGTTACTCAAGCCAAAATACCTTGGCTGTAACTTTGACCCTAATTTTATCCCCAATTCTCTTTGGTTTGTCTCTTTTTCTCACAATGCACAGCCAATCTATTAGCAAATCCTTTTTGCTTTCTCTTCAAAATGTAACCAGAAGTGCGCCACTTCTCACCTTCTTCATTGCTACCACACCATTCCTAAACATCATGATCGCTCATCTGGATTACTATAATATTTTCCTAACTAGTCTCCCTGATTCTACCCTTGACACCCTATATTCTATTCACAAGACACAAGTCAAAGTGATCCTTTTATAACACAAGTCAAATTATGCTACTCCTGTGTTCAAAACCCTTTAATGGCTTCTCCATCTTACTCAAACAAAAATCCATACTCTTTATCATGGTTTACAAGACAGGCCCTATGATCTGTTCTCTGCATAACTCTCCTTTAGCCACAGGAACCTTGCGTTGCTGTCTTAGACCTGCCATGCTCTTCCCACCTTGGGGCCTTGCACTTGCTGCTCTCTCTGCCTGGAAAGCTCTCCTTCCCCTACCCCCATCAGATAGCCCCTTGGCAAGCTCCCCATTTCATTTGGGTCTCTGTTTATAAATCTTCTCCTTCCCTTCTACCACTCTTTCAAAAATACCACCTCCTTTGTCATCCATTCCCTTAACTTGATTTTTTCTCCAAACACTTTTTACAAGGCTATATATTTTGCTCGTTTTATGTATTATCACTTTCTCCTACTAGAATGTAAGCTTCATGAAGGCTAGAACTTTGTTTCATTCATCACTACATCTCTGGCCCTAACAAAAGTGCCTGGCACACAGTAGGTACTCAAAATTTTAATTGAATGGAGACAAAAGTATAAATAATTAGATAGAAATACATTTTAAATGAAATCATATGTATATATATAATTTTAAGTAAAATATTGGTTTTAGATTTATTCCTAGATACCTTATAGTTTTTTTTCATTGCAAATGAGAGCCTTCTTTAAAATTACATTTTATCTGCTAATTGCTACTATATAGGAACTCTGTTGACGTTTGTATGAAACTCTTGTATGTAGCAACTTTGTTGAATTCTCTTATTCTAATAGTTTGTTTATAGATTCTCATAGATTTTTTACACAGCCACATCATCTGTGAATTATGTTTTATCTTCTTTTTAAATCTTTATTTCTTCTTTTTATTGTCTTAGTTCATTTGATAGAACCTCCAATAAAATGTTGAATAATAATAGCACTAAGTTTGGTGCTGGTTTTGAGTAGATACCCTTTTTCACCTGTGTATCTGTTGTGTTTTATTGTTTGTTTTTAAATTATGAATGGATGTTTAATTTTATCAGTTGCTTTTTCTACAACTAAGATGATCATATGGTTTTTCTCCTTTCTATCTATTAATGTGGTTAATCACATTAACATTCTCTAATTAAACCACTCTTGAAATAATGTAATAAACCCCACTTGTTGGTGTTTTTTTTAACATACATTAGGGAATAAATCTGCTTGTATTCTAGCTAGGGGTTTTCATTTATGTTTATAATCAAGATTGGCCTATTGAATTTTTTCATGCACTGTCGTGGTCAGGTTTGGGCATCAAGATTATTCTAGCCTCAGATGATGAGTAAGGTTTCCCTATTCACCAGGAAAGTTGAAGTTATATAATTTTTGAAAGTTGGTTCAAAAAAAACTACTGTGGTATATTCATTTTGGCCTCACACCTTTCTTTAAGGGGATTTTTTTCACTACCAATTTGACTTATTTAATAGTTACTTGTCTATATAAAGAATTTTTAAAGTTCTTTATATATTTTGGATACAAGTTCTTTGTTAAGTATGGACTTGCAAGTATTTTATCCCAAGCTGAAGTTTGTCTTTTCATTCTCTTAACAGGATCTTTCTAAGAACAGATTTAAATTTGATGAAGTCCAATTTACCAATTTATTCTTTTATGGACCATGCTTTCAGTGTTATATATGAGAAATATGTGCCTAACTCAAGGTTAAAAAAAAAAGATTTTCTGCTATGTTTTCTTCCAGGAGTTTTATAGCTTTAGGTTTTCCATTTAGGTATATGACCATTTCGAGTTAATTTTTATAAGTCGAAAAAAGCCTGCATCAAAGTTTATTTATTTTTTTGCATATGGATATCGAATCATTTGAGCACCATTTTTTGTAAATACTATACTTTCTCTAGTAAATTGCCTTTGCGTCTTTGTGAAAAATCAATTCCGTGGGCCAATTTTTAGACTCTCTATTCTGTTCCATTGATTTGTTTACCTATGTTCATGCCAATACCACACTGTCTTGATTACTGTACCTTTATAATAAGTGTTGAAATTGGTTATAAGTATTCCAACTTTAGTCTCCTTTTTCAAAATTGTGTTTGAATATGTGTATCAAATCATCACATTGTACACCTTAAACTTATACAATGTTATGCTTGAATTATATCTTAATAAAGCTGGAAAAACTTAATCAGGCATCAAAAAACTCAGTAATCAAAAAAATAGTAGTTTAATGCAGTAATTTTAAAAATCAAAATTGATGTAAACTATCTGTACTGAACAAAATATAAAATTTTAAATAAAGACAGGATCTGACCCTGCAATCAACCAATCAATCAATCAATTGCATGTCCCTTAAAAAGTTGTATTTGACTATTCTAGGTTCTTGGAATTATATGAATTTTAGAATCTGTTTGTCAGTTTCTTAAAAATTCTGATAGGATTTTGATTGAGAAGGCATTGAATCTTTAAATCAATTTGGGAACAACCAACATCCTAGCAATACTGAGTCTTCATATCCATGATTATGATATACCTTTATTTGGGTCTTTTATAATTACTTTCAGCAATAATTTCTAGTTTTCAATGCACAGATCTTCACATATGCTGTTAGATTTTTATCTCTAAGTATTTTATGGTATAGATTTGTTTAAAATTCAATTTCCAGTAGTTTTAAGCTAGTATATAAAATGCAATTGATTTTTGTATATTGATCATGTATCCTACAACATTGCTAAACTTATTTATTAGTCCTAGTAGCTTCTTTTGTGAATTTCTTAGCATTCTCTACATAGCCCATCGTGTCATCTGAGTATAAAGAGAGTTTTACCTCTCCCTGTCTACTCTATATACCTTTCATTTCTTTCTCTTGCTTTATTGTTTTGGCCAGGACCTCCAATAGAATAACAAATATAAGTGGAGAGCAGATATTCTTGCCTTGTTCCTGATTTTGGGATCAAAGCACTCTTTCACCATAAGTATGATGATACATATAGGTTTTTTGGGAATGTTTTTAACAGATTGAGGATGTTCCCTTCTTTTCCTAGTTTGCTGAGAATTTTTATCATGAATAGATGTTGGATTTTATAAAATACTTTTTTTAAACCTCTTGAAGTGATCATATGGTTTGTTATTTTTTTCTTCTTTTAATATTGTGAATTAGATTGATTGGTTTTCAAATGTTAAACCCTCCTTGTATTCTTGGAATAAATTACTTGTTCATGATATATTAGATTATTTGCTTAAATTTTGTTGAGAATTTTTGCATTTATGTTCATGAGGGGTATTGGTCTATAGTTCCTTTTTCTTTTACTTTCTTTTTACATTTATTTGTATCATTTTTGTATCAGAGTAATGCTGGCCACATACCATTAGTTAGAAAGTGTTCCTTCCTCTTCTATCTTCTGGAAGAGTTTGTATAGAATTTATATTATTTTTTTCATAAATGTTTGGTAGAATTTATCCGCGAAGCCGTCTGTGCTAGGAGTTTACTTTGTGGGAAGGTTTGTAAATAAAAATTCAATTATCTATTTCTTCTAGAGAGAGTTTTGGTAGTTTGCATCTTTCAGACTATTTGTTCATTTTATCCATGTTTCTGGATTTATTGGCATCAAGTTGTTCATAATATTCCCTCATTATCCTTTAAATACATCTAGGATCTATAGTGATGTTCCCCTATTTCATTTGTGATACCAGTAAATTGTATCTTCTCTTTTTTTTCCTATGCAGTCTGAATAGAGGTTTATTAATTATATTGATTTTTTTTCAAACAACCTACTTTTGGTTTCATTGATTGTTTTCTATTTTACATTACAGTGACTTCTGCTGTAATATTTATTATTTCTGTTTTCTGTTCAATGTGTTTTGGGTTTACTTCTCTTTTTGTAGATTCCTAATACGGAAGCTTAGGTCATTTATTTGAGACCTTTCTTCTTTTCTAGTGTAAGTGTTTAGTGCTATAAGGTTCCCACTAAACACTGCCTTAGTTGTTGCCCTCATATTCTGATGAGACATATTTTCATTTTCACTCAGCTCAAAATGCTTTCTAATTCCGCCTGTGATTTCTCTTCTCTGACCCATGGGTTATTTACAGGTGCGTTCATTAGTTTCCAAATATTTGGGGATTTTATAGATATCTTTCTGTTAGTGATTTACAATTTTATTCCTTTGTAGTTGGAGAACATACTTTGTACTACTTGAATACATTTAAATTTATTGAGACTTTTTATGGCTCAGAATTTGGTGTCTTGTTAAATATTCTGTATGACTCTTGAAAATAACGCATATTCTGCTGTTTGGGGTGAAGTGTTCTTTGTTTTTTAAGATTTTATTTTTTCCTTTTTCTCCCCAAGGCCCCCTGGTACATAGTTGTATATTCTTCGTTTTGGGTTCTTCTAGTTGTGGCATGTGGGACGCTGCCTCAGCGTGGTTTGATGAGCTGTGCCATGTCCACGACCAGGATTCGAACCAACGAAACACTGGGCTGCCTGCAGCGGAGCGCGCGAACTTAACCACTCGGCCACGGGGCCAGCCCCCCCTTTTTTTTTAAAAAGATTGAAATGTTCTATAAATGTTAATTAGGTCATGTTGATTGATAGTTTTGTTTGTCTTCTATATCCTTATTGATTTTCTGTCTACTTGTTCGATTGATTATTGAGAAAGAGGTGTTGAAATCTCATACTTGTGAATTTGTCTATTTCTCCTTGCAGATCTATCAGTTTTAACTTCACACATTTTGAAGATCAGTTGTTTAATGAATTTACCATTTTATCATTATGAAATAACACTCTATCTCTGATAATATTCTTTGCCCTGAAATCTATTTTGTCCTATAATAATATATCCACTTCAGCTTCCTCCTAATTATCATGGAATATCTTATTCTATTTTTTAATTTTTAATCTATTTGTGTCTTTATATTTGAAGTGGATATCTTGTAGACAGCCTATAGTTGGGTCATGCTTTTTCATCCAGTCTTACAATCTCTGCCTTTTAATTGGGTTGTTTGGACCACTTACCTTTAATGTGATTGTTGATATGGCCACATTTAAATCTGCCATCTTGCTATTTATTTTCTCTTTATCCCATCTGTTCCTTGTTCTCATTTTGTCCTTTTATTGTTTTCTTTTTGGATTAATGAGTATTTTTTTAGATTCCACGTTATCTCCTTTTGGCTTATTAGATATATTTTTGTTGCATTACTTTAGTGATTGTTTTTATATATTTACAGTATACATCTCTAACTTAACACAATAGACCTTGAGGTAATATTATAACAGTTATATAATCTTACAACAGTATCCTTCTATGTTCCCTTTCCTTGCTTTTGTGCAATTGTTTTCATACATTTTGTTTCTACATGTTATAAACCCCAAAATACATTGTATCCTTTTTGCTTTAAGCTGTCAATTATCTATTAAAGAGATTTTAAAAATAAGGAAAAGAAACCATTTACCCACATAGTTTCCTTTTTCAATCTTTTTATTTCTTTATGTAGATCCAGGTTTCAACCTGGTATTTTCTTTCTTCCTGAAAGATTTTCTTTAGCACTTCTTGTAGTACTGGTCCACCGGTGATGAATTATTTCAGCTTCTCTGTCTCTGCAAAGGTCTTCACTTTTCCTTATTTTTGAAAATATTTTTGCTGGGTATAGAATCACAGGTTTTTCTTTTCAGTCCTTTAAAGATGTCGCTTCACTGTTTTCTGCCATACACGGTTTCTGCTGAAAAATCTGTATCATTTTTATATTTATTCCTCTACATGATGTGTCTTTTTCCTGATTCCTTTTAGGCTCTTTTTTTTCTTTATTATTGTTTTTTAAGCATTTAATTTTTGCATGCCTTAATGTAGTTTTCTTTATGTTTCTTGTGCCTAGAGTCCACTGAGCTTCTTAGATTTGTGGGTTTACAGATTTATCATATTTGGGAGCATTTTAGCCATTATTTCTCCTAATAATTTTTCTGTGCCCTCCTCTCCTGGGACTCATACAAATATTAGGCTACTTGCAGTCACCCCACAGCTCACTAATATTCTATTCATTTATTCTCAGACTTTTCCTCTGTGTTTCTTTTTGAATCGTTTTTATTGCTATGTCCTCAAGTTCACTAATCTGTTTTATTGGAGCATCTAATCTGCTCTTAATCCCATCCAGTGTATTTTATATCACTCTATTTTCATCTCTACATTTATTTTCATCTCTATAACTTCAATGTGGATCTTTATTTATATCTTCCATTTCTCTCCTTAACATACTCATGCTTCCTCAACATATATAGAGTATATTTATAACAGTTGTTTTGATGGCCTTGTCTACTAACGCTATTATCTGTGCCATTTCTAGATCTGTTACAATTGGTTATATTGTCCTTATTATGAGTCATATTTTCCTGATTTTTTGCATACCTGGTAGTTTTTTATTGGATGCCAAACATTGTTAATTTTATGTTGTTTGGCACTAAATTTTTTGTATTTCTTTTAATAATTTTTAGCTTTTTCTGGGATGCAGTTAAGTTACTTGAAAAGAGTTTGATCCTTCGAGGCTTGCTTTTAATCTTTGTAAGGTAAAATCTGGAAGGGTAAATAAAAATAACATTGAACTTTCCCTATTGCCAAAAAGGAAAGAGACCTTTTCTCCCTCTCTTTCCTTGGAGTATTTCCTTGAGAAACCTAATATTTATGAATCCTTCCTCTGTCCCTTTGATATGTATGTAAATCTTCTTAAGGATTAAATAAGCCTCTTGCCAGCCTTATAACCCAGAAATGTTTTTCTTAAAGGATTGGGAACCATGTCGTTGAAATGCAAACATCAAGGAAAATAGTGCCCCTATATTTCTCTGTCATCCTAGGAGTTTAGCGGAGGTGCCTTGCTAGAAACTTGTAAGCACTTGTTTGTTGTAGAGATATGAGAAGTTTTATTTTTTCTTCAGATAAAGGCAATTAACTAGCACAGATGGCTACTCCAATTACCAGGTGACCTTAGAATGAACTATGAAAGAATGTATAGCGAACAGTGCCTTCAAGTCCTCTTACATAAGGACAATTTACCATTTATTTTAAGACCACATATGTAATGTATCCATTACATACATAAGAATGGGATTTATTTCTGTCTTTGCAATCTCATTAGCAGATTGCTTATAATGCATCACAGTCTGGTTTAACGCTTATTCAATAATAAAATTGTTTTCTTTCTTTTCTGCGTTCATGGAGAGAATTTCTGGGATTGGCAAAAAAATTTATTTTTAATTTTTCCCCAACAGATCAGAGCAGCAGTTTAAGGCTAACATTGTCCTCTAATAAGACACTACACTTCTGAGGACTCTACGCAAACTCCTTGTATTACAAGATTTCTCCACTCTGGATATTGGGGATGTGAACTCTTCCCAGCCTGTTTGAGCTCCAAAACTTGTTCTCCATGCACATTTCTTGTGATTCAGTCCCTGGCCTTGAGTAGCTTCCTTATCTACATGTGCTGATCAGTACTCAGCTGAAGACTCTAGAAGAACCCTCTGCATATTTCCAGAACACTAGTGTGCTCTCCTACACCCCACCACACCCCCAGTACTCTGCCCTGTAAATCTAATCACCTTGTCCTCCTTGAATTTTTAGCTCTGTCTTCTTGACTCAGGGAGACTGCCAGGCTCTGTTTAGATTCCCCCTGCCTGTGCTGTGACCTGAAAACTCACCAGGCAGTAAGCTGAGGTAATCATAGGGCTCACTTTGTTTGTTTTCTTTCTCTCAAGGTTCAGTGTCCTTTGCTGCCTGATGTTCAATGTCTGAAAACTAGTGTTTCATATAACTTATCAACTTTTTTTAGTTGTTTAAGGCAAGAATGTAAACCCAGTTCATTTTACTCCATCATGATTGGAAGAGAAATTCCCTATGTTTTGTTTGAACCATATTTTCTTCTTTTCCTCCCTCCTTTCTGCCTCTGTTGGATTAATCACTTCTTTTAAAAATCCCTATTTCTCTAAAGATTTTGAAGTTAGATGCCCCTTCTTTTAGAGATGAATATTTTTCCACCTATTGTCCTGGACAAATGGTGAACTTCCTTGCCATATTTTTGGCCCTGTGTGTAAAATTTTACTAGTTTCCTATGTTTGAAAGGGTGGCTCATGGCTTAATGGGTGGAACTCAGTTCCCGTTTCATGACCTCATCGTCCATCTCTGTGAGAGTACTAAAACTGCAGTCCCTAAAGTGCAGTGGTTCTCAAACTTTTTCACTTGAGGACTCATTTATACTTAAAAATTATTGTTTTGTTCTGGTACAGATGGAGTAAACAAACTCCAAACTGTCTCTCCCACTAAATACAGCTGTAAAACCTGGACAGAATGCATGGAACAGCTATTTGAGTACTCTGAAAGTAAATAAGAGAGTGGATTGGGGAAGAAGACCAGATTTTTTAGTATCACCAAATTATCAATGAGTTTACTGCTTTATTTTTTCTGGTATAACCTGGCATGGACTCATGGAAGTCCAAAACCCAAAAGTGTATACTGAAAATTATAAAATGCTGATGGAAGAAACCAGTAAAGGCCTAAATAAAGGAAGGGACATATCATGTTCATGGATTGGAAGATTCAACATAGTATAGATGTCGGTTCTCCCCAAATTAATCTATACATTTAACGCAATTCCATTTAAAAAATCCAAGCAATATTTTTTGTCAATATTGACATGCTAATACCAAAATTTATATGAAAAGACAAAGGAATGAGAATAGCTAAAAATTTTTGAAAGGAATAAAGTTGAAGTAATCACACCACCTGATTTTAAGACTTATTATGAAGTTACAGAAATCAAGACAGTCTTGTATTGGTGAAGGAACACACACATAGATCAATGCAGAATAAATAGTCTGGAAATAGAACTACACCATTATGACCAATTGATTTTTGACAAAGGTGTAATGGTAGTTCAATGAAGAAAGGATAGTCTTTTCAACAATTGACATCGGAACAACTGGATTTCCATGTACATAAAAAATGAACTTGGGGTCAGCCCGGTGGTGCAGCGGTTAAGTTCACATGTTCCACTTCTCAGCGGCCCGGGGTTCGCCAGTTCGGATCCCAGGTGCGGACACAGCACTGCTTGGCACACCATGCTGTGGGAGGCGTCCCACATATAAAGTAGAGGAAGACGGGCATGAATGTTAGCTCAGGGCCAGTCTTCCTCAGCAAAAAGAGGAGGATTGGCAGTAGTTAGCTCAGGGCTAATCTTCCTCAAAAAAAAAAAAAAAAAGAACTCAACTTTAACCTTATACTTTATAAAAAATTAACTCAAAATCAAAAGTAGATCCAAGTATAAAACATAAAAATATGAAACTTTTAACAGGAAACATAGGCAAAATAGCTTCATGACCTGAGGTTAGGTAAAGAGGTTTTTTCATATGACACCAAAAGCATAATCCATAAAAGAAAAAAATGATAAATTGGACTTTATCAAAGTCTAAATTTTTTGTTCTGTGAAGACACTGTTAAGAGAATGATAAGAGGAGCTACAGACTGGGAGAAAATATTTGTAATTCCCACATCTGACAAGGAACTTGTATCCAGCATATATAAAGAATTCTCACAACTCAACAGTAAGAAAATAAATTTTTGCAAATTTCTTCAATGTCTGGCTTAGTAGAAGACAGCTGGGTTCTCATATCTTTCTTCTGCATCAATCTGTTGCAACGTCATAGGTCATGTAGCTTCAGGAAAACTGCTATGCACTTGATAGCGTAATAAATGAGACTGATAGATTCAAATAAAATCTCAGTATTATTGTGAAAATAGTTTTGACTTTGTGGACCCCTAACAGGATCTTAGGGGCCTCTAGGGGTCCCCAGACCTCTCTTTCATTCTTGCTGCTAGAGTATGCCAAAATCTGATAACCTCTTATGTCATTTTCAGCTTCAGTTCAGGGTCACTGATCTAACTCGGCCTTCCCTCTTTGTCTCTGGTACTTGGGGATTTCCCTTTCTTGAGTCTAAACATGGCTATATATGTTTTGTTTCCATTGCATTTATCCAGCATTTATGAGTCTGAGGTGGGATGAAGGATTTCTCACCTCAGCTTCATTTACCTTATCAGCTGTAATTCTTTCTATAATCATGGTACTATTGTCTTTTCCATTTTGTTTGGTATGATTTCCTTGAGCCTTTTCACAATGCTTCTATCTTTTCAGTTGTGAGGTTTGCTTGATTGTTTACTTCTAATGTGGCTTTGTAATTTATTTTTCTTTTCTATTTTGTTTTGAGATTTATAAACTTGTTTTCTTAATCTCCTACTGTCTTAAATATCTTCTGTGAACGCTTGTATTTCTTGATTGTGCCCTTTTAAAAGAGCCATCATGATACCTATAATATCTATATCCCATTCGGATACCTATAACACTTCCAGTGTTTCTCTGGTAAACCTCCTCATTGTGTATGCTCTTCATTTGCCTTTTGCTTATGTTTCATTCTCTTTTTCCTCATTTCCTCCCAGTTTCTATGCATGGGTCTTGAACTGGTTCCTTTTTGATTACTACTCACCTGTTGAAAAATACTGTAAAGCAGCCCACATCCCTGACGTAGGTTATTGTATCAAATATCTTGTCTCAAATTATATTAATTCATTTGTTCTAGGAGAACATCTCTCCTCTGTCTTTTTCATTCTGTGCCAAGGGCAAGGGTGGTGGGAACAGCTTTTTGCACTGGGTGGCAAAGCAATAAAGGGGTGTATTGTTTTTAGATAATTAAAAAAAATAAAAACAACTAAAAGTCAGTCTGCTTTTTATTATCACCAAGCATCAACAATTCTAAATAATATCAGTGATAAAATACTCCTCCCCCCAGGGAATACTCTCATTGCTCTCCCCCAACCCCCTCCCTGCCCATGGCTCTGATTCATCAGCCCCATGGAATTCAAGTCCTTTATGACACAGGATCTTTAGAAAAGAGACTTCCAGTGTTTGCTGGGCCGTGTGTGCATATTTGGGGTGGGAGTGAGGGCAACAGACTCACCTGTCCCATAGACAAATCTTTAATCCATCCCCCTATTTTCAGCCCCACTTCTCATTCCTACCAACCCTCAAATCCTGTCTAGGATTCCATAGGCAAGATGGGCTTCAATCTCCACTCCAGTTTTCTCATAAAAGTACTCTGGAGTTAGGTTCCTTCTCCTCTTCCTCTAGAACTTAGGCTCCAAGAAGGCAGGGATTTTCATCTGTTTTGTTCACCTCTATATCCCCAGTGTCCAGTACAGTGTCTGGTACATAGCAGATGATATCTATCTATCTATCTATCTATCTATCTATCTATCTATCTATCTATCATCAGCCACAATCATACATTTATCTGTATTGCGGTGTGGTACATCTCAGCAGACGGTACCATAGGCAGTATTAAGAAAGAGTTACATGTCCCAATGTGGCAAGGATTCATCAGATAGCCACCAGACTCCATGGGGCTCAAGGCCCAAGATTTTCTCAGCGGCGAACTATGCAGACAGGTGATTGAGGATTAGCTGCCAATCCCCAATATCCTAGCACTATCTATGATATCAGAATTGCGATACCATCTTGGTGGTAGATGGGGAGATAGGTTTAAAATAGTATTATTGGTTGAGAAGGAGATCCGATCGGGGGTTACCAGGGAAAAGGGGAGGGTGGGGGGAGGGTACGGAGGGGGAAGAGGTGTACCCACAACATGACTAACAAAAATGTACAACTGAAATTTCACAAGCTTGTAATCCATCATAACATTAATAAAAAAAAAATAAAATAAAATAAAATAAAATAGTATTACTGGTGAAACTGGGGCTCAGAGACGGAAATTAGGTTGAATTATTGAAAATAAAGTATAATTATTTCACACAAGTTTATGGGTGGAGATTAATACCAGGTACACATATATAGCTTACATAATTGAAACTATATCTTTGGAAGAGATAATACATTCACATGCAGTGGTAGAATTTCATGCTTACTATTCCACACTTTGCTTTTTTTTTTTTTTTTTTTTTTGGTGAGGAAGATTGTCCCTGAGCTAACATCTATGCTAGTCTTCCTCTATTTTGTATGTGGGATGCTGCCACAGCATGGCTTGATGAGTGGTGTGTAGGTCTGTGCTCGGGACCCGAACACACAAACCCCATGCCACCAAAGCAGAGCACACGAACTTAACCACTCAGCCACAGGGCCAGCCCTCATGCTTTGGTTTTTTTCACTTAGTATATCTTGCCAATTATTCCATATGAGTACATAAAAAGTTCATTTGTTTTTAAACAGTTGCATTTTAGTCCATTGTATAGAAGTACCATAATTTATTTAACCAGTCCTCTATTGATAGATATTTAGGTTGTCTCCAATGTTGTGGTAAATAACCTTATACATCATTTTACATGTGTGCGAGTATATCTGTAGGATGAATTCCTAGAAGTGGAAATGCTTAGTATAAGTATATGAATTTGTAATTTTGATAGATATTGACTAATTGTTCTATAGAGAGGCTGTACCAGTTTAACAACTACCAACAACATATGACAGTGTCTGTCTCTTCACATTCTCACCACTATGGTGAGTTAGCAGACATTTTTTTATCCTTGCCAACCTGATATTATAAATATGGCATCTCAACTTAGTCATAATTTGCACTTCTCTTCTTATGACTGAGGTTGAGAATTGTTTATGCATAAGAGCCGTTTGTTTTCTTTTTCCGTGAACTGTCAATATTCTTTGCCCATATTTTTATTGTGGTCTTTTTCAGATGGATTTGTAGGAGTTCTTTGTATTTTAGAAAAATGAGTTGTAACTATTTTTCACAGTTTCTTATCAGTCTTTTGGCATTGCTTATGGCAGGTTAGAGTAATAAATCACACTTTTATTATGAAATATTTCAAACACATGAAAAAGTGCACAGAACAATATAACAAATACTCATGTACCTTACATTTTGTTATTTTGGCATGTTTACATAAATTCTTTTTCTTTTTAAAGAAATAAAATGTTACAAATACAGACGAAGCCCCCTTTGTACTCCTTCCAGATGCATTCCCTTCTCTCCTTTCCCCACGGTAACCACTATTCTGAAATTAGTCTCTACTCTTCCTATGAACGTTTCTATACTTTCACTATATGTATGTGTCCTTAAAAACAGTACCTACGGGGCCAGCCCGGTGGCACAGCGGTTAAGTGCACATGTTCCACTTTGGTGGCCCAGGGTTCGCTGGTTCAGATCCCGGGTGCAGACATGGCACTGCTTGTCAAGCCATGCTGTGGTAGGCGTCCCACATATAAAGTAGAGGAAGATGGGCACGCATGTTAGCTCAAGGTCAGTCTTCCTCAGCAAAAAGAGGATTGGCGGCAGATGTTAACTTAGGGCTAATCTTCCTCAAAAAAATAAAAATACAGTACTTAGTGCTGTTTGGTATATTTTAAAAATCTACATGAATAATATCAAACTGCACGTATCACTCCCAAACTCCTTTTTTCTTTTTTTACTCAATATTATGTTTGTGGGGTTTATCCATGTGGCTATATATAGATCAAGTTAATTGATTTTCATTTCTATAAAGCATTCCATTGTATTAATATATCAACATTTATTCGTCCCTTTCTTCACTGGTGGAAATTTTACTATAAAAAGCAATACGCTGTGTGCAAGAGTTCTCTAGGCTTTATACCTAGAAGCACAGTTGCTGGCTGGTACCACACGCTCTCAAAAATTGTGAGCAAAACAAACAAACTCTCCAAACTGCTCTCTAAAGTGGTATCACTAATTTATACTCCAATCCATAGCATATGAAAATCCCAGGTACTCTAACATCCTTGCTAATGCCAACTTGGTATTTTCAGACTTTTTAAAATTCCCAATCTGATCAGTATGAAAATGGTGTCTCAATATTGTTTAATTTGCATTTCCTTTTGTTTTCTTAAAGGTTGGCACCTGAGCTAACATCAGTTGCCAATCTTCTTTTTTTTCTTCTTCTTCTCCCCAAAGCCCCTCAGTACATAGTTGTATATTCTAGTTGTAGGTCCTTCAAGTTGTGCTATGTGGGATGCTGCCTCAGCATGGCCTGATGAATGGTGCTAGGTCCGTGCTCAGGATCTGACCCAGTGAAACCCTGGGCCACCAAAGTGAAGCACATGAACTTAACGACTCAGCCACTTGGCCGGCCCCCTGCATTTCCTAATTGCTAGTAAAATTGAATATCATCCATCTGGATTTCCTCTTCTGTAAATTGCCTGTTCATATCTGTTGCTCATTTTTCCCATTGGCTTGTGCATCCTTACTGATTGATAAGAATGATTTCTATATTCTGGATAATAGAGGTACATAGAACACACATGAATGACATCTGTGTTCAGTCAGAGCCAAGGCCAAAGCTGAATATTATTTTCATAGAATAAACTCCTGGAATACAAGAATAATTCTGAAATTTTATCAGTAAGCATATTTACAATTATATATTTTTAGATAGATAGATAGATAGATAGATAGATAGATAGATAGATAGATAGATATTGTGGGGAAGATTGTCCCCTGAGCTAACATCCATTGCCAATCTTCTTCTTTTTGCTTGAGGAAGATTGTCACTGAGCTAACATCTGTGCCAGTCTTCCTCTATTTTGTATGTGGGACTCCACCACAGCATGGCCTTATGAGTGGTGTGTAGGTCTTTGCCCAGGATTCAAACTGGCGAACCCCAGGCCACCAAAGTCAAGGGCACGAACTTAACCACTGCACGACCAGGCTGGCCCCACAATTATAATTTTATTAATGAACTTTTAACAATTTGACATCATAATGTAGGAATATGAATTTCTCAGCACTGTCAGTAGCTAGACTCCTCCTATGCTCACTAGAATGCACATTTTCAGCACTAAATACTCACTTTTGATTGAGATCAGTGAAAGAATAAGATATTTTGTGGGCTTCTCATTTTCCTCTAAAGCTTTTTTCTTTTCTTTGAACTCTTTATCATCTTTATTACATCCGAACTAAAGATGATTTAAAATGAACGTTGTTATACATTATTTGGGAGTTTTTCCACCACTTAAAATTTTGAGGTGGAAAAGAGGACATTTTGCTTTTAATTCATCTTCACAAGATATGAGGAATTCTTAAATAAGGCTTTTTCTGAAAAGATTTATAGTTTAAATGAAATTAAGCAACTAAAAATTAAATATAATTCTTAAAATTCATTTTGTTTAATGTTATGAATGCTCTGTATGCAAATAACTCTTACAGAGAATAAAATTATTATAGAATCAAATATTTGTCATTCTGCCTTGGATTATTATGTAAAATAATATATACAACTGTTAGGTCAAAAAGCATATAATGCCTTTCCTAAAATTGTCTAACTAATACACTCTCTCAATATTGGCATTAAAGGTCAACCTATGTCCCTATTTAACTATTTGAAATTTCTTAATTTATTTTTGACATAAAATTAACAGGCTGTCCAATCATTAATTATTGCAGAATTTGCTCTTGCAATAAATAAAAATTTATTCTTCAAGGGACTGATCAAATTTCAATACATAAAACGAGTAAGGTTTTTTGGCTGCAGTTTACATCTGGAAACTTCTCCTTTATGTTTTTTGCTTTTTATGTTCTGTTTAAGAAATCCTGAGGTTATAATATTCTCCTATATTTTCTTCTGAAAGTTTTAAAGTTCTGTTTTTCACATATAGGTCTTTGCCTGAATTTTTTTCCAGGGTATGATGTCAATTACCGGCTTAATTTAATTTTTTCATGTGGGTAGCCAATTGTCCCAACAGATTTATTGAGTGATCTATCTTTCCCCACTAATTTTTAATGCTACCTATGTCAAATACCAAGTTTCCATATATATGTGGATTATTTTCCCCGGATTCCTATTCTGCTCTATTGATCTATCTCCTGTACCTTGTCCTTCAAAATTATCTTGGCTGTCATTGGCCCTTTGTTTTTCCATATAAATTTTAAATTTGTTTTTCCAGCTAGATGAAAAAACCTTTTGGGATTTTTATCGGATTTGCATTAAATTTCACATTAGTGACATTTCTTAAAATCCGTGAACATGCTGTATTTCTCCACTTACTTAGGCCATATTTATGTTTTACAATGAAAATTTTTACCACATTCCATATTAAGTTTTGCATCTTTGCCTAGATATTCCTAGGAACCTTATACATTTTGTTGCTATTGTGAAATACCTTTTTAAAAAACATTTTCTAACGGGTTGTTGCTGGCATATAGGAATGCTCAATTTTTGTACACTCGTCTCTAGCAACATGGCTGAACTCGCTTTTATTTGTTCTAATAGTTTGTTGTAAACTCTCTTGAATGGGGTGCTGTTGATGCCCTGTCTCATACCCCTTGGCCCACCTCTGAGTTCATCTATAGCTGTCATAGAAAGTTTCATCAAGCTGACTGCTTCCCACCTGAAGCGCATGAGTCTGCTTCTGTGCTTGAGGGCTGTGTTCAACAATACAAGAGGCTAGCTAATATACTCTGGGAAGGTTGTTGGGGAGATAACACCTCTGGGAGTACTAGTCAACCAATGAGTGGGGGTAGTCAGTGGATAAATGCTCCTGTCTCCCTGTCCTTCAGGAGGATGATTCTGACACATGTGCCATATAGTTTTTCAGGTACTCCTAATGAAGTCGATTTCCAGATATGTACAGTGCTAACCAGCTCATGAATACATCTTTTTTTTTTTTTTTGGAGGAAGATTAGCCCTGAGCTAACTACTGTCAGTCCTCCTCTTTTTTGCTGAGGAAGCCTGGCCCTGAGCTAACACCTGTGCCCATCTTCCTCTACTTTATATGTGGGACGCCTACCACAGCATGCCAAGCGGTGCCATGTCCGCACCCGGGATCCGAACCGACCAACCCCGGGCCGCCGAGAAGTGGAACGTGCGGACTTAACCGCTGCGCCACCGGGCCCGCCCACATGAATACATCTTGTATTGGCCTTTCTCCCTTTCCCATGTAACTTTCTCACTCCCTCACTTGTGCTTCTTTGAATCAACTCTTAAATAAACTACTTGCCCCCAAATCCTATTCTAAGGGTCTGCTTTTAGAGGAACCCTAAGTGGTTTATCTAGTTAATCTTATAGTCTTTAAATAATGAAAATTTTGTTTCTTCTTTTCCAATCCTCATACCTTTTTCTCCTGATTTTACTATACTGGTTAGGACGCCTGCCCCCACAATGTGAATGTAAAATAGTGTGATAAAGGCATCCTAGTCTCATTTCCAACATTATAGGGACTGCTTCTAACATTTTATTTTCATGTATGATGTCTGCTGTAGATTTTTGGTACTCTACAAAGCTAAGGAAAATTCTTCTAACTTTGAGAACTTTTTAAAGTCGTGAATGGGTATTATATTTTATTAAAAGTTTTTAATGTATTTGTAAATATTGTTTTTCTTTAGCTTGTTAATGTGATGAGTTATTATAGATTTCTTTTAAATAACCTTTCAATTTAGCTTTATGTCTTATCAAAATTATACAAGCATTGAGTTAGAGTCAAATAATGCTACAAGATTTCTTATGAAAAGCAACATTCCTCTCCAGCCTTCACCCATTTCCCACTCCCCAGAGGCAACCACTTCCAACTCATGTTATTTTATTTTGATATTGTTAAAAGAATTGTTCAGACACTTGTTAAAATGATAAGGAAGAGTTTATTCAGGACTATTGTCCTAGGTGTCAAGACTATCACAACAGGGAAGAGAGATTGGGCTCAACTCCGAATACAACAAGGATAAATGGGAATTCATAGCCAACAAGCAGAATGAGGGGTCAATGGGTAGAAAATTACTGAGAGGAGAAATCAAGTGTAGGGGAATTCTTGCTAAACCAACTCAACAGGATTCTTTTTTTGTTTGTTTGTTTACTTGACTTTTTTTTTATTATTGAGTTAATGATAGGTTACAATCTTGTGAAATTTCAGTTGTACATTAATGTTTGTCAGTCATGTTGTAGGTGCACCACTTCACCCTTTGTGCCCACCCCCCACCCCACCTTTCCCCTGGTATCCACTAAACTGTTCTTGGTCCATAATTTTAAATTCCTCATATGAGTGGAGTCATACACAGATTATCCTTCTCTCGCTGGCTTATTTCACTTAACATAATTCCCTCAAGTTCCAGCCATGTTATTGCAAATGGAATGATTTTGTTCTGTTTTACAGCTGAGTAGTATTCCATTGTATATATGTACCACATCTTCTTTATCCATTCGTCTGTTGCTGGGCACTTAGGTTGCTTCCACGTCTTGGCTATTGTGAATAATGCTGCAATAAACATTGGGGTGCACAGGACTTTTGGAATTGCTGACTTCAAGCTCTTTGGGTAGATACCCAGTAGTGGGATGGCTGGATCGTATGGTAGTTCTATTTTTAATTTTTTGAGGAATCTCCATAGTGTTTTCCATAGTGGCTGCACCAGTTTTCAACAGGATTCTTACTGAAGGCAAACCAGGGGGAGCAGATAGCAAGGGTAGGGGGATTCTCGGGAAACTGACGTAGCAGGATTCTTGCTACAACTGGACTAGGCAGGCAAAGGACAGGGTCCAAGGGCAAGGTGTAGTTGAAAAGAGGACTCAGAGGAGCCCGGCTCAAGTTTAGTCAAGGGGAGAGACTTTGTCAGCTTTGACCTTGTGACAGAGATTGTTAGTTTTGCTCACCCAAATCTAGCTGGGCACACAGCATTTTTGCAGCTTCCCTTGCAATTAGGTAGGTCATTCATTTTGTAAAATTTCATCTAACCCCCTGCTTTCAAGATAGCTTCATCTATGTTTTGTGTCCCCTAATCTAGAAATCCTTTTTTTAACCCTCTCCAAAGAACAAATTTCCAGTCTTCTCAGCTTAGGTGGGAGGGAGAGGAAGTTGTATGGCTGAAGACTGGGAGAGAGGGCAGGTTCTGGGGTCTAACTGCTGCTTCTTTTTTTTCTGAAAGAATTGCACCTTTAATTTATTGAACACCTATGATGGTGCCAGAAATACATGCATTTGAATCTTCACAACTCTTTAGGAAACATTCTATTATTATAATTTACATTTTAAAATTGAGATACAATTCACATACTATAAAATTTACCCTTTTAAAGCATACAATTAGGTGGGTTTTAGTATATTGACAAGACTGTGTAACAATCACCAATATTTAATTCCAGAACATTTTCATTACCCCCAAAGGAAACTCTGTACCCATTAGCAGTCACTCCAATTCTCCACTCCCCCTAACCACCCCTGCCCCCGCAGCCACTAATCTAATTTCTGCCTTATGGGTTTGCCTATCCTGGACATTTCATATAAATATATTACACAATATGCGACCTTTTGTGTCTGTCTTCTTTCGCTTAGCATAATGTTTTCAAGATTCACCCATGTTGTAGCATGTATCAGTACTTTATTCTTTTTATAACTGAATAATATTCCATTGTATAGATACACCACATTTTCTTTTTCCATTAATCAGTTTAGGGTCATTTGGGTTGTTTCCAGATTTTGGCTATTGTGAATAATGCTGCCATGACCATTCATGTACAAGTTTTTGTGTGAACATGTGTTTTCATATTTCTTAGGTATATTCCTAGGAGTGGAATAGCTGGGTTATATGGTAACTCTGTGTTTAACTTTTTGAGGAACTGCCAAACTCTTTTCCAAGCAGATGCATCATTTTACATTCCCCCCAGCAATGTACAAGGGTTGCAATTTCTCCACATCCTTGCCAACTCCTGTTATTTTCTGCTCGGGTTTTTTTGTTTTGTTTTTTTTGTCAAATGCCTTTTCTGCATCTAGTGAGGTAATCATGTGTTTTTTTCCTTCATTCTATTAATATGATGTATTACAGTGATTGATTTTCATATGTGGACCCAACCTTGCGCTGGGGCATAAATCCCACTTTGTCATGGTGTGTAATCCTTTTAATATGCTGCTGGACTTGGTTTACTAGTATTTTGTTGAGGATTTTCACATCTATTTTCAGAAAGTAAATTGGTCTATAGTTTTCTTGTAATGTTTTTGCCTGGCATTGGTGTGAGGGTAATACAGGCCTCATAGAACGAGTTTGGAAGTGCTCCACCCTCTAGTATTTTTGAGGAGAGCTGTGAAGGATTGTTGTAAATTCTTCTTATACATTTGGTAGAATTCACTAGTGAAATCATTTGCTCCTGGGCTTTTCTTTGTGTACTAACTACTTCTTAAACAAATTTTCAACCAAGCCTCCTTCTTTTAGTCTCGCCATCACCCCTCCTTTCAGAGATCCTTGGTGCCATCAATTCCTAAGTGTTTGGAAAATCCCATGGTGTAAATTGGGTTGTCTCTCTACTTGTTCCACTGTCATTTTAGGATTCAACTTTCTTGGGACTGCTAAGTCAGTTATTCATCCATCTGCTTTCTCTGTCTTCTTTCAAGACTTTCTCTGTCTTTGGTTTTCTGAAGTTTGCATATACCTAGGTGTGGGCGTTTTGAATTTTATTTATTTATTTATTTGGTGTTTATCTTGCTTGTTTTTCTCTGAGCTTCCTGGAACTGTGGTTTTATGTAATTAATTTTGGACCAGTTTTGTCCATTATTGTTTCAAATTGATTCAAATATTTCTCCTGCCCTTGTATTAATCAGGGTTCTTCAGAGAAACAGGATCAACAGGATGTCTTTCTATACATAGATACAGATACAGATAAATATATCCATATATGCTATATTCTCTGTGTGTATAGACACTATATATGCATATATACACACACTATATATGTATGTATATATTCCAGTCCATACTCAGTTTCCAGCAATATGTCAAAATTACTAGTTAAGTAAGTCGTCTTACCACTATGGCTTCCACTGATTTCTATTCCAGGTAAGCACATCTTGGGTGCTGAATCTCTTTGCATCTGCCTGCCTCTCCAGATTTCAAGGTGGCAGTTTTCCCTGCGACTTCAGTTCTCTGATGGGTCTAAGAAAATTGTCTGTTTTCAGTTGGCCCAGCTTTCTTGTTGTAAGGATGGGAGTGATAACTTCCAAGTTTTTTACATGTTGGAACTGAAACCAGAGCTGCTTTCTAGATCCCCCAATTTTATTGCTCTTATATACTCTCATTCTCCTTGTCTTTGTGGATTTGTTACTTTTTAAAATCCCTTCACCATCAATTTAGTGAGGTCTTGGGAAGGAGGAAAAGCTAATGTGGGATTCAGTCCTCCATCTTCAACCAAAAGTCTCAATAGATTTTCTAATATTAAGCCGTCCTTGCATTCTTGAGAAAAATAAAATTTGGTCATGACCTATCTTTTTTACAGACACTGCTAATTCAGTTTGCTAGTATTTTTAGGATTTTCATAACTAGGTTTGTAAGTGGGACTGGTTATTATCCATAAAGATTATACATCAGTTGGATTCAATGATGTGGAAGTGTTTCCTCCTTTTATACTTCCTGGAACAGTTTATATTAGGTAGGTTTGGTGGATCTCACCTTAGAAATTTTTTTTTAATATTGTCTAGGAGAGAGGAGATTTTTAACTATCATTTCAATTTTTTAAAATATTTATATATTTTTTAGTTTTTCTATTTCTTCTTAAATAAGTTTTGCAAAGTTTTTCTCTGGAAAATTGTTCACTCCATCTACAATTTTATATTTATTGGTAGAAAGTTGTCAGTAGTATTTTTAAGTTATTTTAAAATGTTTATTGTATCTATAGTTTTGTCCCTCTATTCATTCTTAATATTATTCACTTTGTTCCTTCTCTTTTGTTTTCTTGTTCAATCTTGCCAGAGGTTTGTCTTTTCAAAGAACCAAGTTTTGGTTTTATTGATTTTCTCTATTGCATCCTTGTTTTCTAGCTCATCGATTTATGAATCGATTTACATAGATGATGCCTTTCGTTCTGATTTTATTAGGTTTAATTTGTTGTCGGTTTTCTAACTTCTTGAATTAAATGCTTATATCATTAAATTTTAGCCTTCTCTTCTAATAAAAAGCATTCAAAGCCATACAGTTCCCTTTAAGTTCTGCTTTAGCTGTATCTCATAAGTTTTGATATCTATATTATCATTCCGTTCTAAATACTTTCTAATTTACTCTATGATTTTCCTTTAACCCATGAGCTATTTAAAAGTGTTTTTTAAACATTCCAAACAACTTTTTAAAAGTTTTTGTTGTTGTTGTTGTTGCTTTTTATTTCTAACTAAAATTACACTGTGATCAGGGAATGTGGTCTGAGTGAAATCAATTCTGTGGTATTTATTGAGACTTACTTTATGGCCAAGAATGTGGTCGCTATCCCAAGTGTGCCTGAAAAGAAAGTGTATGTATTAACTTAGGTGCATGGAGATAGTATACATACATACACAAACACACACACACACACACACACACACACACACACACACATCCATTGATTAGATTGAACTTGATAGTTGTGCTGTTCAAACCCATGTTCTGATTGACATTTTTGTCTGATTAATCTAACAGTCTCTAAGGAAGGTATGTTAAAATCTCCCACTACAATTATAAATTTGTCAGTTTCTCTTCATGAGTCTATTTTTGCCTTATATATTTTGAAGCTACGTTACTAAATATTATAGAATTTAGAATTTTTACATCTTCCTACTGAACTGTTCCTTTTATCATTATATAGTGATGTTCTCTATCACTAATAATGATTTTGGCCTTATGATCAATTTTTTATGTTATAAACAGAGCTACACTAGCTTTTTTTCAGTTAGGATTTTCCTGAATAGCTTTTTTCACTCCTTAATACTTCCAATCTGTGACTTTCTGTTTTAGATATGTCTCTTTTAAAGAGCACATGGCTGGATTTTTCAAAATCCAGTCTGACACTATTAACTGGAGAGTTTAATTCATGAGAGTTTTATTATTATCATTGTTCTATGGCATTTGGATTTGTTTCCACCATTTCAATTTGTGCTTTCTATTTACCCTAGTTTTTCAATGCTTCTTTACGTCTTCTCTCTTTTCCTGCCTTCAATTTGATTGATGGGGTTTCCCCCCTTTTTTCCCTTCAGTGGCTAGGAAGTTATATTGCCTTTTTTTATTATTCCATTTTCCCCCTCTACTAGTGTGTAAGTAAGTTATGCACTCTGTATTTAATTATGGTTACCTCAAAAATAATGACACACATAATTAACTTACAAAAGTCTAAATTTTTTTTTAAATCCTTTACCTTCCTTCCAGATAAGACAAGAGCTTAGAACATTTTAACTCCCTTGACCCTCCCAATGCATATGCTTATTGTTGTCTGGTATTTTAAGTCTAGATTGCTTTCAAACCTCCCTAACAATGATTATTATTGTTTTATTCCATATTTATTTAAATTTGTCCAGGCATTTACCATCATCTTTACTTTTTATTCTTTCATTCATCACAGATCTTCTGCTTGGGATCATTTTCCTTCTACTTTTTACTTACAATACACTCTTCTGATTTCCTTTAGTGAAGATTTGCTGGTGAAGAACTATCTCAATGTTTGTGTGAAAATGTCTTTATTTTACTCTCATTCTTTTAAAAATATTTTTACTGAGTAGAGAATACTAAGTTAACAATCAGCAAATTGAAGATCACTCCACCATCTTCTGTTTGTTGAGAAGTCAGCTGTCAGTCTAATCACTGTTTCTATGACACAATCTATCATCTTTCTCTGACTCCATTTCCTCTTTCTCTTTGGTTTTCTGCAGTGTCTGGTGTAGATCTCTATTTATCCTATGGAGGATTTGTTGGGCTTCTTGAATGTGTGGATTGATTTCTTTCAAAATTCTCAGCCATTATCTCTTCAAATATGACTGCCTCATTAATATTCATTTTCATATTCTCTTTCTCTCACACTGTAGTCAGATGTGTGCTAGATTTACTCATTGTATCTCTACATCTCTTACTCTCTCTCCTATATTTTCTATTTTTTTCCTCTCTCCATACTGCATTCTTGCTCATGTCTTCAGGTTTATCTTCTAGTTCATTAACACTCTCTTTGCTTATATCTACATTTCTGCCAGAGACATTCATTGAGTTGGTATTTTTCACTTTTAGAAGCTCTTTTTTCCCCAATATGCTATGCCACTTTTTATAGACTTCTCTTCCCTGTAGACATTTTCAAATTAATAGTTTGCTTCTTTGAACATGGTTCACAGAGTTGTTTTAAAATATGTGTCTGGTAATTCTATTATCTGAAATCTGTGTGGGTCTGTTTCTGTTGTTTCTTATCCTTGCTGTTTCTAACTCACGTTCCCTTGTTTCCTTGTGTGCCTGATTATTTTAGTCTGCTTTCTGATCATTGCCCGTGAAAATTTATTTGTGAGGCTGAGGCCTGGAATGGATACATTCTCCTCCAGAGCCTTTGTATTTGCTTCTACCAAGCACTGGGGCATACTACCTGTCTGGGAGCCACCTAAAATCAAGTTTGTAGCTTCAAGTTCCCTGGCTGATTCAGGCAATGGGTGACAGGGATGCAAATCTGTTTGAGTACTGGAGTGTGGCCTCATTTTCTCAGGGATGGATTTTTTTTTACCCCCCCCCCCCCCCCGCACTTTGTTTTACCCTTTCTTTTTAGCAGGAGCACTCTGCTTAGTGCCAAGGCAGCTTTCTGTACAGTTCTCTGAGATTGTTGGGAAAAGGGACAGGCTTCATTCTGGTTTGCCCTTATGCTGCTGGTGTAGCCTTTTGGGGTCTCTGCCTAATGTGTAGAGGGTCCCCTATTAAATTCCTACATTGGTCTTGCCCTGAGCCTTGACTTCTCTCCTTCTCGCCCTGTGTGGTCACTGAGTCAAAGCTCAGGTATGCAACGTAGGCAAATGCCCTCAGAGCAAATCGGCTTTGGTGCACCAATATTCTGCTTACCTGTCTGGTTACAAGCTTTCATCCAAAAATTGGCCTGGAAGTTTCCCTCTGTCCTCTCAGCTCTTCATTGCTTTTAAAGTGGTTTTGAAAGATTTTATCCAGCATACTTCATTACTTCAATAAAGAAAGATGAATCAAATAACCAAGCCTGCCATTGCCAGAAACTAGAAGTCCGTATTCTTAAATGCTTAAAGATTCATACTTGATTTAACAAGGTCTAAATTCAGGCAATATCCCTACCCTCTTCCCAAAGAATACAAGAACCTTAGAATGCTTTACCTACTAATAGTTCCCTGTTGTCTTACATGTTTTTGTGCTCATGTTTTTCGGGCCAGCTTGTTTTCATACCTCCATGTTACTCAACACTATTATTGTTTTATATACTTAATGATTTCCCCCATGTTTACCAATTTTTGCTCACTGCTCTTTGCCTCCTATTCACCCCTTTTCTCTGATTTCAATTTCCTTCTTCCTGAAGTATATCTTTCAGTAGTTATTTTAGTAAGAGTCTGTTATTACTAAACTTTCTTAGGTTTGTTTTTTCTGAATGTCCTCATTTCATTCTCAAAAAGAGTAATAGTTCTTCTCTTGAGTACTTCATGGGGGTACTAGTTCTCCTTGTGGCAACTGATACCTCCTTCATGTTGTATCATTTCTCTGCAAGTACTATATTTTTATTGTTTGTTTCTGAGCACATCTTCAGCAGATATTCTTTTTCTGTGGGGTTCCATGTGCCCTGAATTGTAAAAATGCATTTGCTTTTGCTGAAGTTCTAGAGATTTCAAAGGTTCTGCTCTAATTTTTATTATAAATTTTCAGTATGCGGTTCCCATAATACACAGTAGGGAAAATTTAGACCCCGCATCCACATATGACATAGGCCTGGGGATTTTATTTCTTCTAGTGGCTCCAGAGAGAGCATGACTTTTCACTGCTTACTTTCCAAAACCCCTTGTAAAGGACAGAGAAGCTACTAAAGGCTTTTTCCAGAGGTTTCAGTTGCAGTTTCTCTACCTCTGGTGGACTTGAGGCTGTGCTGCCAGTAACTGCATGGGCATCAGATTCCCAGCTCTAAGCCCACAGCCCCTCGGTCCCGATATCTGGAACCAATACCACAAGGGGTTAATGCAGTGTCTGTCTACAATTACTAGACTGGCTTTTTCTTTTTGCTTCTCTGGAGATTTTACTTTTTGTTTTTTTAAGTTCAGATATAAATTTAAATTTTTGTTATAGTTTACCTAGTGTTAATATGTGTTTGTAGTCGGGGAGGAGCTATTCGTGTCATCTTAGTGTGCTATATTGCCAGAAAAAAACATACTTTGTACATGTGATGTTTCACCTTATTTATAATTAAGCATTTTTCCTTATCACTTCCATCATCATAAACACATACTTCTTTAAGTTCCAAGGAACCTAAGTCCCCTCAGGACCATCTAGGTTAAAGGGACATTTGAGACCAGGTCTCTGTAGCATGTTGGATCATTTTCCAGATATACTAGCCATGTAGTTTAACTACATCACTCCCTGGTGGTCTAAAATTCCTTAGCATCGTGATTTCCAACCTTTAAAGATTTTAGTAGCAGAGCCCTTTCTTCAAATATTACTTGGAACCCCAAAATATAAAATAAGAGGGGAACTGCTCTGGTTGAAGTGGGGTTGAGAGTTCCCGAGCTTCACCAACATACCCTCCCCCTTGCTCCACAGTGTGAAGACAAGTTGAATAGATCAGTGGTTCTCAAAGTGTGGTCCCAGAACCAGAAGCATGAACGTCACCTGGGAATGTGTTAAAAAGACAAATTTCCAAGCCCCCATCCCAGATCTACTGAAATAAGAAATTCTGGGGGTGGGGCCCAGCAGTCTGTGTGTTAACAAGCCCTCCAGGTGATTCTGATGCGCATTAAAGTTTGAGAACTTACTAGAATAGAGTTTCCCATTCGGGAGCTATTGGAACAGGGCCACAGTCCAATATTATTGGACAGAATAGGGGCCAAGATGAACATTTCTGGGTACTTAAATTATCCCAAACTTATCTGGAAGGCTGTTTTTCATCCACCATTTTCTTGTACCTGAGTGAGATTATAAACACTCTCGGGGTCCAACTTTGCAATGGCCTGGGTCCCTGTGAACTGGTTCAATGTGTCAGAAATCACTGGGAAGAGCAGGGATTCTGACTTTTAGTTCATTAAACAGAAATAATGACACTCATGATTTTTTGACAAAAATACTTCAGATCTGAAGCTCATAAAATAATATTGAGCAAAAGAAGCCGGATGCAAAAGTATACATATTGAAAATTCCATTTATAGAAAGCATAAAAAAAAGCGACCCTAATCTACAGTGAAAGAAGTCAGGATAGGGATTAGCCTTTGGGGTTATTGACTGGAAGGAAGCAGGAGGGGGGCCTAACTTATGGGGTAATGTTCTGTTTCTTGATCTGTCGTTTACAGGGATATGTTCATTTTCTAGAAATTAAGTTGTACCCTTATGATATATGCATTTTCCTGTATATTTGATATACTTCAACACAAGAGCTTAAAAATGGTATCAGGTCACCTGCAGGGGAAGGTCAGTGTGTAATGACACTGCTGTGGGCGCTGTGCTTCATATTCTCAGAGGACCTGGGCCTTCACTTCTGGGTGTGAAAACATATTTGGCGCAAACACAGGTTCCTGGCACCAGGTCTGCTGCATTATGACAATATGAGTTCAATGGGGGCCACTCTGTTTCTTGATTGGAAAAGACCTCTTGGTTGATGGCATCCCTGATCAGGATTCCCTGTGGATGGGGAAGAAGTGAGGCAGTTACCTATGTGAACTGTGGGCCAGAATAAGTTTCAGCATCTGGCTACTCCAGGAAATGGGAAGTGGTAGAGTTCCGGATTTTCAACCAGGTTAGGCCAAGAAACACATGGGAAGCACGTGTAATGGGTGAAAGGGAAGTACCCCATTGTTTGGTCCCTCATTCTGAGCTCTTAGGGTAGATAAGGCCCCCAGTTGTGAGCACCCATCTTTAACCTGTGCCCCTCTGCACCTAGATCATCAATCTACATGTGAACTGAGTCGCCCTGGCCTTACCGGGTGAGATGGAATCTTAGTTAAAGAATTAACTTAAATTTCACCATCTCATGCCCACATGTACTTACACAGGAATTCCAGTCCTCAGGTAAAATAGTCCGATTGTGTCTGAAAGTTCCCAGCAGGTCACAAACCAATCTGTTTTTGGTATCTCTCACGTTCTTTCTTACTTATTCTGGGACCCATCTTTGTGTCCTCTGCCCATGAAGCTGCTTAAAAAGTACGTGCCCCTTCCCTGCCCCCTCAACTGCTGCTGTGCCCACCATGGGAATGTTGATAAAGGTGCCAAGGGTGTTACTTCCTGATCCCCCTAAAGGCCCCAACCGTGGAGGTGCCCACCCATGTGCCAGACATGCTCAAACAGGCCTGAATCTCCATGTGAGCTCAAGGTAATACATACCTGCTGAATACGTGATGCCCCGGGTCCCACGGTGGTGAGATCTGAAAGCAGGCCCTGGCTGCTGTTACATTCCATGGCTCAATATGGGGGTTGGTGATGGATAGGGGCATAGGGCTGGGCTTGAATGGCTCCCCTGTTGCTGAGGGACAATGGTGTTTTCCAGAGAAGGTGCGTGCTTCAATCAGGAAGTGCCAGGCACAGCTGCTCCCTCTGGTGGTCTGTGCCTTCCACCAGTGCAGACAGGGAGGTCAGCTTCAGCAGTCTCGCGCCATTCATATTTCTTAGAACTAGTCCTGAGTGCAGGGTATTTAAAAGACAGTTTCTGTATCAGACAAACCCAAAATGAGGTACATTCTATTAAAAAATGCTAATGCCATACAAGACCAAAAAGAAAGGTTGTGGAAATATTCCATATTAAAGGAGGCTAAAGAGACACAACACTAACAGCAATCCCTCGCCCTAGACTAGATCCTGTGATGGAGAGGGAAAATGCTGTGAAGGACGTTAGCGGGTCAACAGACACAACTGGAGTACAAATGGTAGACTAGATCATCAATGTTAAATTTACAGAGGCTGTTAACTATACCACGATGTAGAGGATATGCCTATTCTTAGGAAATGCACGCCGAAGTACTCAGACACAAAGGGCCATGATGTATGTATGTAAACTTTGCCCTCATATGGTTCAAATACACACACACACACACACACACACACACTTATGAGAGAGTGCATACATGCAAACGATAAAGCAAATGGGGTAAAATGTCAGCAAAAGGTGAATCTGGTAAAGGGTATCCAGATGTCCTTTATACTATTTTTAGTTTTGCAACTTTCCCGTAAGTTTAAAATTATTTCCAAATAAAAATGTTTAAAAAATGTAAAAGGCGGTTTCCGTGCAAGCAGTCAGAATCTGGTGGCACATGCCTGACTGAGGCAGGGATGAGGGTTGATGGCTGTCTTCCCGGGCAGGGCTACCAGACACATCCCAAAAAGTAGTCAGATGCCCCGCATGAAGTTGCAAAGTGGGATCTGAAGCCATTCACCTCTTGACCTCCTCCATCGTACAAGATATCAAAAATAACACTTTTTACATTCTCTCCTAAGGGTTATCGGCCCTGGGTGTTGGTGAAAATTTGGTTACGAAAGTAAGGTGTACTGGTTCATTCATCCATCTAATAAATGTTTTGCGTATCTACTTACTTTGTGCCAGGAACTGTGCTAGGGGCTGAGGATGTCCCTCAGAGGAGACACAACCCCTGTCCCAAAAAGCCTATGAGCTAGCTGGGGATGAACCCACAACCACATAAATAAATGTCTATTTCCAAATGAGTTGACCATGAAGCAGACTTGGGAAGCCCTGGGGGAGCCCAGCCTTTGACCAGAGCCAATGGATCCAAGCCCCATGGGGCTGATATACAATCAGCCCCCCCCAACCCCACCTCTGGATTTTCTAGATTATAGGTATTTTTGTATCTGATGCTGAGGGGAAAAGAAGGAACCACCAGTGCTTACCCCATCCTGGAGGCATCCCATCTGTTTCGGCTTAGCTCTCTGGAGGCTGCTCTGCCCTCTGTGAGACTCAGGGAAGAGGCCAACATGCCACCCCATCCCTATCCCTGAGCTGGTGAGCCAGTGAGCTTCGGAAAACAGTGTTTCAACTGATCTATGCCTTCATGTGAATGTAGCAGCTATGCCTATAATGCTTTTGGAAGGCAAAGACCACCAACACTCTCATGTGGAAGCCTGGCAGCCTCCTGGCCCTGAGTCCCATCAGTGGGGTGCTGAGTCACGAAAACAACATGATTGTCTTCCAAATAGACAGAATAATGACTTTTGGGGACAAGTGTGTTTCTACCCCCCACCCTGGTGTGGCACCGACTGTGATGCCCTGTACACAGGGACAATAGTGGAGTCCAGTGCCCTGGGGCTCCGAGGAGACAGCGTTGGGAAGGAGTTGTAAGAGTGTGTGTGACTGCATGTGACACAATGTGTGTCCCTTCTGTCCATGGGTCTCAGGTGGGACTGACCTCACCTCTAATGCACTCTGGTCCTGGTTCAAAGAAGTTTCAGATCCAACAAACGTTTACTGAGCCCCTACAAAGTTCCAAGCCTTTTACTTTATACTTCGACACATTTTATATCATTTAATCTTTAACAATAACCCTTTAAGGTAGGAATTATCTGCATTGTACAGATGAGAAAACAATCGCAAAGAGGTTCATTGATTTGCTCAAGTATATCATACAGCTTTTTTTTTTTTTTTTTTTAAACACTCACACGCTATACTCTTAGCTGAGGCCTGTCTGTGCTGGTTGCTTATCTTACAGTATTTCTTGTCTTCTCTACTTTTGGAGCAGTTGCTCCCCTTATACAAGCCCCCTTCTGTCTTCTCCTTTCACTAGCCCATGTGGGCTTTTCTTTTTTTAATACTGCATTTAATAGCACAAAAAATCACGAATACAAAGAAACTGGCAAAGGTGTTTGTCAATGAGATATCCCTGCCTCCTCCACTTTTCCGCTTTCATACCCATATATGTAATGGGCTACATTTTTATAAACTTTTCTTTTTCCCCCCAAAACATGTAACTGTTATGTGATTGGTCAGTTGAAGCTGAAACACCCATGGAGAAAGATGTTTTACGGTTACAAGGGCACACACCCCCCCCACACCCCCCCTCCCACCCCACACTTTCCCACACAATCTTTTGGAGGAATATAGGATATGTACCAGTGTCAGGATTTCCCTGCTCCTGCCTCGCCCACTCAGAGCATTCCTGCCATTTAATTTTCCTTTAAGGGACTGCTTAGACTAGAGCCTCTTCTCCCACCCCTTCTACTTCTCTTCCAATCAGGACCTGTTAGACACTGGGTACTGTTCAATTCTTACTCTGTCAGGCCCATGGGCCATGCAAGTAGGTCCTTTAAAATCTCGATGCCAGCTGTAGTATGGGTGTCGTCATCTTCCATTACAGGTAGGTCTGTGTGTCACTTCAATAGGCTTGCGTATTCATTTCTTTCACTTTTTCTGACTCATGTTCCAGGACCTGTTTGTGATAGAACAGTAAATACCCTTCACTGTCCAGGACGTCCTTAATACTGGCCTTGGTGATGACAGCATCATCACACTTGAACCACTGGTCCTTGTGGTGCCGGATGAAGCTGGTGTAGTGGCCACTCTCCAAGGTTCCTTGGTGATTAACCACAGCAAACAAGGAATACTTATTCTCGTCGTTTCCACTATTGGTTGGCAGCTGCAACTGTCCATTCATCCTGCTCTCTTTACTCGAGGCCATAAACGGTGTCATATCCAGCTCCAGAGGAAAAGATATGTATGTAGTGATCTTGCGCCTCTGTTTGGCAGAGTGTTCAAACCGTTTGAAATGAAAACAGGCAACAACAGGTAATTTATTCATTGTGAGCTGTTTGGTGGATTCCTGGTAGCTTTGGCAACTACCACATTTGATTTTGGCACTGCTTCCTAAGTGCTCTGGCCTCGTAAACCTTCGCAAACAGTCCGTGAGGGTGGTAATTCCTGGTATGTGGCTTTCCCCATTCACACTGCTCTCCCTCCCTGGGCTCATGGGCCAGAAGGAGGTGCAAGAGCCAGGCAAGTCCAAACTGATGTCCCAGCACGGGTCTATCGTGGTGGAGACACCATGGCAGGCTTGACAGGTGACATCAGACTGCATGCCACCCGTGAAGATTTGGTCTATGATGCAGTTACAGTGGTTGGGATTGTTGGCCGCCTTCCCAGCATCATCACCTTTGCAGTGCCTGTGCAGGACATCTAACGCTGCAATGAGGAACTCATGGGCGTCCTGCTGCCTGTACCCTGCTAAATGACGCGCATGGATCCACACCAGGTGCAGTAATTTATAGGGAACGTGAGGAGATGGGTTTCCAGAATACAACTCTCGAAAAAGCGAAGACATCTCACAGACCAGACACAACTCGGGGCTTGGCATTTCACATCTGTGCCTGTCAGAGAGGAAGAAATCTCTCAGTATCGGAGTATGGGTAAGGGCCTGGACGATGCAGTTCATAAAGCACGTGTTGCCAAGATTGATTAGTCCTCTTAAACCGATGGTAAAGCTGGAGGTGATTCTCCTTCTTCTCGGGTTGTGTCCCAGCAGTTCTAACTCGGGTTTGGTTGTCTCCCAGGTTGGATATTTCTCACCGAGGCCTGGCATTGAACACTGCTGGTGAGAAACCTCAGTTGAGGTGGAGGCTTGTAATTTCAAAGCTTCCCCTTGCTCTTCTTTGGCAATTTGCTCAATGTCTTTGTCATATACATAATCCTTACACATAAAGCAGTATATACCTCCATAATAAAGGTCTACGGCTAAGTTGTGTTGTTTTGTCTCAGCGTGCTCATGAATGTGTTTCTCTGTGAAGCAGCCAAAGAAGACACAGGAAAGGCAAGAGTGGAGTCTGTTCAAATGGGTGCCACACACATGGCAGATGCACGACTTTGCCTTGCTTTTCCTGGTCTCTGGGGTTCCACACCACACGAAGCACTGGTAGATCACCCGCAGTTCCTGCCTCCAGTTCTCTCCCACCTTAAAGCTGTTCACGTGGGAACAGCCTGGTGGACCCACAGTGAAATCCACATCCAGGCATCCGCCCCCAGGGCCGCGCCGGGGCCGGGGCCGGGGCGGGGGCCGTGGCCTAGGCTGCGGCGGGGTACGGAGCCGGGTCTGTGGCCGCGGCCGGGGTCGGCGGCGGGGGGCACGACTGCGCCGCGGAGAGGGATCGGGGGGCCGCGGGGGGTCGGAGGGAAGGGTAGGGGGAGGAACCTCGTCGCTGCTGCCGCCACCGCCGCTCCGCGCTGGGTTCTCATCCTCCAGCTCCTGCTTCGGCTCCCCCTTCGGCTCCTGCTCCGCCTCCCGTACCGGCTCGGGTTCGGGCTCCAGCTTGAGCTCAACCCGGCGGCCCGGACCCTCCGCCGTCTCCACCTTCCCGGCGGCGTCCACCTTCCCCGCCGCCTCCACCTTCTCGGCGGCGTCCACCTTCCCCACCGCCTCCACCTTCCCCTCCACCTTCGCCTCCGCCTCCACCTTCCTCTCCGCCTTCTCCGCCGTCTCCGCCGTCTCCGCCTCCTCTACCTCCTCCGCCTCCACTGGCGGCGGCTCCTCCCCCTGCTCGCAGGGCTCGGGCGGCCACTGGGCGTGGCGGCGCGGGGGCCACGCAGACCTGGGGTGTCCCCCGCCCGGCCTGAGGGAGCGCGGTGGCTGTGGCAGCTGGACCCAAAAGGGACTTTCACTGAAGGAGGCGGCGGCGGAAGCAGGCGACGCCCCCGGGAATCCTCCCGCCGTAGCCCCCTAGCGGAGGCCGCTTCTGCAGCCAGGCCCCGTTTCCTTTAATTCAATATTTCCCAAACTTGCTTGTTCACGAGAATCACGTGGGGAGCGTGTTAAAATTACAGATTCCTCGGCTCCACCCGCAGACCTACTGAATCAGAATCTCGAAGGGAGGCGCTCCGGAACCTGTATCTTTAACTAGGGCCCGAGAGGATTCTTATGATCAGGCAAGTTTGGGAAACACAGCTCTAATTCATTGAGGCTGGCGGGAAGGGGGGCGGGGACCGCGCAGTCTCTTTAAGGCGCTTCCAGTTCTCGGCTCCAATCGCTGCTCTGACCCCCTTCATCGTCTCCTCCCCTCTCCTCGTCCTTCCCTTCGTCTGTGCGGCTTCCCCAGCGCTGTGGGGCTGCGGACGGAGGGGTAGCCTAGTCCAGAAGTGTCTCTGGGGCTGTGAAATGTCCCCTCAGAGGGTGGGTCCTGAGGAGAGCAGTCAGAAGCTGTGATAGGCCATCATCTCTGTGGCTGAGCCTGCCCCCAGCCGTGTCCCAGGCTCCCCTCCCACCCCAGCTTCTGCTCTGCCAGATAAGGATGAAGCCCCAGCTCCATTCTGGGTCAGGCCTGGACCCCAGATCCGGAGGGGCAGAGCTCCCAAGGCCACTGGGCCTAAAGAGTCACGTCCCTTTGCCCATCTTATTGGTGCTCTGCACAGTCTGTGCCTGCTCCTCGCCTCCTGCTCGGGCTCCCAAGGCCACGGGTGGGTTGAGGATTTGGCAGCCAGCCTTCTGGCCCAGCAGACGCTGAGAACTCGGGGGCAGCGGGAGGGACAAGGCACTACAAGGCCATGCCTACAGCTGGCACCTCCCCTATGGCCCAGAGAGGGGCCTGAACTACAGGACACCGCCTCAAGCCCCTGAAGCCCTAGCAGAGGCCCGGGTCGGGCGGCAGGTGGGACTGGGAGGGAAGCAGCTTCGGTCGTGGGGCTGCCAGTGGAGGGAACGGGGGGGCATGGGTCTGAGGACCTCTGGAAGCCCCTGTGCTGAGAGCTGCTGGCAGTGGGCAGCCGCACCACGGAGCCCAAGAGGAGGGAGCCCAGAGCAAGTGGCTCGGGTCTTGGGCACACTGGGGCATGTCGGGAAGCAGCCCCAAGTGCTGGTCCCTGGGAGGGAGTGCTGCCCAGGGCAGGCTTCTGGACCTGGCTCAGAAGTAGAGGCCAGCCAGTGCTCGAGGATGAGGGAGTGTGTTCTAGGAAGAGTCTGGTCCCCGAGTCCTGGGGATGGCTGGCCTTGGCCCAGTACCTACTGCCCAGCTTGTGGGGCTTTGCTGCCTGATTTTACCCTAGCAGAGTTCTCCTTGGTTAGCAGCTGACATCACCCCTCGACCTGACCCTTCCCTCCAGGGAGGGGGGTGACTAGGCCTCCTGGGGTTAGCAGCAGGAGTTGGTTGTCAGGAATCAGGAGCCCTTAGGGAGAATAGGATGTCTGATTCCCATACAGCTGAGGTTCCCAGAGCTGCCCTGGTGCCTCCCCTTCCTAAGCCAACTCTCACTTCAATTCCTTGAAGCACCTCAGCATCCTTCCAGTCAACGCCTGCCCTTTGTGCCTTGCAACCAGAGGAACTGCAACTAGTGCATTCAGTGAAGGAATCTTGCTCCTGCTGCTGCTGCTGAAAATGACTGAGGTCATGGAGTGGGACCAGGGAATGGGAGGTACTCTCATCCCACCTCCACAGAATAACAGACATCAAAGAGACCTAAAGATCTCTGTATACCTGGGACAGTCTACGACTGAAGACTAAGCATGGCGACCTGACTGCCTTACTGATCAACTTCCTGCAGAAGCTCACAGGTCCAGCATGTTCTAGAAGTGGGGGGCTCTGCCATCATTCACTCAACAAATGAGTAGATTCAGCTCCAACCCAGTGCCAGAAGTTGTACTAGGAGCTGTGGACACAGCACTGAACCAAACAAACCTGCTCCAGGGCCAGAATCAAGGCTGGATTCCCCAGAAGGCAGACTAAGGAAGTGTCTAGGTCACCAGCAGAGAAGAGGCACCAAAAACAAAAGAATCAAGAAAAAAATCTCGGAAACAGTTTGACATTTGATTTTTTTTAAAGTAGTCCTCATGGGAAAAGTCAGAATTTTGTTGTACTTCCTTCCATTCATTTCCTGATTGCATGTTGCTTTTGCTCTGAATCACGTGTGGGGGAGTGTCAGCATAATCCTTTTGATGCTTGTGCTTGTATGGGTCTGGATTCAGTCCTGGGCAAATGTCACCATCTCTGCCTCACAAAGACCCCACTGAAGTCTAGCAGGAGGGACTGACCTAAGGAGAGACCCCTCCTCATCGCAGTTGTGGCTCCTAGGGTTGAATACAGCTCTGACCACAAGGTGGCAAAAGAGTATATGACACTTCTTTTTATGTTTGTTTTATATGTTTATATAAAACTATTGGTTTATATCAAAATACTCTCTAAAAATATGTTTTAACGTTGTGCTCCTTCACACATGTTTAGGTTGACATCTAAAATTTTGTATCAGAAATGTCAGCTGAAAAAATAATGTGATTTCTGACAAATATCAATATTCACAAACAAAACTGTTATGTCATGATTTTACATAAAACTGGTGAAACCTAAATCCTTGAGTGATTTGAGAGCCACCATCATCAGTTTTAAAAATTCATAACTGAGCTCCTCTTTGATGGTTGGAAATTGTACATTTTCCCTTTTCTCCCTGAGTTCTTAATTCCATTCTATTCTTCTAACAGAATTTTATCCCAATAATTTATATTTTTGCACTTGAAATGATTTTGTTGATTATCCTATTTCCCTGCAGCAAAAATATGTATGTATTTTGCTATTTAAGTGCCTTTTAAATTTCCTGTGATTCTAAAGCTCTATGTGTTGTTTAAAATTTCACTCTCATTTGAGTTATGACAATTTGTATTAGGATCCGATGGATCAAAACATTATAAATATATTACAAATTTTGATAGGTAATTATTAAACATAAAGACAAAAATTTATTAGTAAGTCTTTTTTGGAAAAAAGTTAGTGGGTGTATCTGTGGATAAATATTGCGTATTTTTAGAATGAGACAGGATTCAGCATCAATTGTCTTCCTATTTTTTGTTTGGTTAAATGTTAGTGCACAGAAGCCTTGTTTATATAAATAAGTAAATGGGAATGGACACTTTGTTTCAGCAATGTCACTTGAGTCTTTGAATTCCTTTGGAGATATATAGGGGGAAATTACACAATGATTTATCTTGAGAATTATTTTTCATGATTTATCAGCTGACAGCTCCGTTGGGTTCCCCTTCAGTTTTATTGGAAGCCATCTCAGTTGCTAAAGGGTTTGATACCTATTCATTTGTTAGAGCAATTTGTTTCTTCTCCACTGACAGCAGGGTTTGGAACTGTTTTTCTGGTGCCCTGAGGATTTACACCACAGGGCAGTGTACGCAGGTAAGATTCAAGTTGGGTAAAAATATGCTTTTCTTTTGTAAAGTGCATAAAGGGCTATTGTAAAAAGGCAGATGGAAAAAGAGAAGCAGCTTGACTCCTCCACCACAAGTGTGTTCTCTGGCAGATCAATTTGAGGAAATATGAAATATGAAATTTGAGGTTGTAGAAATTGATCCCCTTAAAACTCTAAGTGCTGAGGCTGGCCCAGTGGCATAGTGGTTAAGTTCACGTGCTCCGCTTTGGTGGCCCAGGGTTCGCAGGTTCAGATCCCAGGCACAGACGTAGCACCACTCATCAAGCCATGCTGTGGCCACATCCCGCATAAAATAGAGGAAGATTGGCACAGATGTTAGCTCAGAGGCAATCTTCCTCAAGCAAAAAGAGGAAGATTGGCAATGGATGTTAGCTCAGGGCCAATCTTCCTCACCAAAAAAACAACAACAGAAAACCTGTAAGTGCTTATTTACCCCATGGAAACTCTGTCTGTACCCCCAGGGTAATGCACACTCCACTTTTAAGGTTGCTGGTTTATGTTTATAACTATAAAAGTAATGTATACAATATTTGTAGTTTTAAAAATAGGTACAGAAGAGAGCATAACATGAAAAGTTAAAGCCCCTCTCTCCTCTGCCAATCACACCCCATTCTATTCCCCTGGAATAAGTGCTCGTTAACAGTGTCTCGTGTAGCCTTTAAGGGATTTTCTATGCAAATCCAAGCATGTTTTATACATTTATCCTTTTATGAAATATAAATGTGTCTGTAATATACGTACTGACCTACCACTTAGCGGTATATATCAGTCGTCAGGCTGCTTTCTGCAAGTCGATCTGCACATCCAGGGCAATGCCAAGAAAAATTACAATGAGTTTTTGGGGGGAGACTTTTACAAAATTAATATGGAAGAATAAAAGGCATTTCCCCCCTTTCTCATTTCTCCTTTTTTTCTCCCAGAAATAAGGATTTAATGGCTATAGCTGAGTAGCCATCTTGCAACCAAAAAAGTGATTACCTCTGGACCTGTTCTTACATGAGAAAAAAAAAAGCCATATTTTACCAACTCTAAGAAGTACGTCTTTTCATGTTTCAGCATCTCTGAAATCTTTGAATGACAGTTTAGGATTGTATCTGGCAGCATTTTTTTCTTTCTTAGTGGCACATAAAATAGTGGTGTGTCTTACAGTTAATACTGTCTTTGAATCAATGTAACACTTGAAACGTCATCCTGTTTGAGCCTTTGTTATTTGGGCCCCAGTTACGTGTAGCTGAATACAATTCCTAAGAGATAGCAGGCTTTCTGTTTCACTCCTACTCAAGTCCCAAGTCCTCACCCCGGCCTTTAAAGCCCTACACAATCTGGCCTTGGTCACTTAGACCTTGCCTGAAACAAACTAGATTTGCTGCTGTCCTTGAGTAAGCTAGGCTGGCTCCTGCTTCCAGGCCTATGCCCTTATTGTTTTCTCTGCTTGAAAACTCTTCTCCTGGAAATCCTCATGGCGTTCTCCCTCACTTCTTCAGACCCCTGCTTAAATGTCACCTTACCTCAGAGTCTTTCCTTGACCTCTATATAAAATAACACCCCATCCTTGCTTTATTTATCTTCAAAACACTATCACCACATGATGTATTAAATATTACACACACATGCACACACACGTAAAATTACCATAATGTAAACTCCATGAGAGTAAGATGTTCAGTATTCTATTCCCAATGCCTCTTTAGCACTTAATACATACTTCTATATTTGTGCAATAAAGAAATGACTGCTTTTCATCATGAGTGAGGTCAACCATATTTTCGTGTTTATTGGTCATTTTGTATTGCCTTTATTTGTGAACTGCCTGTTCACATCTTTTGCCTACTTTTCTTTTGGGTTCTTATTAACCATAATAATAAGTAACACATATAGCACTTGAAGTATGTCAAGAGTTGTTCTATTAAATTGCTTAATCCTCGCTACAACATGAAGAAGTAGGTGCTGTTACGATCTCCATCTTATAGGTGAGAAAACTGAGGCAGAGAGAGATTGAGTGGCACCCAAGGTCACACAGCTAGTAAATGATGAACCTGGAATTCAAACCCAGCAGTCAGAATCTAGAGTTTGGTCTCTTAACTACTAAAGTATGAGCCCTTTGTCTGTCATGGTCTAGTATCTATATCTATATACATATAGATATAGATATCCACAAGAGGAGGGTGAGGACAGAGATGCAGGAAGGGATCAGATCCCCTGGAGCCTTGTAGACCACTGTGTAGAATTTGAATATTATCCCAATTGCAATTGGAATCATTTAGGGGGTTTAGCAAGGGAATGACATGATATGATTTATGATTTACATACAATAATTATAATCAAATAATGATAATAGTAACTAACATTTATTGATTGTTTATGATATGCCAGGCACTATTTTATAAGTACTTTACTAAGTTATTTAAACCTCATAACACCCTGATGAGGTAGATCCCAGTATTATTCTTACTATACAAATGAAACTGAGGCACAAAAACATCAAGTACCTTGAATTTGCTAATTCTTACTCTCTGCTTCTATCCCTGTTCCTACTCAGACCTACTATCGACAATGAGATGTCTAACATCTTCTTTGCCCGGGTCCCCTGAGGTCCCACTAGTGGTCTGCAAGTCTTCACTGGGCTAAAGAAAGGGAAATGGCAAGTCCACTCAGCACCAGGGCCCTTAGGTCTTGGAGCTGGTCAGTGGGAAGACCCATCCCATTTGAACCATGCCAAGGTGCCCTAAGCTCGGGAATAGCTAGCTTGCAGACCCATTCATGATGACCAAAGTAACCAGCTTACCAGCCCATGCTTGCCATTAGAGCAAGACAAGGCCTTGCCCTCTGCATTCCCATAGCCATACCAGCAACCAGGAACTGGCTCATTAGGATCCACCACAGGCTTCCAGGAGATGCCAGGCCTATAGAGGGAAGCAGCAAGCTTACTGGTGTGGAAGGGGCAGAGAATGGAGGAGCTCAAGGCCTCCTTCAAGCACACATCTTGCCATGGGTAGCCTGTACCCATGTGATTCCAATGGCCTGGGCCCTTCTCTAGCTGAAAGAAAGGAAAGGCTCACAGACAGAGCAAAGTCATGCTTGTGAGGGATGAAAACAAAGCTGTAGGTTACACCGCATCATATCCTAACCAGCCATCTTCCCAGTTTTCACCACATATTGCCTCCGGGAGTCTGTTTGATAGCCTCCCTCTGTCTTCAGCAACTCTGACTATACCCCTTTAGACTGCTTCCCCATTTGACCTACACTTTTGATTCTCTTTACCTGTCTGCTTCATAACATGAGTGCTGATTAGCCTCCTGAGTGCTGGCACAGCATCTGGCCAACTACCCATCTTACCCCAGCCTTTTAGGAAAACCCTGGAATCCCAAAATCTGTGTCCAATGCTGGAGATTGGCCCTGTGGGATATGGCATGGCCCTGGGCCTGAGCTAAGAGGCACAATGAAGAACAAATTCTCAAATTTTAATCACCAAAATGTGGACTCTAACTTCTTGTACTTCCTGTCCTAAAAGTGTCTCTATGAAATTTGAATGGTGAGAAGGGTAGATGTTGTTATATTGTACCAACACTGGTAGTTAAAAATCCTAATCAGGGGTCAGCCCGGTGGCGTAGGTTAAGTTCTCAAGCTCCACTTCAGCGGCCCAGGGTTCATGGGTTCAGATCACAGGCTCAGACCTACACACTGCTCATCAAGCCATGCTATGGTGGCATCCCACATATAAAATAGAGGAAGATTGGCACAGATGTTAGCTCAGCAACAATATTCCTCAAGCAAAAAGAGGAAGATGGGCAACAAATGTTAGCTCAGGACCAACCTTCCTCACCACAAAAAAAATACTACTCACACTTTTTATTCTTTTTCAAAATCTTATCTCTTATATTATTTTACAGTCGTGTACCACATAACAACGTTTCAGTTGACAAAAGACTGCATATATGACAGGGGTTCCATAAGATTAGTACCATACAGCCTGGGTGTGTAGTAGGCTCTGGCATCTAGATTTGTGTACTCTCTATGATATTCACACAATGATGAAATCACCTAACAACACGTTTCTCAGAATGTGTGCCCGTCGTTAAGCGACACATGACTGTATTTTTCTTTATTTTTACTGAAATGTATTTGACATATAACATTGTGTAAATTTAAGGTGTGCAACATGTTGATTTGATACATTTATATATTGTAATATGATTGCCATTGTGGTGATAGTTAGCACCTCTATCATGTCACATAATTATCATTTTTGTGGTAGGAATACTTAATATCTAGTCTCTTAGCAAGCTTGGTGATTGTAATATAGCATTATTTTCTATATTGACTATACTATGCATTAGGTCTCTAGTGCTTATTTACTACTAGTTGCAAGTGAATCTTATTCCTTTTAAAACCACAAAAATCAATATAGCAAAAATTACATACAATTTTGAAATTAATAGAGGGAAATTTAGTAATGTCTAACAAAATTACATATGTATACACTATTTGACTCAGTAATCCCACTTCTAGGAATCTAACCCAAAGATACACCAGCAAAAGTACAAACTGACATATGCAGAAGGTCATTCATTGCAACACCATATTCATTCAACATTCATTGCAACAAAAGACTGGGGAAAAAACAACAAATGTCCACCAGTAGGGGGCCAGTTGAATAAATTATAGTCGAGTCATAAAATGGAAAGCTGGAAAAAAAAATTTAATAAAATAAAATAGAATACTATGGAATTAGATAGATTTCTATATAATTAGGAGTAATATCTAGGATATATTATTAAGGGGAAAAACAAAGTATAGAACATCTTATATTGTATACCACCTTTTGTGTAAGAAAGTTGGAGAAACACAAATATTTACAGCAACATTATGAACTTATGATTTATTTTTCTCTCTCTAAAAAATAAATATTTCCTAGCTCTTTCCTCTGAAAACACATAGCAGCAATAGCAACCTAGTAGCAATGAGTGTGTCTAATGCCCAGACTGTGGTCTCTAAATATCATTTCTTATCAAGAGGAGCCAATCCTCCTTGAAGAAATAATTGTTTACCGGTCTGTAGCGGTAAATGTACAAAATGAACCTAGGACATCTTGTTTTGCCAAAAAGCAGGGGAGGTATCAAAGACTAATGTAGTCCAGTCAAAAGAACATGGGATCCAAAGTGAAAGGGAGTTTCCCCTTGCCTATATTGAGACAATTAGAGCATTAAAAAAATCTGCAATTAATCAAGCATTAAATGTATAAAGTACATGATTTTATAATGACTTTAAAAAACATTGGTCATCCCTGGTTGATGCTAGGGCGCCAAATTATTATTGTAAAAATTAGTTAAGGAAAAAATCAAGAATTTATCCCACCCTTCCTGTGTGAACTGTATTTCAGGGTAATCAAATAGTTAATGATAGTCTTCTTTATGCAACAATTCCAGATAGAAAATGCAGAAGGAATGATGCAATTAGTATTTCACCACTTACAATCCCTAATGAAATAATAAATCTAGGCTACAGTTTCTCAACCTCAGCACTATTGACGTTTGGGGCTAGATAATTCTTTGTTTGGTGGCTGTTCTATGCATTGTAGGATATTTAGCAGCATCTCTGGCCCCTTCTCACTAAATGCCATTAGCACACACACCCCCAGTTGTGACAATCAACAATATCTTCAGACATTGTCAAATGTCCCCTGCAGGGGGACGTAAAATCATCTCTGGTTGAGAATCACTAATTTAGGACAATGATCGTGAATGGATAAAAAAAGATTAGGGAAAATGATAGTGGGGAACTTTGCAATGGAGGGATCGCACTAATAACAGCTGAACCCACTGGTCCATTTTAGCATCACTAAGATATTACACAATATCGTATGCAGCTAGATATTATGTGCCTCCTGATGTGACAGAATAGGAAGCATACAGCACCACCTAGGATATATTGATGCCAGAAATAAACACTGAACTTTAATCAAGTGTCAAGCTATAACTCCAAGTTTATGGTGAATATAGGAGATAGAAGAACAAGTTTAATGTCACCACTAGGAAAAAATCGGCCAAATCCAGAATGTGGAATATTTTATAGGAAGAATTACTTGTTTTCTTCAATGATAAATGGCATTTAAAAGGGGATGAGGAAAAGAAAAATGGGAAACTTACTGATTCTTTTCCAGCTTTATTGAGGTATGATTGACAAATAAAAATTGTATGTATTTAAGCTGTACAACGTGATGTCTTGGTATACATATACGTTGTGAAGTGATTGCCACAATGGAGCTAATTAACATATCCATCACCTCACCTAGTTACCTTTTTTTATGTGAGAACAATTAAGATTTACTCTTAGCGAATGTCAAGTATACCGTACAGTATTATTAACTATATTCACTATGCTGTACGTTAGAACTCCAGAACTTATTCATCCTGCATAATGAAACTTTGTACCCCTTGACCAACATTTCTCCGCTTCCCCCTCCCCCAAGCCCCTTGTAACCACCATTCTATTCTCTGCTTCTATGAGTTGGACTTTTTTAGATTCCACATATAAGTAATATGCAGTGTTTGTCTTTCTGTGTCTGGCTTAGGAAATTTATGGGTTTTTTAAAGAGACTTAAGAGAAATAAATAAATGCAATGTTACATTTGGTTTGGATCCTATTTTAGAAAAGATCAACTTTAAAAACACTTCTTGAAACAATCATGGAAACTTGAATATGCACTAGTATTGAATTACATTAAGGAATTATTGTTAATTAGTCAATTGTGATAATGTCATTGTGGTTATGTAAAAATAGTATTTTTCTGTTAGAGATGCATACACGTTGAGTGAGATAATATATCTAGGATTTGACTTAAGAGACTCCAACAAACCTTAGAGTGGGGAGAATAAATGAAAAAAGATTGGGAAAATGTTGAAAGTTGTTGATGCTGAGTAAAGAGGATTCATTCTACTAATCTCTCTACTCTTGTGTATGTTTAAATTTTTCCATAATAAAATGAAATTTAAAAACAAAGCAAGTGAGACTTCTGCTTATGGAAAGAAGTAGTAGATGTACCTCTCTATTCCTCCTGCTATGTACAGTTAAAAACTCTGGACATTGTATATAAAACAAACAGAAGAAGGCTCTAGAAAGTAGACAAAAGCAGCAGACTGGTTATAGACCTCAGAACCCAAGCAATGACACAGCAGTGAGTTCCCTGAGGTTTTGTTTTGTTTTGCCTTGCCTAATATATCCTAGACTGAGTGCTGGAGGAGCTGAAAACCTAGAAACATCAATGGACATAGGCAAAAATACACAGCGCCAAGAAAAGCCTGCTCTCTCTAGGCAAAGGACCACAAAACGGGCAACCTTGCAAGACAGAAAAGTTTTAGATACTAACCGCTCTCTTCCAATCAAACACCACAGAAAAAATTGCAGCACCACCCATACCAACAAAGGCCAAGTGGAGAACTTAGATTTCCACCCTTGGCAGGACGTGATAAAGAGCAAAACCCCTCCTGCTGGGACAGTGTCAGAAAAGAGCAAATTGGGAGCCAGAACTTTCATTCCTCCTGGACAGTAACAAGCCCCCTCTGGCATAGTGTCAGTGGAGAATACATGGGAAGCCTGGAATTCATGCCCACTTGGTGATAATAAGGGGTCCCTCCTCTTCTCCCACTGGGGTGGTGTCAGAGGAGTCCCAGTGGAGAATCAGCACTTTCACTACCATCCAGCAGTAACAAGCATCTCCCCCCAAACTGTGGCATCAGTGGGGGTCATGAAAGGAACTATAACAAGGCATCCCTGCTCCTCTCAGCCAGGGTGGTATCAGCAGAGGCATGGAGGAGAGCCTGAACTCCCACCTTGCCAAGCAGTAATGAGGAGACCCTCCCCCCCAGGTATCAATGAAGGCTGAATGAGGAACCTGGACTTCCACTCCACCTGGCAGCAATGAAGTGGCATTCCCCTTCCCCTGCCAAAGCAGTGTCAGAAGAAGCATGATAAAAACAGATTTAAATAAGATCCAGAGTCTCATAACATAATACCCAAAATGTCCAGGTTTCAATTAAAAATCACTCATCATATCAAAAGCCAGGAAAATCTCCACTTGAATGAGAAAAGACACCAACAACAAGACAACATAGTTGTTCATAAAGATGCTTCAACAAGCATTTACAAGCATAATAGAAACAAATGAAAAATAATAAAAGGTCTCATCAAAGAAATAGAAGACAAAAAAGAGAACTAAATGGAATTTTTAAAACTAAAAATGCAATAGCTAAATTTAAAAAAAAATAATAGATGGGCTCAACAGTGGAATGGAAGAGACAGAGGAAAGGATCAGTGGACTTGAAAATAGAACAATAGAAATTATCCAGTGTGAACAACAGAAAGAAAATAGACTAGGGAAAAAAATGAACAGATCCTAAGGAACAAGTGGAACTATAGCAAAAGATTGAACATCTGTGTCATCAAAGTTAGGAAAGGAGAGGAGAAAAAAGGTGGAGCTGAAAAAGTATTCAAAGAAATAATGGCTGAAAATTTCCCAAAAGACATAACCCTACAAACTCAAGAAGCTGAACAAACCCCAAACTGTATAAACATAAATAAACCCATGCCAAGACCCATCATACTCAAACTTCTAAAAACAAAGGACAAAATAAAAAGGAAACAATAGAGAAATGACACCTTGCCTATGGGGAAAAACAATTTGAATCACAGAGGATTTCTCATCAGAAACCATGGAGGTCAGAAGGAACTGGCACATTTTTCAAGTGCTGAAAGAAATAACTGTCAACCCAGGATTCCATGTCCAGTGAAAATATCTTTCAGGAATGATGGGGAAATCAAGACATTCTCAGATAAAGAAAAATTAAGAGAATTTGCCAGGGTAGCAAACCTACCCTGAAAGAACGACTAGAAATGAAGTTCTCTAAACAGAAAAAAAATCATAAAAGAGGGAATCTTGGAATATCAGGAAAGAGAAAAAGCATAACAGAAAGTAAAAATATGGGTAAATACAATAGATTTTCCTTCTACTCTCAAGTTTTCGTGTTTGATGGTTGAAGCAAAAATTGTAACAATATCTGATGTGGTTCTCAATATCTGCAGAGGAAATATATAAGGCAATTATATTATAAATGAAGTAGAGTAAGGGGGCATAAGGTTTCCACACTTCACCCAAAATGGTAAAATGTTGACACCAGTAGACTGTGATAAGATATGTATGTGTATATAATGTAATACCTAGAGTAAAAGCTCTATGTGTATGTATATAAAAGTTCTATGTAATATAATGTAATACAAAAATTTAAAAAGTGATACAAAGAGCCAAAATTTAAAAAGTGATACAAAGAGATACACTTCAAAAACACTTTAGGTAAATAAAAATTCAATCCTTAAAAAAAGTTCAAGTAACACACAGGAAGGCAGGAAAAAGAATACAGAGAAACAAGAAACAGAAAGATCAAAAAAAAATAAATGTCAGGCTTAAGCTAACATATCAATAATTAAGTTAAAGTGTAATGTAATGATCAACATGGTCAAAATACCGTTAATTAAAAGTAAGAGATTGGTAGAGTGGATAAAAAACATGACCCAACTATATGCTATCTACAAGAAACTCACTTCAAATATAGCAGAATCGGTAGTTTGAAAGTAAAAGGATATAAAAATATATGCCATGCAAATATTAATCAAAAGAAAGCAGGAATGGCTATACTAATATCAGATAAAGTAGACTTCAGAGCAAAGAAAATTACCAGGGATAAATATCCATGAGTCCCTACTGATATAAATAAAAGCTTAAATGAATTAATAAATAGAGAGAAGAAACAAGTCTCCCTTGCAGAATTCCAAATAATTTATGTAGATACTCTGCTCTCAAGGAGGCCAAGCTCTCCCCCCTCAACTGTTGGTTGCGCATAGTGACTTCCTTCTGAAGAGGATAGTATGGGAAGAGTGAAACAGTGGAGAAACCTGACAAACGCTACTTCAGCTGGGTGATCAAAGTCAACACCATGTTGATAATTGTAATCTTGATATGATGTGATAAGAATGGCAATTTACTTCTGTGATGTCCCTCCCTAAAGTCCATAATCTCAGACTAATCATAAGAAAAACATCAGACAAATTCCAAAAGAGGAGCATCCTACAATATGCCTGACCAGTACTCCACAAAACTGTCAAGGTCACCAAAAACAAGGAAAGTCCGAGAAGCTGTTACAGCCAGCAAAGAGGAGCTTAAAGAGACACAATGACTAATTGTAATGTGGTATCCTGGATCAGATGCTGGGACAGGAAAAGGGCATTAAGTAAAAACTAAGGAAATCTGAATAAAGTATGGACTTTAGTCAATAATAATGTATCACTATTGGTACATTAATTGTAACAAATGTACCAGACTAATGTAATATGTTAATAATAGGGGAAACTGTGTTCAAGGGGTATATGGGAACTCTCTGTACTATCTGCTCATTTTTTTGTAAATCTAAAACTATTCTTAAAAAATTAAGTCTATTAATTAAAAAATTATCAGGGACATTACATAATTATAAAAGGATTAATCTACCAAGAAGGCATAGCAATCATAAATATGTACAAACCAAATAGCGGAGCTGCAAATTCATTAAGCAAAAACTAACAGAACTGAAGAAAGAAACAGACAAATGCATAATTAAAGTTGGAGACTTCAACATACGCTGATTTCAACAACTACATGAAAATCAGCAAGGATATAGGAAGATCTCAAAAACACTATCAAACAACAGGATCTAACTAGCATTTATACAACACTCCACCCAACCACAGCAGAATACACATTCCTTGCAAGCATCCACAGAACAGTTACCAAGATAGACCATAACCTGAGCCATTAAAAAACCTCAACAAATTTAAAAGAATTAAAATCATACACACTGTGTTCTCTGACTACAGTGAAATCAAACTAGAAATCAATAACAGAAAGATAATAGGAAAATTTCCAAACACTTGGAAACTTAAGAACACACTTCTAAATAATCCATGGATCAAAGAGGAAGTCTTAAGGAACAATTTTTTACAAATATATATAACTAAATGAAAATAAAAACACAATATATCAAAATTTGTGGGACACAGCTACCAGAGCTGCTGAGAGAGAAATTTACAGCATTAAATACTTACAATAGAAAAAAGAAAAAGTCTCAAATCAATAATCTAAGCTCCTACCCCAAGAAAATAGAAACTAGCAGGCTTAAGGCAGGAAATAATAAACAGCAGAAATCGATAAAACTGAGAATGGGAAAACAATAAAGAAAATCAATGAAACAAAAAGCTGGTTATTTGAAAGATCAATAAAATTGACAAACCTCTAGTAATACTGACAAAGAAAAAGAGACACAAATTACCAGTATCAAGAATGAAGCAAAAGATATCACTATAGACCCTGTAGACATCAAAGAAATAATAATAATAATAAGAGAATACTGCTAACGACTCTACACACATAAATTTGAGAATTTAGATGAAATGGACCAATTCCTCAAAAAGTACAAACTACCACAACTAACTAAATAGAAAATAAATAATTTGAATAGACCTATAACTATTAACGAAACTGAATTTGTAATTATAAAAACTCCCAAAACAGAAATCTTAGGCCCAGATGCTTTCACTGGAGAATTCTACCAAATGTTTAAAGGGGAATTACCAATTTTATATAATCTCTTATAGAAAATACAAGAGGAAGAAATACTTACATTTCATTCTATGAGGCCACTGTTACCACAATACCAAAACTAACCCAAGACAGTCAGAAAAGAAAACTACAGACCAATATCCTTCATGAACATAGACACAAAAATCCTTAACAAAATACGGTATTAGCAAACTCAGTAATATATAAATCCAGCAATATATAAAAATAATTATACACAATGACCAAATAGAGTTTGTTCCAGGAATGCAAGAATGCTTCAAAATTTGAAAATCAATCAATGTAATCTACCAAGTCAACAGACTAAAGAAGAAAAATCATAAAATCATGTCAGATCAATTTATGCAGAAAAATATTCAACAAAATTCAACATCCATTCACAATAAAAAATTTCAGAAAATTAGGAACACAGAGAAACATCCTAAACTTTATAAAGAACATCTACAAAAAATCTATAGGTAACATACTTAATGGTGAAAGACTGAATCTTTTCCCCCTAAGATTGGGAACAAGGCAAGGCTGTTCATTCTCACTACAACTATTTAACATAGTACTGGAAGTTCTAGCCAGTGCAATAAGGCAAGAAAGAAAATAAAAGGAATGGAGACCAGAAAGAACAAATAAAACTGTCTCTATTTTCAGATGACATGATTGTCTAGATAGAAAATCCCAAGGAATCTACAAAACTCCTAGAACTAATAAGTGAGTTCAGCAAGTTTGAAGGATACAAGATTAACACAAAAATGTCAATCATATTTCTATATATTACCATCAAATATATGGAAACCAAAATTACAAACACAATACCATTTTCAATTGCTCCAAAAAATGAAATGCCAAGGCATATATCTAACAAAACACATACAGGATGTGTACGTTGAAAATTTCAACATTCTGATAAAAGAAATCAAAGAAGATCTAAATAAATAGAGAGGCATACTATGTTCACAGGTTGGAAGACTCAACATATAAAAATGTCTATTCTCCCCAAATTTATATACAGCTTTAATACAATTCCTATGAAAATTTCAGCAAGACTTTTTACAGATATAGGCAAGGTTATTCTGAAACATATCTAAAAAGTCAAAGGAACTAGAATAGCTAAAACAATATCAAAATAGAGAAATAAAGTTGGAGAAATCACACTGCCCTATTTTAAAACTTCCTATATAGCTACAGAATGTGTGGTGTTGGTGGAGAGATGGACAAATCAATGGAAAAGAATAGAGATCAATGACAGATAATTGTTGATCAGTGGAATAGAATTGAGAACCCAGAAATAGACCCACACAAGTATGGCCAACTGATCTTTGACAAAGACGCAAAAGTAATTCAATGGAGGAAGGATAGTCTTTTCAGCAAATGGTGCTGGAGCAATTGGATATCTATAGGCAAAAACACGAACCTCTACCTGGACCTCAAGTCTTATACAGAAATTAACTCAAAATGAATCATAGATTTAAATGTAAAACTATAAAACCCTTAGAAGAAAACAGGAGAAAATCTTCAGACCCCAGGGCTTGGTGAAGAATTCTTAGACAATGCCAAAAGTATGATCCATAAAATTAAAAAATGATAAATTGTACTGCATCAAAATAAAAAACTTCTATTTTGTGAAAGACTCTGTTAGGAAAATGAAAAGATAAGTTACAGACTGGGAAAAAATATTTGCAAATCACACATCTGACAAGGGACTCATAACTAAAATATATAAAAGTCAACAGTAAAAACTAATCCAATTAGAAAATAGATAAAAGACTTGAAGAGCTATTTCACTGAAGAGAATAAACAGATGACAAATAAACACATGAAAAGATGTTCAATATTACCAGCCATTAGGGAAAAGCAAATTAAGATCGTGATGAGGTATCACCACACACCTAATAGAACAACTAAAATAAAGAATAGTGACAATACCGCTACTGATAAGGATGCAGAGAAACCAGACCTTTCATGCGTTGCTGGTGGGAACGTACATTCTGGAAAATAATTTAGTAGTTTCTTTTTTTTCTTTCTGCTTTTTCTCCCCAAATCCTCCCAGTACATAGTTGTATATTTTAGTTGTGGGTCCTTCTAGTTGTGGTACGTGGGATACCACCTCAACGTGGCCTGATGAGCGGTGCCATGTCCGTGCCCAGGATCCGAACCAGCGAAACCCTGGGCCGCCATAGCAGAATGCGTGAACTTAACCACTCGGCCACGGGGGCAAGCCCCAAGTAGTTTCTTAAACAATTAAACTGCCATATGAGCCAGTAATCTCACTCCCAGAAAAATGAAAACTTATGTCCACACAAAAATGTGTACTTGAATGTTCATAGCAGCTTTATTTGTAATAGCTAAATTTGGAAACAACCAAAATGTCCTTTAAGTTGGTTAAACAAACTGTAGTACATTCATACTATGGAATACTATTCAGCAATACAAAAGACAGATTATACACACAATAATTTGGATGGATCTCAAGGGCACTGCACTGAGTGGAGAGCGCCAATCTTAAAAGATCATAAACTGTATGATTCCATTTGTATAACATTCCTGAAGCAAAAAAATTAAGAGATAGAAAACAGATTAGTGGTTGCCAGGGGTTAGGGATGGGTGGGGGGAGTGGGTGTGACTATAAAAGGCAGCAGGAAGATCTTCACAGAGATGGAATAGTTCTGTATCTTGATTGTGGTGGTTGTTACACCAATCTACACGTTATGAAATGACATAGAACTATGCACACACGTTGTTCCAATGCCAATTTTCTATTACACAAGATGTAAGTTTTGGGGGAAACTAGGTGAAGGTTACACAAAACAAAACAAATACAAGCTCTTGAAGAAGGAATTTCAAATAAAAATAGGATGAAATTGAATTCTCAGCAATAATTTTGTACCATATTGTTTTCAAGCAGAATGGCAAGGTTTTTTCCTGAATGTGGAGGTTCCCAAGTGTCCCCAGAGGCTTTAATAAGACTGATCTCATAGGGATCTATGTGACAACGTCTTTTCCTGCTCCCCTGGGCAACATTGGTGGAATATAAGAAGCCCAGGACTTCATCCAGGATCACAGCTATAGGAGGAGTCCCCAGGACTCTGTGGGCTCTCACTGGACGTGTCTCCACAATAAGGAGACATAGTGGACTTGACTCAGGTTTCTTCTGTTCTTTTCTAGACCATAGGCCTCCAGCTAAATCAGAGTTAACTATGCTTCACCCCAGCCTAACCAGTGGCTGGTGAATACAAAATCTTTTTGTATGAACATGCTCCTTCATTCACACAACAGTGATTTGTATAAATTAAATATAACTCCCATGTCTGCTATCCTTGCTGGCACTCTGTTATTTCTTGGCCACCGTGTGTTGTCCTGCTGAGAAAATGAGCCTGCTTGGCCAATATCCTGCTTGGCCACCACGAGCCATCCTGCTGGGAGGGATGAACTGTGGAACTAGTTTCATGAAGTCACACTGTAGGTGAGCTTAAGAAAGATATTTAACCCAAACCTCAGGGCCTGGAGTTGCAAGCAGTAGAAGATTCAGATGCTGCTCTTTCTGTCTACCATTATTTAGGCCTCTGTGACTTTTATTTTTAAAAATTTCGCTTCCCAGTTATAAATTCATCTTCTTAAAAAAAGTTTATTATTTTTGAGTGGAAACAACAGTGGCAACAGATCAGAGTTAGGCAAGCTTTGAGTCAGCAAATATATCAGGAAGATACCTCCCACAGAATTGGAAAGACCTCTAACGTCTTCACACTGTCAGTACAAGTTTGGGAAGCCCTACATACGCCAGAAAAATATGCTGTCAAGAAATGTGACGTGGCGGGGTTGGGGGGAGTCCATCATCCTGGGGAAATTTTGGGAGAGTGTTTTATGAGTGGATGGATCAGCTGGGATGGGGTTTCTTAAGAAAGATTTGTTCCGAAAATGAGCTCACTTTACTTAAGAGTCAGATTAAGAAAGATTAGGGAGAGAGGGGCAGAACATTCTGGGACTACATTCTCTTGGGTGAAGACAATTTTATCCCGAGTGGAGCAACAGGAAACCAAGAAGGTTAAAATCAGAGAGAAAAGGATCACGTTACCGGAATTTGTGACAGAGCTTTCTCTTTCTATGAGGTGGGGGAGAGAGAGGATCAACAAACTGAATAAAGTGTGGTACAGCACTGACCTATTTTTTGTGGACAAAGGAAAGTGGCAGGCCAGACTGTTTCAGTTCTACAGGTCAAAGGGCAACAGCTCTAACAAATGGAAAGAAAATTGTGGAGAGCTGTAAAGATAGTGATTCTCAGTGATTCGCTAGGGACTCCACCCTAAGAAGTAAATGGAAAGAATCTGTCTGAAAGTGATGAGGTATTTGAGGAATGCTAAGGCAAGGAACAAACCCCTTTCATTACGGTGCACCCACCGCCAGTTGAGCTTCACTAAGAGGGCAAGTCTGCACACGGGGCTGTCAAGGTGAATCAAACAAGGAAGATGATTTGGAATGCAGACAATAAACCTGCAGGTGGGAGGAGGGACAGGGCAGCCTGGGGCAACCCAAAAAAACCTACCCTGCTCAGCCATCCACCTACCCTGAAGTGGAATGAACATTTACCATAGAAAATCCTGAAGTCCAGTGAGTCTAAGAATGTTTTCAAGACCATGGAAGATGTTCTAAGGACTGAAAAGTTTTCCAACTGGCTGATGGAGATGAGCTAAGGTGTGCGGCAACATAACCCTGGAGACAGAAGAAGTGTGGGGGCCTTTGCTTGGACAGTTGATATGGGGATATGTAGAAGGAGGTCAGAGAACATACAGGGGGCATTTAGGGATTGGATCAATTAGAAGGCAATAGTAAATCAGGAGAGAGAGAGAGCGGTCATCATGAGAATCACTGGGAGAACTTTTTGCTGGTCATCACAAAGGCTAGACCCTGGACAGCCACTCCATTTAATTAGGATAGAGCTCCTGGGCTTCCCAAACCTAGGAAGGGCAATAGCCACTCCAAAATAAAAAAAACAAACTTGAAAATTCGGCACCTGGCTCCATCATGTGAAATATGGAAAGACTATACGACTTTCCAATTATTACAACCAAAAGAACTAGAAAGTCAAAACAAAATGATTGATGCCAATTGCTTTCCAGAAAACAAACTTTTGGTGGTGAACTAAGGCTTGGGAATGGTGAATCCCTGCAACCAACCAATGGTAGTTACCATTTCAGAGACGAATGGGCAGAGACTGGGGAAGAATGAGAGGACTTCAGATTTCTTATAAAGTCAGGTATACACTTGCCGTATGACCCTCCAATCCCATTCCTAGGTATTTACCCTAAAGAAGTGAAACTTTATGTTCACACAAAAACCTGTACATGAATGTCTATAGAAGCTCCAAACTGAAAACAACCCAAATGTCCTTCATGGGTAAATGGGTAAACAGATTTTCCTGTGTCCATACAATAAAAGGACAATAATTGTCTGCAATAGAAAGGAATGAACTATTCATACACACAATAACATGGATGAATCTCAAATGCATTATGCTGAGTAGAAGAAACCAAAATAGAAAACTACATGCTGTATAATTCTATTTATGTTCTGGAAAAGGCAAAACTATGGGGATAGAAAACAGATCAGTGGTTGCCAGAAGCTTGCGGGCAAAAGGAGGAGTTGACTACCAAGGGACACAAGGGGGCATGTTGTGGTATGGAAATTTTCTATATCTTGATTGTGATAGTGGTTACGCAACTGTATACATTTGTCAAAACTCATGTGACTGTACTTCTGAAAAGGGTGAAGCTTACTGTATGTAAATTCTATTTTAATAAACCTGACTTTAAAAAGTGCTGAGTAAAAAAAAAATTTTAAACTGACTATCCAAAAAGGATACATTGGAGAAAATAGGCCAATCTGCTTGGTTCCTGTTTGAAACCAGTTTCAGATCAAGGGCAGGGCCACAAACAAAAAAACTCACATGAACTCACCTATCATCTCTTGGAAGAGACCAGTGTCTCTACTCTTTAGGGAGAATTGGTGTGTCCTGAGGCACTATGATGAGCAATACATTTTGCCTGCCTGTTATTGTACTTTACACATGGAACTCTGAATCCAGGGGGAAATGGAAGAAGTTGTTTTGCTTCTGAACTAGGAATATTCAGAATCATCCGACTATTCCACTTTCACAAATTTTAAACTAAGAAGGCAAGAGTACTGAGTTCCCAGCACATAATTACTTCCCAAGGCCACACTGGGAATCGATGGCTGGACTTGCCCACTAAACTCTGGGTACAGATCTAATCTATTAAGAACTCTTCAACTGTAGGCATTGTTTATGGGATGGGAGAATTTTCAGAAATACCTGAAATCCCACAAGCAGCACCCAAGATTGAACAGGGTTTAAAGTGGGCATGTCTTAAGAACCTCAGGGATCTCTTGTCTTCTTTTTTTTTAATTTTATTTTTTTATTGCAGTAACATTAGATTATAACATTATATAGCTTTCAGATGTACATTGTAATATATTCCAAATTGTGTAGATTATATCATGTTCAACACCCAAAAACTAATTATAGTCCATCACCACATCTGAGCCTAATCACCCCTTTTGCCCTTCTTTTTTTTTCCTAATCCTAACAGTCATCAGTTTTTAAATAGGGTCTAGAGGAAGAAACGACTGCCACAATGCAATTAATTTTGACAGAGGAGTTGGTTGGATGGTAAAATCCATCAACAGGGTCATGCATTCATACTTGAGCTCAAGTTGGTGTAAGGACTATGGCTACCTCAAACTCCAATAAAAACGTAACCCCAATGCTGTCGATGTCATAGAAGAAATGAAGATAATAGTTCAAAAATTGTTGGCTTGGAAGTAGAGCTATTACCAAGGTTCATCCATAAACATTCCTTTCTGATTTGGAAACCAAATGGAACTTGGTGAACAACTATGCTCTGTTATGGAGGCTTCAATTTGTCCATAAAATCCCTGGCACTAATAGTAGTCTATGACTATTAATTGAGACGAGAAATTTCAAGCCTCCAACTTCTCCACGGGAAATAGTTGTATCAATATCAATTAACGTCTATGTGTCTCTAACTTACTCATTTTTATCCTCTATATAGTCTTGTGAGAGAAATACTAACTGCAGGAGAAAACAAATTATACTTAGAGGATAACTCTTTTGCACAAGGCAAAGCTGGAATGGGGGTCCAGGGACCTGGGATCTAAATGAGATACCTTGGAAAATGGAATTGGGTCTAGGAAGTTGAAACTGCGGCCTTTGGGCTTCCAAAAGAGCAATCCATTTTGAGGAAGTCCAGACACCATGGTAACAAAGTAGGCCTATTTATTCTGACAGTCAGTAGGTTGTGGGCTAGTGGGACATCCAGTACTAGGCAAACTCTATTCGGCACTGCCTCTGCCATGCTACGTATTAGAGAAGGAAGCAGTCTGGCGTAACACTTAAGCACACAAATTCTGGAGCCTTTGTTACTAGTGTTCAAATCTTATCTCTGCCATTTCCTAGCTATGGGACCTTTGGCAGATTATTTAACATCTCTGTATTTCAATTTCTTCATCTGTAAAAATAGATATAGTAACAATAAATGACTCCATTTTAGCATTGTTGTAAGTGATGACTTCATAAATGTAAAAGCACTCAGAACAAGCAAGAGCTCCTGTATTATCTATTAGTATTACTATTTTCATTTCCAGGAGCCCAAAGTATAAAAATGAGTGGAGAAATAAGAATTGGGAACATTGGATGCCTTGGCCAAAGTGCAGTGAGATTTAACTATTAAGACTTCAGAACTAGAGACATGAGCTGGACCCTCTTCTCTCATTTCTGTTCCTGGCCAATACATCTTACAGCAGGACCAGGAACACCAAAGTATTGCACACACCCCTCTCTGATGGGTAGGTCCCAACTTTTCCCTTTTATGTTTCTGGAAACTCCTGCCATAACTAACCAAAGTCAGTATAGGGATCTATATTAGTCTCCTAGGACTGCCATAACAAATTACCACAAAGTGGGTGATTTTAGACAACATAAATTTATTCTCGCATAGTTCTGGAGGTAAATCAAGGTGTCAGCAGTGCCATGCTCTCTCTGAGGGCTCTAGGAGAGACTCTGTTCCATGCCTTTCTCCTAGCTTCTGGTGTTGCCAGCAATCCTTGGCATTCCTGGGCTTGTAGACACATCACTCCAATCTCTCCCTCTGTTGTCACATGGCATTCTCCCTATGGATCTCTGTCTCTGTGTCTCTTCTCCTCTTCTTATAAGGAGATGAGTCATACAGGATTGAGGGCTCACCCTAATGACCACGTCTTAACTTGATTACATCTGCAAAGATTCTATTTCCAAAGAAAATCACATTCACAAGTACTAGAGATTAAGACTTCAACATATCTTTTTTGGGACACAGTTCAACCCATGACAGGATCTAAGACAATAAAACATTTCAGTATACCTGAAACCATCGTGCTGTCACACACATTGGATAGTGGAAAGAAGTAAACGTTGAAGGGGAGGACTCTTTTTCTGCTTGCCTAGAATGCTCCCCATGATGGTCCCACACCAGCCTCTCTAAGAATTCCTTTCAGGCAACCTCTAGTTGGAGGCATAACTTTAAGTGAACTTTGCAAATTACTGCTTGAGGTTGACTCTTCTTGGTGGTAGTTCACAGCTACTCTCGTTGAGTTGAGGTCATTCCAACTATGAAGGAGGATGCCCCCACCACTGGAAACCCTCCAATTAACATGTTTTGCTGCTAAGGCAAGGAGGGTACTTCCAACTAAGAAATGACGTGGTAAATAGCAAACCTAGCAGATATGGATGGGCAGCCACACGTATCTTACATCTCCGACCCTGTGGACATTGCAGAGAGAATGAATCAGGTCTAAAGGTTGAGCTGCCTAAGGGCTGCAATGTCATAGGGTCTAATTGGGCTAATGCCTTTCTCTTTAGGTTGATGAGCCTGAGGAAGCAAGAAGTATACATATTAAGGCCTGACTGGTAAGTTTGTATGGAGGACTTAATCCATTGGGGGTCCAAGAGTGGGGGTCGGAGGTCAAATACAGTTTGGCATAGAGTTACAACAGCTAGTCCGGGGTTTTCCATTTTAAATCAATCAGCTATTTGCTATGATCTAAGGTCCAAGCCAGGACTCTACTCAGGCCAAAGAGAAGGCCCTAAAATGATTAAGAATTGGTCATTGCACGTTGCCAGGTTCCATTCCTGTTCCCAAACTTGAGTGAAGGGTGGAGGATGAGGGAGACTTTCTCAGTAATGTGCAAGCTTGTACTGGGTGTATACACATTGGATAAGAGGATCAATCAGCCCCGGTTTGTCCATGCATTGCAGTTAATAAGGCATGGGCAGAAGCCCTCAACCCTTTCCCCAGGGGTCAAAACCAGAGACCCATGCAAGGCTTGCTCCTAGAATGCTACCTGTAATAGTGATAAAAATGTGCCACTGAGACCTCCTGCTGCAGGAAGCATAGTTGACTAATAGCCCCAGCTTCCACCTGACTTGGTCCACCACCATGTTTGCACCAAGACCATGATTCCCCAGGCTACCAATTGCCACTGAATGAGCATGGTGAAAGTACTAGTGCTGGCCCATTCTTGTGGGACACAAGATTCTTCTAACCCATCTGCCCGGCTCAAACTTTCTCTAAACTGTGCTACAGACTGGAACTCTTTCTAGCCAATCCTCCTTCCTTCCCCGTCTCCTTTCACAGGTGTCAGACATGGATTGCAGTCTGAAGGCTCTCCCTGTGTCCCTCTGCTTCTACCTCTTTATCACCCACAGGCATTTCTCCTCATAAATTTCTTGCACATCTAATCCCATCTTGCCACCTGCTTCTTGGAGGTTTTGAACAGACATAAATTGTACTGTCAATGCGATCCAAGAAAGCAGATGGTGGGTTGGGGTTTGGAGACTGGGTCACTCCTGACCTTTTGGGTAAAGAGGATGCCATCCTGAGTCGTAGATGGGGATAGATATTCCTTTCCACAAGGTGTTAACTCAAATGCTGAAGATTTCACCAGTAGTGACTAGGGAAAATGTCTGGTGGAAGGGGATGCCCTTGCAGGTACAATGATTCCAGCATTTGAAAGATAGGTCAGCAAAGATAGGTCATGGCTGGTTATTACTAATTTGTATTGATGCCCTACAAAGTGGTAATGAGATTGAGAGCTGTTAACAAGCAATTAATGGCTAAGTATAAGAGCCAAAGGATCATGTTGATGGCTTATAAAGATGCCCTTTTCTCCTTCAGTAGAAGAGCAGACACATCAGAGGAGCAGACTCAGGGCTTGATAGTAAGAGCCTCGAGGTGATTAAATGCTCATCCCAGGCAAGTCTGTCACGCTAAAGTCAGAGCTCTGGTTGGAAAAACCTGGGGCCTGAAAAATAGAATGGAGCCATCTGGATGGATACTCCTGAGATGTTGGCTCCATAGATTTCCCTGAACTCTCAGAAACTGCAGAGGTGGCCCACCCTTCCCTAGTAATGGCTAGTACTTGTCTCATGCTGGAAGATGCCAGTGAGGCTTCACCCCGCAAAGCAAATGGTTTCCCTTTCAGGAGCTGCCTCAATCTCTTCTCCTGGCGCCAGGCTAATAACCTGGGTTAAATCCCAGTATAACCCAACTGGAGATATGCTGGGCCTGCTAGAGAAGTAAAGAAATTACATACTAAAGGAGCTGTAAAAATTAGCTAACACATAGTGCCATTAGCCAGGTGAGTACCCCTAGGATGGGATTTTGAGGTGCTTGATCAAGGCAGCTAGAACATAACATTGAATAAGCAAGAATTTATCCATTTGAGGGTGCTTTCTTGGGAGGTGGATTTAACACCCTGGAAAGCACCCCAGGGGTGGGGCAAACTCACTGCTAGGGGGGCTCTTAGAAGCCTGGAGTAGGCAAAGGCCCAGACTAAGTGAAGTGGAAATGCCTGAGTTGCCTGGAGGATGGTAGAGGAAGGAATAAAGAGGCTGAAGGAACTCGACACACTGGAATGGATATATCATATGAAGTCAGAAATACCACCAGAAGATTATGTTCATGGCGGGGGAGGGCGGGCAGAAAACTCTGTATTCACCAAAGCCACCAGGAACGTACTGGTGAGAGGAGGCACCAGCATCACTAAGAAGTTTTGTGGTGGCTTTCACCCGATGGCTAGGGCTGAGGGTAAGAGAGATGGTCACAGAGCTGGGCTCATTAATGTTCACGGGGATCACGGAGCCTTGAAGTAATAGAGGCCAGGTGGCAGCAATTAACTGCCAGAAGCCAGAAGGCTACAGTCACTATAATGACTGGTAATACTTTAAGTCAGAAGAGGAGCCAAGAGGGCTTGCTAGGTAGGGTGTTGTGGAGATGGTTAATAAAACATGGAATGCTTAGGAAGCAAAACAGACAGGCAGCCAACAAAGGTGCTGCTGAGCATCAACAACCAGGAAAAGCCAAGAATGGAGGAAGATGCTGAGGGCAGTTGTCCCCTCAAAAATGTAATTATAAAGGGGTAGCATGAGGGAGATCTTTGTGGTGACAGAACGTTTCTGTATTTTGATTGTGGTAGTGGTTATACAAATATATACATGTGCTAAAATGTCATTGAATGATCCACAAACATAGAAAATAAATGAGTGTGAGCAAAAACTGGTAGAACCTGAGTTAAGATCAATAGTCTAGTTAATTGTATTGTGCCAATTGATTTCCTGATTTTGATAACGCACTATAAGTTGTGTAAGATGTCACCATTGAGGGAAGCTGGATGATGGGTACATGGGACCTCTCTCTATTATTTTTGGAACTTCTTGTGAGTCCATAATTATTTCAAAGGTTAGAAAAAAAGAAAGAGGCGTGTTAGAATAAAGAGTAATTGCAGCCCTCTGGCTGGAAATGGTCATTTGTGTAGCTATGGTTTGTTATGAAGCAATAGATACCTGAAACGTGGAGGAGTTATTGCAGTTCCACATTTTCATGCAGAGCAATAACCAAGTACACTTTGAGTCCAAAGCAAGGAAGATACCTACAAGTAGCCGAAACTTTTGTTATGCTTTATTACTGAGATCTGTTCACTAGGGTTGCTTTTCACAAGCCAAGCAAGAAAGCCCATGTCAAAACTTGTAGCTTGGAAGCAACTTGGAAGAAAATCCCCTGGACAGTAGTCAGTCACTCTTTTAAGAAATGCTGCATTATCAACAATCCTGATGGCACAGAGGACAATATTGTGTGGAAAAACATGGACAATTCCAGCTGTGAGCTGAAGTGATTCAGAATAGTCATGTTCTAGACGTGAAGAAATTTTAGAAATACTTAAAGCAATTTATATTGCTTTTATTTTTATGTACCCATAAGAGTGATATATTAAAAGATAGTATCTCTATATAGGCCTAAAATAACTTTAACTAAGTAAAAATAAAAAATTATAAGTGCAAGGAAAACATTATGGCATGGTTTAATTGGTAGCCTTTTTACTTAGTGATACATAAAATAATGGTACATCTTGCATTCGATGGCATCTTATATTTGATGAAGTACAGTATCTGGGGATAGTCCCTGGCCAGAGCTGGGTGAACATCTTTGCCCCCTACAGCTCAGCTCTGACCATGGTGTTCACCTCTGCCCTTTTCACCTTGAGGATGCTCATGCATAGATCAGGATTCACATGTCGGCCACTCCTGGAATGAGACAGCCCATCCGAGACAATCTTCACCTCACCATGACATAGCTCCATTCTAGGCCAGAGCCCTGGTGTCTGCTCCCCACAATACGAAGCACTTGCCCTCTTCGACCTGCTCCAACCTCCAGACCAGGGACCTCACTTTTTCTCCATAAACACCCTAGCCAGTTGTTCCAGCCTTTGGCCTGTACGTGGAAGACATTCACAACAAACAAAAGGATCTGCGAGTCACCTCCAATAGCCAACAAACGGGGAAAAGGCTAAGGATGACCATCATCACCCAGATGGAGCAGCCATCCAGGAGGGGAAGCAGGTAGGGTTTTCTTCCCATCACATCAGTATCATCTGGCAGTACCACAAGCTCTAGAAGAAGCTCCTGGTCCAATTCAGGGAGAGAGAATGCTACTGAGGAGGAGGAGGGGGACCCTAGGCCTGGCTGGGAACTATTGGGATCTCTCTTGGGCCTTGCTGGGGGCAAAGGCTATTTCATGATGTGAAGAGCAGACCTGAGAGTTTTGGTTTGGCAAAGTTGTCTCAGTGTGAAAGGCAGAAGGGAGAGCCGTGATCTTTGTGGGGACTGTTTTTGTTTGTAAGTGCCAAAGGGAGGCCTCCTGGCCTGCTCAGCAGCTGCCTAATTGTGTGCACAACTTAGTTTGAATAGAATACATGAGAACCAGGGAAAGAAGAAATTTTAGGGGGTGGTATTGTACAAAATTATAAAATTTTAAATTGGGTTAAAATGAAATGTTTCTAATCAATAACTAGGATCTTTCAGTAAATTCAAATAACTTTGGATGCAGTTTTCAATGATTTTATGAGTCAAGTAGATTTGCTTTAGGTTTTTTAAGAGTTGTTTCCTTGTTGTGGTTCTTTTGATATTTTTGTTTTTATTTCAATTTCATTTTAAGGTGAGTAATTACATCCTGTCTGTTTGGTTTTTAAAGCTTTCATAAACCTTTAAAGTTTGCAAACTGGCTGAAAACAAAATATCTCCCAACAGCAGTTTATACTTTTGTAGCTATTGACTGTATTCATTTTTAAACCATTTTGTTACTGTTCTGGCATCAAAACATTTTTTTGGTTTGTGAATTCTTAAAAACTCATTTAAAATGTTTCAATGATATTGCATTATATATTTCTTTCATATTCAATAAGCTTTTCATTTCATAGCGTTTATCAGTCTCTGCTATTATTTTGGTACCATATGCTTTTCTACCAGAATTGAGGATGAGAATGTTCCTAGGCTTCCATTTGGACATTTGATTAATTTTTAAATCCTGTGTGGCATTTTCTAAGGTTTTTACAAATTATATATTTGCATATCTTTCAGAATTTTAGGAGTGATTTATCTTTGTTTCAATTTTTGTATTTTATTTTTATTTTTTACTGAGATATAATTGGCATATAACATTGTGTAAGCTTAAGGTGTGCGACATGTTGATTTGATACATTTACATATTATGTAAATAATTAAATCTAGTGGAAATAATTAAAATCTAGTCTCTTAGCAAGTTTGGTGTTTATAATACAGTTTTATTGTCTATAACCACTACACTGTTCATTAGATCTCTGGACTTATTTATCTGCTAGTCGCAAGTTTGCACCCTTAAACAACATCTCTCCTATTCCCCACCACGCAGCCCCTGGTAACCATCATTCTACTCTGTTGTTACAAGTTTAGCTTTTTTAGATTCCACCTATAAGTGATGCCACACAGTAGTTGTCCTTCTCTGTCTGACATCTCACTTAGCATAATGTCGTTAAGATCCATCCATGTTGTCATAAATGGCAGGATTTCCTTTTTTCTCATGGCTGAATAATGTTCCATTGTGTGTGTATGTATCTATAGATATAGATATGGATATAAAATTACTTTCCCTGGGCAATACATATATATCACATATATATATCACATATTCTTTATTCATCCATCAGTTGACAGACACTTAGGTTGTTTCCATATCTTGACTATTGTGAGTAATGCTGCAGTAAACATAGGAGTGAAAATATCTCTTTGAGATCCTGTTCTCATTTCCTTTGGATATATACCCAGAAGTGGAATTGCTGGATCACAGGATAATTCTATTTTTAATTTTTTGAGGAACCTCCATACTGTTTTCCATAGTGGCTGCACCAATTTACATTCCCACCAACAGTGCATGAGGGTTCCCTTTTCTCCACATCATCACCAAGACTTGTTATTTCTTGTCTTCTTTATGATGGCCATTCTAACAGGTATGAGGTGATATCTCCTTGTGGTTTTGATTTGCATTTCCCTGATGATTAGTGATGTTGAGCATCTTTTCATGTACCTGTTGCACATTTAGATGTCTTCGGAAAAATTCATATTTCATTCCTCTACCTGTTTTGTAATTAGTTTGGGTATTTTGTTGTTGTTATATTGAGTTGTATGAGTTCTTTAAATATTTTGGATATTAACCCCTTATTCAATATATGGTTTGCAAATATTTTTTTCCCATTCTGTAGGTTGCAATTTTTATATTTTAAATATAATTTATTTAAGTCAATTATTCCTGTTCTGTTTGGCATTGTTTTCAAGAAGTTTTCAGTTGCAAATTCATTTATAATGCATGCCTTCAAGCACCAGCTAACACTTCCGGTAATTTTTATGTATCCTATTTAGATGTTACAAAATCAGGAGCTGAACTATTCATACCACACAGATTATGGTGTACTTTTATCATCGGTCAGTCCAGGCTATTCTCTTCTCTAATTTTATTTTATTATTTTTTTTCTCCTTGACTCCAAATCCCTACTTTCATTCCCCTCTTTCCACCACCACAAAAAAATACTCTAAATTTATCTGAAATATGTCCTGGATATGTTTGTATCTTTAAGAAGTATATAGCGTTGCTGGATGTCACAACATTTTAATGCATTTTTTCACAAAAATCATTTTCCAAGTTTTAGTTTCCTTTCCAGACAGTAATATTCACTTTTTGATCTAGCCTTGTTATATTTTTGATTATCTGTAGCATTTATGTCAATGCACGTTTTACTCAGCATAATGTTCCTCAGCCCAATGTCATTATATTGCTACTATTTGTTTTGCTTTCAGAATGGAAGCTTTTATCTAATTGGGCCTGTTTCATATCACGAAAGGCCAGTCTCAGAGCGTCAAGGGCAGCAATGAGGGTCTTTTTCTGGGCAGGGAATGACTGGTAGTGAACTCTGTAGCTTGGCTTGCTGAACATCTCCTCTAACCACTCTCTAGTGTCCCTTCCTTTATGAATAAGGCTGGAAAGCTGAAAGCTCTATTTTCTTACTCCTTTGAAATGAGGAAATGGATGTAATTTAGGTTCTGCTAATCAGATATACTCGTGTGAGAATGATCTTTGAAAATGTAGTTAAGTGAAGAGAAAGGTGGCAATATGAGAGGCTTCCATTCTGCTGCTGTGAATCTAGCAGGCACGGGATGGCTCTGGAACAACAGATATGATGGCAGCATTCTGATCTCAGGAGCACAGTATGTTCCTAGAGCCAGTGGCTGTGGTGGCAGATTCCTGAGCCCAGGATTGTTGCTAAGGTAGTGTAATCCTGAACCTAGCTGTCGGGAAGGAAACTTCCTGATTCCCCAGCTTCCTGACTGTGGCAGAGGTAGCAGTCTTCCTGGCGGGACAGTTTATTTTGTTGTTCTAGTAGTCACCCCTGGCAGCCGAGCCTAGAGGTTGCTCCATCAGCCCTTCTGATGATTTTGTGAGCACCTTATTCTCTGTGTTAAATCTCTATCCTGTTAAAGTAACTAGAATGATTTCTGTTATGGGCAACTGAACTTTGACTAACACACGTGCTGATCAAAATAAAGTTCTTCCCATAAGAACACTCTCTACTAGGGACACCAAGACTAGTGTCCTTTAAGACAACTACTCCCAACAACTTGTTCCTGTTTTTAGGAGCCCTCATTAAGGCAGCTCAGGCACAATGCCTCTTTCATCAGGCTAGTGACCAGATGAAAGAAATCTATCATATGTTGGTGGAGGAATTACTTTCCCTGGGAAATTAGAACTCCTTATCCTCAACGGAATTTGCTTTTAGTTACTGCATCTCCCCTCTCAGAATAAACTGACTTAATAGGGAAATGCCTCACTCTATTTTTTGCCCAGGACTCTGACCAGAGGCTTAGGTCCAAAAAGGGAAGAGATGAAAGGAAAAGAGTAGGATCTACAGATTGTCTTTAGCAGGCCATCAAAGGAAAAAGAGCAAGAGTTGTAAGCTCCAATGGTTCCAGATGTAGGAGCTGGACAGCAGGCTCCACCCATCTCATTGGGGCCACCTGGAACTGCACCAAACTCCAAAGAGTCAACGTGCTGAGCCCTTTCTGGGTGACCAAGACAGCCTGCTCACCAGTCCTGCTCCCTGCTTACTTTGCATCCTCGCATTCCCAGAGTGTGTCCCAACAATCCGAGAATGAGGAAGGCACACTCCTTTATAGAATGCTTGTATGTGCAACGCTTCCAAATGTTAGCTAAAGGCCTGGTAGGTTGGGAGGGGCCTGGGAAGCCCAAAAGAAAATACACAGGAGGTGCGAGGCCATGCAGACAACTACACAAATGGCAGTTCCACCAAATCAGGTCCTAACCCGCCCTCCCTCACATCTGCAATTCATATCATGCCCAGCCATTTTGTTACTTAGCTTTCTTCTGTCTTTTCAAGCTTCTCTTGTTCAGGCTGATACTCCTGTCTAACCTACACTCTGAGTTTTCTACCTTTTGGCTGCGTTTCCTGGGCTTCTATAAACCACTTGCCTCTTAGCATTGTGCCTTTTCCAACTGATAAATTCCTAAGCACCCCCTTCGGGGCCCAGTCCTGAGTCCTCTTGCCTGTGCCATTTCCTGGAAGGCCACCCTGACGGGACCTGACCCAGCTCAGACTGAGGGCTTAGTAAAGAACAGCCCAACCATCACCCCACGCATTATTTTTGTATGGTTTTCTGAAATGTATTTCAAAGTTGGAGGGTTTGGAAAGGCAGAATGTATTCCAAGGTTACGCTCCACACACAAGATTGATGACTGATTGGAGAAATCCGTGATATCCCTCTCTATGAGTTAAAATAACACCAGCTACTAGAACAGAGAAACTCTGAAACAGTTGTAGTGACTTAACACAATAGAAGGTTAATTCTTGTTCCATCAACTCAGTGACGACGTTCTCGCCTGGTGGTGGCCTCCTCCTATCTTGTGACCTCAATCTTCTCTGGGCCCCGGTGTTCCCTCCATTTAGGTGGCAGATTGGGAAAGAGACCATAGAGTAGGCACAGCCCCTTGTTTGGCCATGTAGTAACTCTCATTTCCACTTTCAAGAACTGGTCACCTGGATGGAGCTGGGGGTGGGTTGGGGGCGCTGAACTGTAATCCCTGGCTGGGCAGCTGCTCCTAGCCACCACCCATGCCACGGAAGGAGAGCATGAATCTTAGGTAGCCACCGAGCCATCTCGGCCACACCCTCCTTATTCCTTTTCAAGCAATTAGCTTCTAAATAAATCATAGCTGGAGATAAAATTTTAAATTGTATTAAAAAGCAGTGAGGCAAAAATTCCTGAAAATAAATCAGGAATAAACCCTCTTAGAATCTGAAAATTGGCCCGAAATGTAAAAGTGGACTTGAAATTTTTTAAGACTTTTTCATAGTGCATAAAAACTAGCACCCTTACTCTTTACCAACATTTAAATAATTGGGCACAGAGGCTGAAAGGCACAAATTATTAAGAGTAAAAGTCCTCAAGCTCCCTCTTAGTATACACATTTTTCAAATATTTGAAAAACATGGGTAATGAAATAATTGTTGACTCTTTGTGGTTTCTTTTTTTAAGACAGAATGTATGCTCATTCCTGCTGATAAGCTGCTCTTCCAAATCTGGCAAGACTATCCCCCAGCAGCAGTCTGTTCCCCCTGGGAAACATCTTTGGGGAACATGAAGCCCAGGCCTACTTCTAGGTGGTCAACTCCAGGAGCTTGTGGGCTCGCATTGCGGGGGACTCCATCCCAGTCCTCCTTATGCCTCTCCAGCCTATGGTCCTCTAGTCAGGCACAGTAAATACATTCCACCCCAGCCTAACCAGTGCATGGTGAACACTAGACCTTTTCAGGCAAAGCTCACAAGAGTGTATATAAGCCACATGTCTGCTTCCCTGACCCATAGGCTCTGTTTTTCTCCATATCTAAATCTTAAAGCCAAGTTGTGTTCACATTCACCATAGAGAATCCATTCCCATCAACGAGCGTTGTAGAATTAAAGGAAGATTTCCTGGGGGCGGGGGTTATGCTAGGGGTGTTGTCCCTTGCAGAATTTAACTAGAAAGTCCCCATTAGGCATTATTTATTATTCCAAATCTTTCTTTTCAGTCTTTACTGAGCAGATTCCCCCTCCTCCCTGCCACCTGCACCATCTCCCAAACAACCTTCCATTTTCCCTGGCTTCATTTTCTCCCTCAGGGATCTTACCCAGGTCCTTTTGATCTCTTCTCTTATTCTTTCAAGGAAATTTAAGTCTCTTCTAGCTGCTCCCTCCAAACTGGTACACTCCACCCACTACTGAAAATTCCCCTCAGGTCTGTGACAGGCCATTAATTATATTGAGTTTGATGACTTTGTACCTAGCCACGCCCCCCAAAAAAATCTTCCATTAATAGAGCCTATCTTCCTTGGAAAGTTGTAGGGTATTATATCTAAGTTTCCCTTCTGCCTGCCTGTACAACATAAACATCCTGGTATTTTTTAGCTGATTTCTAGGGGAAACACTATGTTTTGGGACACTGTAACTGCAGAAGCCATTCAACTGGACATTGTCAGATACGGAGTGGGGAGGAAATATAAATTATGCACCAAATAAAATGTAAAACACGTACAACATATTTTTTATCAAAATCTGGTCAATGTGTCTACTCTTGTAAATGGAAATCACTGACTGACACTTGAAACCGATCAGTCCATAAGGGAATTCAAACCCCCACAGTTGTTTGTCTACTCCAGCTATCAGAGTCAGACAACTACACTGAAGTTCTAGTAGGTGAAGTTGTACGGTGGCACAGATTAATATAAGTGATTAATTTTAAAACTGGTTGGTGACTAATATAAAAATACTAAGGTCATATACATTGTAGAACTGACTAAGAATATGAAAGACTACGACGAGGGCAGAATGATTGAGTCGAGTTATGTAAAAAGAGATAAGAGAAGATAACTTTGAAAGAAGACACTGCCTCAAATAGGACACTTGGCTCCCAAGTCTCCTCTCGATCCTGCAAATGTCATGGAGTCCCAATTCTGAGGCAGAAAGGGCACAGGAGCCAGCCTATAAAGGTGTGGGATGTGACCGCACAGCAAAGATTGCCTCAGTTAATCCTTCCAGTCTGGGAAAATTGAAGGCCAGAAAAGCAGTCTTGAGAACCGACCTCCCTAAACTGTTATACAAACATGTCTGCCAATGAGAAAAAACTAATAAAACTGCCCCTGGGGACGGGATTAGTCCTGTGCTAGAGCAAGCTCCAATGGGCTCCTGAGAGTGGATTGTGGGCATCTCTTTCCAACTCCACATTCCTTTCAAAAACATCACGTTGGTAGCTTGAAATTGACTATAGTAGGAGTATTTACTCCATGGAAATAGGCAAATGCTATAAACCAGGGCTTTTCTCCCCCTGAGAACTGTTTTACCAGCACAGCACTGCCTTTGGATGTGTTTTTCTAGGGAGGAGACAGGTCTTCTCCATGTAAGCCCCTTCAAATGCATAGCACCTACTCACCCACTACCTGGGGTGGACATCTCCTGTTGAGATTTTCTGCCTGCTGCATCCCTACTTGTATTTATTTGGACTAATACCCCCGTTCTTGGTCCTGATTACTTATAAATTCCTGTTTTACTCCATGGATCTGCAGTGGACCCACTCATTCTATGTATAAAGGAAAGTGGGACATAACTATACAAATTAAATCCAAACTTACTGCTACATCAGAGCATTTTACTGCAGAGCAAGGGAAGTTATGGTTCCACCACCTCCCATCTCCCTTTTTAGTATAGGTCACAGCTACTGAACAGGGACTGTGTGCAGGTGCTTTAAATTGATTTTCTCCCTCAATCCTTGAAACTACCCTAGAAGCTGGGTCTTATCACCCCCCACTTTACACATGGGGACACTGAGACTCAGACAGCCTTCTAAGGGAATAGCTAAAGGACACACCGAGCCAGATCTTGAGCCAGAATTTGAACTCGGGGCTGTGTGACTCTAAATCCCATGTACGTAACCACCTCGTTGCTCTGGTCTGCCACATTTATCAGGAATCATGGTAAAAGCACTGTGGGGGAAGATAGAAAGTGCTTGGGGACCGGCATCCTCCTTTGCCCAGACTCAGTCTCATTATACTTCAGACAGTGTGTGGTGAGAGAGTTGAGGGGAAAAAAGCCAGCTGACGCGTGGGATTGCCAAGCAACAGCTTATGAAATGAACTCAAACCATGGCAACCAAATGCTGCAGACCCAGCAACAGCCTCATTTCATTTACAAGAGTAAGAGGAGGGCTTTGTCAACAACTGATGAGATAAATGAGAAGACTACCAGCTATGCAAGTACAAGGAATTATCTTCATCATCATCATTATTTTTAAAGCATACAATATCAAATAATCTATGAAAATGATTCCTTGAAAAAATATAGGATTAAACACATCATTATGTCACATATAAACTGTATGCATACACTTTTGAAAAATGTGTATCTCTGATATCCAAAATCTCAACTGATCACCTTTATTTAATAGAGCTATTCATTTGGGGGTGGTAAGAAGGGCTAACACATGAAACCCCTCATTTAAAAATCAATTTATTTACAAAGCACCTTCTAATTAATTCCTCACAATAACTCTGTGTGCTCGGTATTGTTTTTCCCACTCCACAGGCAGGAGAAGCATGAAGTGGGGATTGTAAATGAGTTTTCATAGGCTGCACAGATAATAAAGCACAGATCCAGGACACTCTCCTACAAAAACGTCATAAGTCTCAGAACCCTCTGAGAAGCTGATCACATCTACAGTAAAAAATGCACAAAAATCAACTTGTATACTATAGTTTGCCTGCAGTTCAGTGGGACTCATGGTTCCCCCTGATGTACATCCATGCAACCCAGCTAGAAGAACACTATTCATTTGTTTTTAACCATGATACACAGTGCTCTCAGGGGATTTTTAATTTCTTTTCTTCAGTGGTTCATGAAGTCTCCCCAAAGTTCAGAGGTTTGTTAAACTAGAAGCCAAGGAATGTTACTAGTTGTACGCAGAAAGGATTGGACATCACTGAGTTGTTAATAATTTTGATTTGCCCCAATTTTGGTCCCTCAGAATTCCATCCTGACATCATCCTTTGCTCGCTGTCTCGGCCAGACACACATCCACCAGAAATGGGGGGACCTGACATGTTTCAGTGAACAACTGACCCCAGAGCAAGTGGCTCTGTGTCTGTCTGGGTGCATTGAGCCATTTTGTTTATCTCTTGTGACCTGAACATTGTCATCTTGTTGTCAGGAAACCTCACGTCTGTTCTGGTAGTGGGAGGAATGGGGTCTTCACCTGATAGTGACTACCAAGCCAGTAGGGCAGTGTCTTTTTTCTCAGAGGACCTAAAGTGGTTTGCTGAGGACCCACAAAGGCAAACTCTAAGGCTTTAATGATACAGGCCTTTGGCTGCAAATCCCTTCTACCCTGATAGTTGGTGCTAGACATTCTATGAACGCCACAGACTCTTTTCCTCTCTCATTCCTAAGGCCCAGACTAAAAGCTAATTGAGTGTTCTTTCTGGTTCTCCAGGTCACACCATATGAGATGAGAGGGAAACGAAATTCAGTGTGTGTGGAGAGAGAGAGAGAGAAAGAGAGAGCAGTGTTTCTCCTTAAGGCTTCAGTGGAGTCTGAAATGGGGTTGGAGTCCCCTGGCCTTGAAAGTTGTCAGTATCTCTCTGCCTCGTTCTCAGCCCTCCGTTCAGTCTGTGGGATCTTTATCTAGCCTGGGATGGCTGGAAGTCCTTTGGACAGACCACATATTCTTCTACGCCAGGTCCTTATCTCTTGGCATTCAAAAGACCCAAGATCCTACAACTCAAAAAGCCTTTCTTTCAGTCCTATTTTCTCTGAGTAAATTTTCTGAAGTCTCTTCTGAAACTCAAAAGCTGATCTTGGGCTCTTTGATTCTATTTGCATTTCTGCTAAAACAACTCTACCCTGGGGCAGAAGCCTTGGACCTGCCATGTCTGAGGCAGGGCCAGGAGTACAAGGGCAAACTGGAGCTGGGGGTGAAAAACAAAGGTTAATAATTCACAATGCCACACTTTCACAGGAAGAAAGAGAAATAAATTTGTCAATAAAGAGATAAGGGTTCAAGAGGAAAAAAAGACCAAGGTAGATCCTAAAAGTGAGCCTCCACCTCTTATTTCTCTCCCAAGAGGAAGCCCCATGTGGAAATAGGAGATTTTAATCTTGTTTTTGCTCCCGTTAGAAGTTCCATCTCCTGGCACACTAGCCATTATGACCTGGAAGGTATTGTCTTACACATGCATCATGTGCAGTCTCTCATTTAAATGTATAAGATAGTGGTGTTATAACTATAAGCAGACGAGGAAATGAGAATCAGAGAGAATAAGTAACTTGCTCTTGATACATAGCTAAGAATTTAAACAGGAATGTATTTTCTGCCAAGCCCAACTGCCTAAACAGTTTCTTTGACCTTGGCTCCTATCAGGGTTGAAGCGGGGTAAGAGACAGCCCTGTGCAGCCCCGAGGTTCCAGTGTGTCTGCAACACAAAGGCTTCTTTGTGGGCTGGGCTCTGGGTCCAGTTGTCTACGAATTCCAAGACATTACAAGCACAAGAGGGGCCACATGCTATTGGAAGGTGGTATAGCCTATCACTCATGATGTCACCTTCCTTTAGATATGCATGAGTGTGCAGAAAATAGTTAATACAGCAGACTTGAGACTCTTGTCTTCAGAAAGGCCTGCTTTCGAGGTTGGCCCTTGGCTGGCATCTGGGAACTTGGCACTTGTGGGCAGAATACTGGCTGCCTAAAGATGTCCATGTCCTAATCCCTGGAACCTAGAAATATGTTACTTTACATTGCAAAAGAGATTTTGCAGATGTGATTAAGGTTAAGGACTTTGAGATGGGGAGATGATCCTGGAGTATCTGGGTGAGCCCAAACTGATCACGTGAGTCCTCAAAAGTGGAGAACCTTTCTTAGTTGTGGCCAAAGAGATGAGATGATGAAAGTGGGGCAAGAAAGATCTGACTTGAGAAGGATTCAACTCACCATTCGGGCTTTAAAGATGGAGGAAGGGGCCACAAGCCAAGGAATGTAGTGGTCTCTAGAAGCTAGGAATGACCCTCAGTTTGTAGCCCACAAGAAAACAGGGACCTCTGAACTGACTTCTGCTAACAACCTGGAAATGGATCCTCCCTGGAGCCTCCAGAAAGGAATGCAGCCCTGCCGACACCTTGATTTTATCCTGGGGAGACATGTGCTGGACTTCTGACCTACAGGACTGTAAGATAATAAATTTGTATAGTTTAAGCCTCTAACTTTGTGATAATTTGTCACAGCAGCAATAGAAACCATTACAGCACTTGACTTGTTCCCTAGTTGATAAGGGTAGTTCACAGTGTCTAATCTGTTTGTACAATGTCATTTATGTTGAACATCTACTTTCCTTCTGATAATCTGGAATTTTGCTACATGCTAGCCAGAGGGTGCCTAGTGACTATCCCCTAATCAAAACAAAAAAAAGCCCTTGGGCACTGAGTGAGCGTTCTTGGGCAAAAACATTGCCCACATATTTGTGTTTTCACTCCTAGGGAAGAGTGTGCTTGGTGTGCCCCCTCTCAGAAGGGAGCGAGCATAAGGAAGCCTGTGATTCCTCCAGACCCCACCCATGTCTTTTTTTTCCATGCTCATCTTATTGTATATCCTGTTGCTGTAATAAACCTTAGCCGTGAATGCAGTTATATACTAAGTCCCTTGAGTCCTTCTAGAAAATTCACTAAACGTGTAGATGGTCTTGGGGACTCCTGAAATAATGAGGGATAACAGGCCACATTTTGAGTGGCCAGTAAATTCCAAAGTGCTACTGTAGATGTGATCTGAAGGCAGGCTTTTTTCTTACATTCCATGTCTCACTTAGGGCTGGTGACTGGCGGAGGCATGGGGCCCTGCACGACTGGCTTCTCTGTTGCTCAGCAACAGTGGTGCTTTCCAGAGCAGAGGAGGTGGGAGTTGTTGGGGGGCGGGGGGAGGGGGTCCAAACAGGAAGTGCCATGATCCACCACAGCAGAGGCACACCTGCTCCCTCTGGTGGTCTGTCCCTTTCAACAGTCTCTGCTGAAGACGGGAACTCGCCACTCAGTGATGGGTAAAGCAAACACTGAAGCTGCTGGCTGAGCTTACCGCTAGATGTAAAAGGTCAACTCCAATAGGCCTTCAGACCCAGCAATCTTGAGCAATTCCACTGTTGAAATATTGCATGCATTCCTCCTGGAAATATTTCCTGAGCACAGAATTTTTTCTAGAAAGTATCTGTTTGGACAGTAAAATCTGGTGGCACACAATTGATTGGACATTTCACTCGGAATGGAGACACTGAATGTGTCTGTTCAGGCAGAATCCTCCTGGAGGGGAATCAGAAACCCTATTTCATGAAGGTGTGGTTTGTTAAGAGTGTTGCTACCTCTCTTTTGATCTTATTTAACAAGACATCCCCAAATCAGCATCTCTTAGGCTTCTCCTGAGATTAGGGGCCCTAAGTGTCAGTGAATATTTACAACTACACAAGGAAAGCAGCCAGCTTAATTTGTTTGTTCATTCCATCATTTGTTCATTCATGTTTTGAGTCACCGACCTAGCTGCTGGGGAATACCGTGGTAAACCAGACAGACATGGTCCCTGCAGCCATGGAGTGCCCAGCCTAAAAGAACTCTCTCATCTGGTATTGCCATGGTCTGCCCCCTGGATAATCAGTATGGACTCTGACCACAGAATCAGACAGGCCTGGATTTCCAGTAGTGCCTGGACTATGTCTAGAATCTACTGCGAGACAGGAAGGGACGTGGGATTCTGAAGCACACATGCTCAAAATCCACCCCCTAGGGAGAGCGTCACCCTCTGCCCTGCCCAGCCTCTTCTGAATAGCCTTTCTAAATTTGCGGAGTCCCCAAGTTAAGAGTCCTGCCTCCCTAAGGTGGAAATCAGAACTCGGCCTAGTGGAGAAGTGTGAGCCCTAGGCTCCACCAATCAGGTGTTCCCCATCAAGACTTTGGGTCAGGTGAGAGAAACAAGTGAGGAGACAATGGTCCACTGGAATCCATGCCTGGTGAAAACGTTGGAGCGTGGCCGAGAGATGCCGACTTTTCACAGGCAGCTGTGGTGGATGTCCTAATGGCACGGTGCTGGGCTCAGCCTCAGCAGTGCCTGTCCCCAGTGGAGGTGGGATTGCACCAACTTCTGACTACCTAGCACCCAAGCCAGATTCTCTTACCTTTTGGAGATTTCCTTGAGCTCTACCTAATAGCTGTTTAAAAGAAAAATCCCTTTTCTGCTTAAAGAAGCTAGAATGGGTTCTGTTGCTTGCAACTAAGAAGTCTGATGGATAAAGAGAGACTTGAAAACAAACAGGAACCAGTCAATGTGCTGTTTCTCCTTGACACTGTCAGGGCTGGGGATCCAGATCTGGGAGCAAAGATGACAAAAGAGTAGAGGACTCTAAGTCTCATCTAGCTACCTATTTATACAATTATTTATTTATTTAAATTCTTTTTCAATTTTAAAAGTCATAGGTCCACCACTCCACTAAGGCCTGAACTAATACGCTCACCTAGAAAAGAGGGTTGAAAACATGCTTCTTATTGCATTGATGTTCTTGCACGGCATACACTGACCACAAGATGGCGAAAGAGATTTTCACATCAAGCCAGCCTGTCTTCCTCTGCACCATCATTAAAGAGAACATTTATTGAGCACTTACTGTGTGCCAGAAACTGTTCCAAGGGCTCCAATGCATTAAGTCATTTAGTCCTCACAATAACTCTATGAAATAGGTACCATTTCATATGTGAGAAAATTGAGGTGTGGAGATATCTGTGTGTCCGTCTATCTGTCTGAATCTAGCTCATCTCTTATTTATATATCATTTATCTCTATCCATTTCCTATCATCTATATCTACATATCAACTTATTATCTATATCTTTTGATTTAAAGTTTTCCTTACTATAAAATTAACACATGCTCATGGTAAAAATATTCAAATGATAATGACTGGTAAAAAGAAAAGAAGCCGTCTCCTCCCAGCCCATCATCCCAGTTCCACCGCCTAGCGATAACCACTGTTAACAGCTTCTTGTGTACTCGACCATAAATTTTCACATAAATGAAAATTATTTACTCTTCCATATTCATAGAAAGTAAATATGCAAGCATATTTTATGCACATATCCTTTACACACACACACACGCACATGGGAGCATAGCCCACACGCTGTTCTACAGCATGCTTCTCTGTTTAGCACTTCATCTTGGACATCAGATGCAGGCTGGGATGGCTCTTGCCTGAGAGCCTCTTTTATAGGCCTTGGGTATGAAAATTGGCTGCACTCACCTGTGCACTAGAGAGAAAGTAGTGTAGTCTGGTGCACTGGAGCCCCAGGTGACATGAGTGTTGGAGAGGAAGGGAGTTGACAGGTTGCAGGGGGTGGGGAGATGTGACAGGGTATGAGGTAATGATGTGACAGGATCTGTGAGTGGTTCTCAAGTGGCTGGCCCTCACCTCTGGTGTATTCTGGCATCTAGCCCTGGTCCCAGAGGAAATTCAGATTTCGATACAACCAACATTCACAGTGCCTTTAGAACAACCCTAGCTCTTTCCTTTGAAAACTGCCACTTTTTAATTCATTTAATCTGTGTGGAATCCCTGTGACGTAGGAATTGTCTCCATTTTACAGGCAACAAAGCTAAGACCCAAAGAGGATCAACTATGTGTTACAGATAGACACACACTTCTTAAAAGTAGAACGAAGAGCCAACTCAGTTCTTTTGATTCTCATCCGGGGCACTGTCCACTGCACTCCAGCAATGGCCTCTGGGGAAACATTACCTTGTACTCCACACAGTATTCCTGGAGTTGAGGCATTGCATCTCCTTGTACAACCCTGATCTTCTTCCCCCATCCTTCCCTTTGGTAATGTAGAGCCAGGGACAGAGGGGTAGCCTAGTCCAGAAGCGTCTCTGGGGCTGTGAAATGTCCCCTCAGAGGGTGGGTCCTGAGGAGAGCAGTCAGAAGCTGTGATAGGCCATCATCTCTGTGGCTGAGCCTGCCCCCAGCCATGTCCCAGGCTCCCCTCCCACCCCAACTTCTACTCTGCCGGATAAGGATGAAGCCCCAGCTCCATTCTGGGGCAGGCCTGGACCCCAGATCCGGAGGGGCAGAGCTCCCAAGGCCACTGGGCCTAAAGAGTCACGTCCCTTTGCCCATCTTATTGGTGCTCTGCACAGTCTGTGCCTGCTCCTCGCCTCCTGCTCGGGCTCCCAAGGCCACGGGTGGGTTGAGGATTTGGCAGCCAGCCTTCTGGCCCAGCAGACGCTGAGAACGCGGGGGCAGCGGGAGGGACAAGGCACTACAAGGCCATGCCTACAGCTGGCACCTCCCCTATGGCCCAGAGAGGGGCCTGAACTACAGGACACCGCCTCAAGCCCCTGAAGCCCTAGCAGAGGCCCGGGTCGGGCGGCAGGTGGGACTGGGAGGGAAGCAGCTTCAGTAGGGGGGCTGCCAGTGGAGGGAACAGGCGGGCGTGGGTCTGAGGACCTCTGGAAGCCCCTGTGCTGAGAGCTGCTGGCAGTGGGCAGCCGCACCACGGAGCCCAAGAGGAGGGAGCCCAGAACAAGTGGCTCGGGTCTTGGGCACACTGGGGCATGTCGGGAAGCAGCCCCAAGTGCTGGTCCCCGGGAGGGAGTGCTGCCCAGGGCAGGCTTCAGGACCTGGCTCAGAAGTAGAGGCCAGCCAGTGCTCGAGGATGAGGGAGTGTGTTCTAGGAAGAGTCTGGTCCCCGAGTCCTGGGGATGGCTGGCCTTGGCCCAGTACCTACTGCCCGGCTTGTGGGGCTTTGCTGCCTGATTTTACCCTAGCAGAGTTCTCCTTGGTTAGCAGCTGACATCACCCCTCGACCTGACCCTTCCCTCCAGCTCTAAACAGAACATGAAGAGTTTTTTAAGATAACCATTTACAATAGTATCAAGCTAGGAACAGACTTAACAAAAGATGTGTATGACTTCTGAGAAAACTGTAAAACTTTATTGAAAGAATTTAACATGTCAAATTATCAATATAACTAACAGCATGTGTGGCTTCAGCTTGTCTTCTTTTTAACTTGTTATTTGTCCACCATCTAAAATATAAACATAACAGTGAGATGCATTACTTGAGAGAACTTTACTTAGACGATAATAAAGGTACACAAAGGACACTAGTTTTGGTTTTGTAAGACGAGACTAACACCAGAACTCTTAACCACTGCACAGACTTCCATGCTAATGTACACTTTTAGCCATCTGAGCACAAATTTCTTAAATGCGTCACTCTTTTTGGTGGTATGAAGAAACATAGATTTCTCAAGCCCAGAACAGATTAAATCCCATGAGCCCTATTTAAAGTAATTTTAAGTAGACAGCAAAAACTGCCAGTGATTTCAGTTAAAATCAACCAAACAAAAACTCAAAGAGCGAAACAAGCAAGCAAACCCAGTGTTATTCAAACGCATTGACGTGAAATAGTCTTCTAATTATTTATATTAGCTAAAATAATGTCATACTTGCAAGTGCCTAACTAAAGAGAAGGCAAAGAACAGCACTCCATTTGGTTTGTCTCTTTTGTGCAAAAATATTTCATTTTTGAATTCAGCCTTTACGTACGGTCTATTTCTAGCAGGGTGGCCATTTACTCCATTTGCACTTGTCCTGGTCTAAGCAGTCATAGTACCCCCTTTAATTCTCAAGAGTGTCCCGCTTTGGATGATAAAAACGACATGGTCACTAGTTTTAAGCCACTACTATCATAGATACATTAAAATGTGAGGGGAAATACTACCATTTCTCAGCCTGGCTCACAATTTTTAAAAACCCAACAAACCAACCTAGAAAAGCCAAAACATACAGATCCATATGATTTTTAGGTGTCCAAAAGATAAACTGATTTTTGAGAAACAGTTCTGGCAAATTAAAAAAAATAATAATACAATTGTGTTGTTTAGATATCCAGTTATACTGAGGTATGTTAAATAATTTATGTACTTTAAGAAGTATTTGATCACTTGCCTTGGGTTTTAAAGGACTTCCACTCCAAAGTAATAATACTTCCGTGTTTTATAATTCAACAACATGACTGACTTAATTCATTTTTTTCCCTGACACTGTCTTTGAATCAAGCATTTGGCGTCTGAACTACCTTTCAAATAATCTTTGTGCAATTTGTTAAGAGAGTGTAATACTGTAGAAAAGAGCAACTCCACAACTTGCATTCTTAATGGATAACATACCTGTTTCTGGAATTTTAGCAAGCACTAGGATTAGGTGGAGTCTTCCCTTTCTCATCAAGGCCATCTCCAAGCTTGCCGTCAGGCTTTTCCAGACCCAATACCTGGCTATCATCTTCCAATTCAGCTTCTTATATAAATAAAGAGGTATTAATGTAAGCAGTAAACCATAAATCAATGTTATTAAATAAGGCTCTGAAAGTTAGTATTGCAATAAATGTGATGCATAACAATGCAATGAGTATTAGAGTTTTCTGCTACAAAGTAGAGAAGTTGTGTTTCTCATATATTATCTCTTCTATGAAGTTTCTTTTTCTAAAACTGTTTCAGACAACTTAGTTGTCACCTTTGTAACCTATAGACATTTCTATTACTGCACTTATCTCATTAGATCAGCTGTATGTTTACATGAATTTGATAAGACTGTGAGCTCAAGACAGAAATTATTCTCTCATTTATATTTATATCCTCAGCACCTAGTACATTATCTACCACCAAGCAGGCCCCAATAAATGAGTGAAAAATGTCTTTAAAGATAGTAAAATGAGACAAACCCAAACTGCAGAACATTTCACAAAACAACTGGTTTGACCTCCAAAAAATGTCAATCATGAAAGACAGGCAAAAACTGAGGAATAATTCCAGGTTAAAGGAGTCCAAAGAGAGATGACAACTAAATGCAATAGGTGGTCTTGGATTGGATCCTGGATCAGCAAAATATAATGCTATAAAGGATATTAATAGGCCAACTAACAAAACTAGCTATTACTAAGTCAACTGTCTACATATTAGATAATAATGTTTTCTCAATGTCAAATTTCCTGAATTTGATCATTGTACTGGGGTTATGTAAGAGAATTTCCTTGTTTTTAGGAGATACATACTGAATTAGAGAGTAAAGAGTAATATTTGAAATCTACTCTCAAATGGTTTAGCGATAATAATGTATGTATTGATCACTAAAGAGAAGGTGGTATGTGGCAAAATGTTAGCAATTGGTGAATCAAGGTAAAGAGGATACAGAAGTACACCGTACTTTCTTCTAACTCTTCTGTAAGTTTTAAATCTTTTCTAAGTAAAAAGTTAAAAACAAGAATATGTGACAACTTGATTATGGTTTAGGAGGACAAAAATATTGAAGACTTTAAGAGCAACTAGGAAAGGATTTCACACTTCGATTTCTCTATATTATGAAAATTTTTAAAAATTACAATCTTAAGAGCTAACCAAAATATATTTAGGTCTACTGAAACTTTTGATGCAATGACTTAAGAAGCCCAGAAAACAACGTTCCAAGAAGACCAAGTTTAACCAGTGAAATAGTGTACAATTTTGTCTAAATTTAATGTTCTTTCTTTTGATTTGCTAACATAGAGCCTTGGCAAGAATTATTTTTTCCAAGCATGTCAAATAATTTAAAATTTAGAAAGGGTAAAAGGCTGACAAAGGGAAAACTCATCACCAAGAGGGACTGCAGTTAGCTGCAAACTCTACCTCTCCCTTACCAAACAGATTTCCAGCCACTCTGCAGGGGATGCTTTATCCACTCCTGTTACTAGTATAACATAAATGATACACAAAATGTCCCTCCTTCCCCCTTCACCTTGAACTGCAGGTGCTCCTCCTTCTTCTCTCTCCTGTCCAAGTTCAATATCTGGATTCTCAGCTGGTGGTTTCTCTTGTTGAGAATTTTTGTCACCTGCTTGCTGGGCCTTGGGGGAGGGGAGGTGCAAATAAAAAGTATTGTTACTAATACTACGACAATAGAAGGCACAAATATACATACTATTGGACGTAACTAACCACAAATCTGAAGAGGTTTTTCCTATACTCTTCTCTGTAAGTACTCTTAATAAACTTATTTTATATAGAAAATACTCTAAGAAAGGAATTATCTGCAAGGATCAACAATTCTGGAAACCTTTTCAATCTTTTCTGGGCTGTGTGTTGTTTAATAAGCACAATAGGAAAGCCATAGGGGTGATTTCTAGGCTCATATCAATATACATACCTAGGCAACACCAGAATATAAGTCTCCTTGCTCAATGTCTCATTCATGGGATTCACTTTTCACCCATTTTTGGCAAGGAAATCCCTGATACAACAGATCTATATTAGTTTAACAACTTTTCCCCCAAAATTAATTTCTGACAATGGAAGTAAGATGTTAAAGCACTCACAAGCACAGGTTCAACCAGATTGGAAGACTCTTGACCATTTCCCCTTTCTCGAGATCTTGATCTTACTCGTGCACTCATATTTCACCCTGAAAGCAGAAAAGTGTGAACTGGAGAATGTAATAAAAAAAGAATAATTATACTAGACTATTTCCATAGCCAGCTACTGATGGTTCAAAAAACCCCCAAAAAACTCTTCTTTACATTTGGTGAGACTTAAGTCTTGAATTGATAACTGCCTGTTTTCCAATCACAGCAAATAAGGCTGTCCGCAAATCCTTGTTTCTCTCCCAGCTAATTCGGGGAGAAGGAACCTTTAAGTACTTAATTTCCTAAAGAGATTTAGTTTCACAACTGGACTCCCCAGTATGAAGAGATTTTGTACTAAACAGCCACATCCAGTTCCCACCGAGGACTCCGGAGTCTGTGCTCTGTCGGAAGTCCCAGGTACCTCCAGGACCCAGATACCTCCAATAACGCCCCTAAGACTCACTCCATCTTCATCGGATCTGCTCCCCTCACGGCCCACCATCTTCCCTTGTCCACACCCCAACACAACAACAACGGTCATGGCAGCTGTGATGCCTGTAAGGAGGACTAGGATCTCGAGGACCCTCCTCCTCTGGGGCCACAGATTGCACTTCCACGACCCGCTCAAGCCTGCTGGCTCTGTCATCACTCATTCACACTTAAACTCCTGGGAAGACTGATCTCCAGACCCCCGATTGAGTCCAAGCCCACTAAAGAGAACCCAAATAGTAAGACGCGACCTGCAAAGCTCAGCTCCCAGAACGTTACGCGCCACCGACGCAGACAGCTGCTGAAAAAGTATGCAGCACTGGGCATGCGCACTGCATCCCGCCTGTGCCTGGCGAGGTGTGTTCCCCGCCCCCTCACCGGGGCCCCACTGAGGACTCTCCAGTATGTCTTCCACCAGCAGTTCCTGGTGCCCCCAGGACCCAGATACCTCCAATAACGCCCCCAAGACTCACCCCGTGTCCCCTGAACCCCCTCCCCTCCTCAGCCCACCGTCCTGCCTTGTCCCAGCACCACCACGATGACAAGGGTCATAGCGGCTACAACACCTGGTAGTCCTCGAAAACCTTCCTCTGAGGGGGCCACAAATCGCGCCACCCAGATCCTCTGAAGCCCACTGGCTCCCTCCTCACACTCACTGACAGACTCCTGGGAGAACTGATCTACTGACCTAGCAACAATATCAGACAACAAAAAAGAACCCAGACAATTTAAGACACGACCCGCCCAGCTCGCCGCCCGGAACATTATGCACCCCAGACGCTGACCCCCACGGGCAAGCACGCAGCATTGGGCATGCGCACTGTGTCCCGCCTGTGCCCGGCGGGCTGGATTGCCCTGCGGGCTGGATTCCCCGCCCCTTCACTCCGGCCCCACTGAGGACTCTCGAGTCCGTCCTCTATGAACAGTTCCTGGTGCCCCCAGGACCCAGATACCTCCAATAATGCCCTCAAGACTCACCCCCTCTCCATCTGACCCCGTCCCATCCTCAGCCCCACCGTCCTGCCTTGTCCTGGCC